>NC_056728.1:829617285-829934785 GCF_019279795.1 Protopterus annectens | reverse complement strand
AAGCTCCAAAGAACAGAGGTACATAAACAAATATAGTGACAAAACTTAGAGTAATAAGTCAGCTAACATTTATATGCAAAATAAAACAGTAGGTAATAGTATATAAAATTCAATAGTGATACAAGTTAGTAAAGATGGATTATCAGGACTACATAGTGGACCCTTAAGGTTAAGGGCTGGGTGGAGGCCTGGGTAAGCCAGGTTGAGCCGGGGGCATGAACTATTAGTCTGGATTAGAGCATGGGCATAGCCATTGGGATTTTAATAGAGCTCGGAGTTGAATTTTGAATTGGTGCAGAGTGGGTGTAAGTCTAAGGTTGCTTGGGAGGGCATTCCAGGGTTTGCCAATGGAATTGGCATATAGAGCTTCACCACCCGAGTTATTAGATTTAATGGTTAACACTTGAATACTTTTGGATGACCTAAGGGATGTAAGATTGGAGTAGGGGGTAAGTATATTGTTCAGTGAGGGAGTTTTATCAGGATGTTTAATAATTTTGAATGCCTCAGTAAGTTGGTTGAGTTTGAGGATGTTGGGCAATTCTAGCCATCCCAGTGTCTTTAGATTTAGGCAGTGATGTGTGGTAGGGCATTCGGTAATGAATCTGGCTATGTGGTTATAGGTAGTGGATAGTTTATTAAGCTCTTTCTTGTGAAGGAAGGAGAATATTGGGGAGGCATAGAGGAGTGTGGAGAGGAGGTGGAGTGCGGGCAATGGTTAGTTTGGTGTGAGGGTTAAGAATTTCTTTATTCTATACATGGACCCAAGTTTCTTGTTAAGTGATTTAATGGTCTGGTTAACATGGATATCAAATCTAAGTTTGTGGTCTATTGTCACCCCAAGTAGTTTGGTGTGGGTGACAGGATAGATTATGGTTCCATTATTAGAGGACACAGCGAAGGTTGAGATGGGGGTATAAGGAGGTTCCATTCCATACGTAGTAGCTGGAGTGGGGAAGAATAGAAGCAATTTGGTTTTGGTTGGATTAAGTAGGAGTTTTAAATCTGAGAACCATTTTTCGACTATAGAAAAGCAGTTTTGGGTTGTGACTTGGAGTTTGGTGAGAGAGTCGTCGGAGCAGATTAGGGTGGAGTCATCTGCATATTGAATGCAAGTGGCTTTAGGAAGGATAGAGTGTAGACCATTAATGAAGAGGGAGAAAAGAAGGGGACCGAGAATAGATCCTTGGGGAACACCGATGTTAGTGGGGAGTAGGTCTGAAATCCTGTTTTGCCACTGTACTGCCTGTTTTCTACCGGAGAGGTATGCGTTAAACCAACTTATGGTAGTTTTGCTAAGATTAAAGGTTTCCAGTGTATGGAGCAGCTGTTTGTGGTTGACCATATCGAAGGCTTTCGATAGGTCTAGAAAAAGCGCAGAGGATATTAATTTGTTATTCCGGTTGAGGTTAATTGAATCAACAAAGGAGAGGAGAGCCGTGGTTGTGCTATGATGGAAGCCGTGTTGGGTGTTGGACAGGAGATTATTTTGTATGAGGTGGGTGATGAGTTGCTTGTGAATGCAGCGTTCCATAATTTTAGATAGGGGGGAGAGTATGGCTATGGGTCTATAGTTAGTTGTGTCAGTGGAGGACCCTCCTTTGTGGAGAGGAATGATATAAGAGATTTTCCAGATTGAGGGAATAGAGGCTTCAGAGATACACCGGTTAATTAAGATTGATACAGGGTAGGCTATGGCATCAGATGCTATTTGTAAGTATTTGGCTGGGAGTAGGTCAGCCGCTAGGGTGGTTGGTTTAAGTTTTTCAGGAGGGCGAATGTAGAAGGTGGAGGTGGGTTGTAAGTTGAAGGCAGGTTGAGTGGGGTAGTTGGTTGAGGTTGGAGCCAAGGGGAAGAAGTAAGCTGACTGGCGAGGGACTGGATGGTCTCAGTAAAAAGAATTAAAAGAGTTAGCTATTTCGCTTGGATCCTTATCCATGAGTATTTCAGGTGTGGGGTAGTAGATTTGCCTGGATGGAGGAGGTGATTGAAACCGCCCAGAATTTTTAGGATTGTTTTGATTTTTGTCTTGGAGGTGACAGAAATATTGTTTTTTATCAGACATAACGGCTGCTTTGGTTGAGTTTCTAAGCTGCAGAAACTTGATGCGATCCAGAGGGTTTTGTGGTTCTCCATTTGTTCCAGGCCTGATCTCTGAGTTTAATTTTAGTTTTAGTGTCTTTAGTTAGCCAAGGTGCGTCGTTCCTTAGTTCTAATGAGTCGCTTAGGAGCGTGAGAGTCAAGTATTTTGAGGAAGGTGTCATTAAAGTATGACACGCTCTCATCTAAGGGTAGAGTTTTTAGGATGGACCAGTTACATGCATTGAGGTCTGCAAGAAATTGGTCTGGGACAAAATTCTTGCTGTTCCTAACTAGTCTGGTTAGGGGGGGGTTTGTAGTTGGACATTTGTGTTTAATAATAAAGGTGATAAGGTGGTCACTAAGGTCGTTGGGGAGGGTCCCTGAGGTATAGTTGGTAGGATCCTTGTTAGTAAGAATCCAGTCTATGATGCTCTCCTTTTGTTGGGCATGTCCAACTCTAGTGGGGGAAAGAATAAGTTGGGAGAATCCATGTAAGTTAATGGGGAGAGGATTTGGTTGGGAGGAGTGGAGAGACCAGTCGATGTTAACATCTCCTAAAATAATCGTTTCTTGGGGATAGAAGGTGGAAAGCCAACTGAGAGTTTGTTCTAAGTTTTCAGCATTGTTGCCTGGAGGGAAATAGATGACTATAAGATTAATACTTTTTTGGTTGTTTAGGCATAGCTTTAGGGCAATCAATTCCTGGTTGTGAACTTTGAGGTTGGAGTGGATTCTAGTGATATTCAAGGAGTTCTTGAACATGACAGCTATTCCACCACCCTTTCTAGTAGTTCTATCGGCTCTGAAGATGTTATACAGGTGGGATGATTTCCTCATCCTTAGTGCTGGGTTTGAGCCATGTTCTGAGAGACACATGATGTCAGAGTGGGTTGCAAGCAGAGCATGCAAGTTGTGTACTTTGTTATTAATACTTCTTAGATTAAGGTGAAGCATACGTAGGGAGCCCGCTAGGCTTCTAGCAGCGTTCAGGGGGTTTGGGTCTATGTCAATGGTGGGGCCTGGGTTGGGGTGGATATCACCATCTTTGTTATGGATTTTTAAATAATCAAGTATTCTTTGGAGTTTCATTAGTAGTTTAAGATGTTCCTTGTTGAGGATGTTTTCGGGTAACAGAGAGTAGGGTGGATACTGTTAGAGCACGCATTAATAGCAGGGTGGTGAGAGGGGTGAATAAGATTGGAGGTGTCTGAGTGCAGGGAGGTCTGACCATTAGGGAGGTAGGCGCCTGCTGGGTCTAGGGTTTCGTAACTTGTTAACAGGGTAAGATAAGGAGTAATGTTGTGAGGGGGAAGGTACTAAGAGAGTTTTTATCCATGGCGACGGGTGGGTTGATAAGTGGATTTAGCCGGGGGAACTACCTTGTTACAAATTGGTGTGTAAAAAAGCTAGGAGGAGGGAGGAGAGAGTGACAATGGGAGGGTTAAGTGGGTGGGCGGACTGAAGGAGTAGACTTTGTAGTGTAGACAGGTATAGAAATGGAGGGGAGTGGTACAGGGTGAGGGACAGTTGTAATTGGGTGGTGGTAAGGGGGATGGGCTTAATGACCAATAAATGTAGAGGTAGTGGGGGCGGGAATAGGGGGCAGGGAGGCGCGAGCCAAGCCTGAGCGAGCGTAAGCGGCGGCGGGATTACACCACAGGGATTTCCTTAGGTCTTAAAGGTAACCGTATTTAACAGCAGGTTACTAATATGTTTTTAATATAAAGTAAAGTCTGTTTTCATATAAAGTCTGTTTTCTTTTAGAGTTGTTCCTGTCTAACACTAGACAGTAGAAAACACTTTTAGGTAGGATAGTTCTTTACCTTAAGCAACTGTTTAGACTATTTATTTTAAAACACAGATGCTTTAATCTTTGTAGTGCATTCGCACTAGGAGTGGGTCTTCTCAGGTTGGCGGCGATAGTTGGGTGCCACGCGGTGTATGTTTAGCTTGGGGGGGCTGTCTTAAGCAACTGTTTAGACTATTTATTTTAAAACACAGATGCTTTAATCTTTGTAGTGCATTCGCACTAGGAGTGGGTCTTCTCAGGTCGGCGGCGATAGTTGGGTGCCACGCGGTGTATGTTTAGCTTGGGGGGGCTGTCTTAAGCAACTGTTTAGACTATTTATTTTAAAACACAGATGCTTTAATCTTTGTAGTGCATTCGCACTAGGAGTGGGTCTTCTCAGGTCGGCGATAGTTGGGTGCCACGCGGTGTATGTTTAGCTTGGGGGGGCTGTCTTAAGCAACTGTTTAGACTATTTATTTTAAAACACAGATGCTTTAATCTTTGTAGTGCATTCGCACTAGGAGTGGGTCTTCTCAGGTCGGCGGCGATAGTTGGGTGCCACGCGGTGTATGTATAGCTTGGGGGGGCTGTCTTGAGCAACTGTTTTCCCATTAACCCAAAACACCAGACTTAGAACAGTTGCATGGCAAACAGAACACATAATTATAAGGAACCACAGTGGCCATTACAGTGGCATGCAGGTTACATTGTTAGCAACAGGCCACCAGTGATAGTGTTCAACATGGATCATGAATAGACACACATTTCAATATTTGTTGCACAATAGAATATATGTCCTAACAGTAGGTTTGGTGTTAACATACCCATTGATGTGTGTGTTCAGATTATTTTTGCAGATATAGTTGGGGGGGGGGGGTCAATTAACAGTGATTATATCCTTGCAGTATGAGGTCCTCAGACCTTTTTTCCTGTTTATGTCTAACAGGTACCATGTCAAGAGGGCATCACCCTGCTTACACTCCACAGGAGAATGACATACTTATCAACTACATTGTGCATCACTACAGAACCCTGTTTGGGTGTATGGCCCATGATCTGCAGGAGAGGACTGTTCTGTGTAACAAGCTCATCCACAAGGTAAATGATGTTGGCCTGCATAACCGCAGTTATAAGCAGGTGCGACATTGTTGCACTGACCTCATTCACCACACCCGTCAGCGTGCTGCTGCAGTTAGGAGGGACCAGCTAGCCACAGGTGGGGGTCATGCCATCCAGCCCCCGCTGACACAAGCTCCTCACCAGCCTTGGGGCTCCTGCCCACCAGCCAAGTCAAGAACCTGAAGATAGCATTGTGGAGGTGGGTGCTACCCACACAATGGATGAGGAGTGTGCAGGTAAGGCCCCAGGACACATTAGTAAACCACTGTTGCTTATCCATCTTCATCTGTAAACTTTTCATGCATATGTCAGATATAGTCTGTCACTGCAGTGTAGTAATGAACAGATGTGCATAATCTGTAGTATTGTGGATTTGTACTGTTGATGTA
The DNA here is from genome assembly GCF_019279795.1 of Protopterus annectens. Classification (NCBI taxonomy): domain Eukaryota; kingdom Metazoa; phylum Chordata; order Ceratodontiformes; family Protopteridae; genus Protopterus; species Protopterus annectens. Next base: position 829,929,406 of record NC_056728.1, on the reverse strand, counting down.
CTGAAATGCTGCTCCCACCCTGTACCAATGCCACAGGTGTAGATACTGACATCACATCTCTCACATAACTATGTAGGTCCCTCTGATATACCTCTGTGGCAGCAGCCTGTAGCTGGTGAGTATGGAGGTCTTTTATTCAGGTTTTCCAATACACCGGCTATGTTATGGCCATGGTATTTGCCATGCACACATTTAACAGACCTACCCATGATGCATGCTGTACATGTTCACTTATTGTTGCTGTTAACTGGACTGCATCACAGTGGTCACCATTGTGCCATATCAGAAGGGTATAGAGTCCTGCAGTATAATTAACAACCTATCAGTGCAAGATGTGTGGACAGAGATGAGCATAATGGTGGGACAAATGGCCTACAGTAGGGACATGTCTGAAACATTACCCTTATACAGTGGCTACAACAGTGTATATACCACTATTACAATGGCAACTGTTACATATCTACACAATGGCATATCACAATACCACATTCCACAACGTTTACAACCTGTGATGTGATTCTAACATGATCAATGAATGTGTAATATGGAATCCTATGTTAGGACAACAAATATGGGGAATACATACCTTAACAAACACTGGAAGCCTATGTGTGCACAAACTCCAAATAACATATTGTGGAAGCAGCTTTTGAGGTACTGCAGCATTCACTCTTCTTGAGTACGCACCTTCTATCAAGTACGGGTCCTCAATGTCACACCAAGTAATGGTCTGCTGTCCAAGAAGTATGTCCATGACATTTGCCCACTCACCTGCAACAGAGGCAACCATGGCTTGCCCACGTCTTACAAACCATAGAATGGATCCCATATCCAAAAGGTAGCACTCAGGAGTAGGAGAGGTAGCTTTACCTCACCATTGCATATACCATGGCAAACAGTGCAGACAAGCATGTATGTGATGATGAAGTATGGGACACCATTAATGTAGAAAATAAACAGATGCCCATCCAAGACAGATGAGAACACATGTTGCAAACTGGTCACAAAGGCTGTCCAGAAACATGCAGCAACACTGAGGGACTTGCAGGAATGTCTAGCAAGTACTGCCTGTGCAGTACCTGTGTCGACAATTACCTGGACTTTGCATAAGTGTGGCCTATGGGTTAGGGTAATCAGATGCAAGAGTTGTTCCACAGGAGACATCATCCAGGGCTCTGTACAGGTAGCATATGCATAACATCATGTCTCCCAAAGGCATGATTTGCAATGTGTAATGGTGTACCGAGACCAAGGCTGAAACCTGCAGACAGTATTAATAGTTACATGTGCTGCACAAGCAGCACCTCACTCCACCTCAGGACCACCATCTCCATCTGTACCTTGCTGGTGCCACTGTACACCTTTAGGTTTGCTGTTCATTAGCAGGAACTAGGCCGGTAGACATGATGGTGTTCTGAATTTGGGACACTGCAAAATGACACTCATGTGTGGCCCATAGTTGTCAAGCATCTGCAAAAAAGCTGAGGATGGGAAGGAGTGTCATACTGAAACGCAACAGTGAACTGAACCATACTTCCAAAGTTTGCTAAGAATGGCTGTATCTAGGTCATGCATTGTGCCAGACATAACCCTGACTCCACAGCAATAGTGAAGGCACTGTGTGACCTCCAAGGGCTTTGCACATGAGCTGACCTTGAAATCTGGCAGAGTTGGGGACATTTGTAGGGCGGAGTGACCAAATAATGGCAAGTGAAGATGCTCCATGCTAGGTGTTTATATTACGCTGTCGAAAACTCAAACTGTCGACAGTGTAATAATCGACAGAAAAATGTCGAAACCCTCGAACATCGAACACACACAAAAAAAAACCCCAACCCAAACACAATGCAAATTGCTCTATGCAGGGGGGGGGGCAAGCCACCCTGCACCCCCAACCACCCGTTACTTAAATATACCAACTCCGAGATTGCACTACATTGCAGTAAACAGAAATCTCCCCTTAAGGAGATTTCTATTTACACGCGTGATGACTTTCGCTTCCGACATTTTGGTGCCGACAATATTAGCTTCGATACTGTCAGCCTTCGACAGGGTGAAGTAGACCCCATGCTAGTGTACCCCTTCCAGGAATAGTGACTGCTGTAGTTCACTTAACAGGTGCTGCAACAAATCATTGTGTTAAGGGTGTGCACACTTATCCAACCCACACATTGTATGCATCTCAATCAGCATCTGCACAACTAACAAATTTATTTGATACTGCATTTGATTGCAAAGGTCATATGTGACATATCAGGCATGTGTAATGTTAACATATGCAGTGTCAGGGAAGAGGGTGACATGTCAATAAGGGTGTGCACACTCCTCATAGCCACAGCAAGCTTTGAAGGTTGTCAGTGTAATTGGATTTTATTGCTCATACATCCTCTGCTGATGATGAGATCTGCAAATCAGACATCAGGCATTCACTATTGACATCTGTACTCATATCAACCCAGGTATGTGTCAGACAAACACATAGGGGCTGTGAGCAACAGAGCAAACATAACTGCCACACATATACACATTCAGCACTGGTGTGTACACTTGTGAGGTATGGTGCACAGTACATGCCAGGGTGCTGAACAGGTGCACAGCAGTATTGTGTACATGGGTGCAGTGTGTTCCAGGGGAAGGGGCATCACCTACTAACACAACTCATGCATCACAGAGATGTATAATGTTGGTAACCGGGATTGAGTATAGTGCAGTGTGTACTGTTGAGTGCCATATATCATGCATGTTGACAGTTGGGTAACGAGAGGTCTGTGCAATATCTTTGTGCCACCTCACCTAGAAGTGTGTGTGTGTATGTGTGTGTGTGTGTGTGTGTGTGTGTGTGTGTGTGTGTGTGTGTGTCTGCACTCGTGCGCACAAGTGCATGCAAGCAAGCTCGTGTGTAGAGGTAAGCAATGATGTACAGGTCTTAAAGTACATTTTTTGTTTTCCCCTCACAGGTGGCGAGGTGGGTCAGGGTCCCTCCTGCAGTCAAACTGATGTTAGTGTCCATACAGACTCTGACAATGATGATAGGTATGGTGAGGCACAGGCGGAGTTGTCAGGGGCTGAAGCTGTGCCATCGGTTGACATCCCACTGTTATTCACCCCATCCTCACACACAGTCTTTTTGCCTATACATACCCCATCATCAGTGGCCATAGATGAGGGACAGTTGGCAGGTGGGGGCATGGGACAGGACAGTGTGATGACTATGGCAAGTGAGTCGGTACACAGCAGCCATAGCCAGGTACCACACAGGCAAATGTACCGGGGTGCTCATAGGAGGGCTGCTGGCCATCATGCTCCTGGCAGAAGTGCCACAGCAGCTGTCACCAGATGCATGTTTTGGGCCATCATGGAGGCACAGGCACATATGGAACATTATACCAGACAGAGTCTGAGGCTCCAGAGGGCTACTCATTCTGCTGTTATTGACAACATCCGTGATCTTGCAGGTGCTCAACATTATTTTGCAGAGGTCTTGGATAGACGGTTGGGTGAGATGGTGGGAATCCTTGACCGTGTAATGTCTGTGTTAGAGCATATGATGGGAGTAGGGTGACAGCCATGTGGGCATAGGCCAGAAAAATCAACAGGTGGAGGTTGTGGACATGTAACAAGTCACAGCTGCTCCAGTAGTGGCAGTACCAACAACAGCACTGCAGGGGGGTGCTGTCCACACCTCAACACAGCAGGCCACGTGCATGTGGCCGTGGCCAGTCCCAACAGGGACCCAGATCCAGCGGACATTTGTCATCATCAGGGGAGAGTACCATATCTGGCCTTGTACCTGGTAGTGCCCGTGAAACCCCTGGCAAGCACAGTTCTTGTGTCCATGGCCGGAGATGGTGAACTGCACATCCTGCTATGTACAGTATGCAGCTGTCCAAAAAACTCCTGTATAGGGCAGCCACATGGCCGAACTGTGTGCATACATACACACACACATCACATACACAGCTAGGGCACCTCCATACCTACACACACCACATCTGCACAGCCCAATTAATAACGAAACCCCCTAACACACACATGATGTCAACCAAATGGCTCAGCTAGGTCTCTTGCAAACCCACAACACACCCTGTGCATATGGTTATACGTGTGCCCCATCCCTGTCATCCATACCATTGATGAAGGGACAGGCTATAATGGTTCTGATGCACAGGGTGAATATACTAAGGTGTAGCAATGCAATGCTGTGTAACAAGTTTTCAGCAGGGATGTTTAACGCTTACATGTCAGGATGTTTAGCTATCCAGCCATGATGCATTATAGCTGTTATTAACACTGACTGATAGTCATCTCCATAATGTATTCAGTTTTTGTTGTAGGTGTCTATGTATCAGCAGGATGTTGGTCTGCTGTTCTTTCCTACAAGGGGTATAGCACTGTGGTGACACATTGACTGTGTCATATCCTGGGTACAGTTGAACACAAGTAACAGGTCTGTATAAGAAACCACTAAGGAAAATGGATTACGCCTGGTAAAAAGCGCAAACAAACACAGGTACCAGTCACAGTGAATAAACCACAAAAAGCTGTTCAACAGTTTTGAAATAGCTGAGAAAACTACCACTACATGTTTTCTATATAAATGCAGGCTTCGTTGAAAAGATGATGTCACCAAAATTAAAAATCCAATTTATTCAATCAAGATGTATAAAAAGGAAGTGACAACATGATATTTCTTTTATATCTGATGAAGTTCGAGTGTTACTGCTATGAAAACGTGTTGTGGCAGTTAGCAACATTAATATTTTATTGAAAATGTGTTTTAGCAGTTTTCTTCTATACTTCAATAAATCGGATTTTTAATTTTCAAAACTGTTGAACAGCTTTTTGTGGTTCATTCACTGCGACTGGTACCTATGTCTGTATAAGAGTTACTGCATGTGCCACATGGCTGATAGGTCTGAGGGGGTGTATACAGGTAAGTGCATGGTGGCTCATGTCAGCAGCCCTTCTACAGTGGACAATTTTAAGTGTACTGAGTGGTACACACCACATGTTTGTGTATAACACACACACACAGATAGGCTTTGGTGTTGATGCAATACACAGAGAATACTGTACACATAGATGTACTTAATTTTGCAGTGAACACATTTTAGCCTATGTAATTCCACCCAGACAAAATAGGCAAAATATCACATCAGTAAATAATCAGTCTGCTACTTTAATGTCATTGACGATGGTACTGGCAGGGTATATGTCCCCTTCCCCAATGCAGTGCAATCCTGGAGGACCCCTACCTAGTTACTTATTGCTGTTAATGTGTTTGGTCTTAATTGCACACACCACACACCTTTTAGGATGAGGTGTGTCCCGAGTTTCTTGTTAAGTGAGGAACATCATCAGGCCTTGTACAGTATGGTAATGGGGGATGTGCTGGGTGTTAATAAACAATACATAATATGACATACTGTCATATACACATTGACAAACACATAAAAGTCATAGACACATCTGAGAGACCTGGGTTTATCAGTGCTAACTACCTTGTCAGTGAGTCCATTCTGTTACAGATAATTTGCACACAGCACATGCATCATTGGGCTAGATAGTGTACGCAGTTACCTGTATGGTTAATGGTGACAGTGGTCCTCATACAGTGCATCTTGGGACATGTACTGGGAATACCATGGTGTAAAGACAGTGTACCCAGCGCCTACATCCCACATTGGATATTTTACTCACTGCAACCCATAATAATACTCTGACATACCCACAATCACACATTGACCAGGACTGCAATACAACCCCTTGTCTATCTCATCAGTGCTACTACAGTATATGTATTTATTGCACATGCCACAGGGATAATAGAGTGATGGTTTTTCATTGGTCTCCTAATGTCAGCAACATCACTATCCCTTATACTGTATGGCCAGGTGTATTGTATTTGGAGATTGTGGCCTCAGAATGCTGTATCCTACAAATATACACACTTGCACACATACACTTGCCAGGACTCAGTTGGTAATCCATGCCTATCTACCCATGTGTACAACACTGTTGTTCTGGTACTGCAACCTCCAGGTAGCCCATAGGGTGAAGAGTGTAACAAGGTACATTTAATATCCATTACAGTAGCAGCCATTTCTAACTATGGCAATGGGGGGTATAGTGTGTGAGAAGGTCCTCAGGGTATTATCAACTGCAAGTTTAGAAACATAGACACTGTTATTCTCAGCAATGCACACTGACACATTTGTCAGTACTAGGGTCCATAGGTGCAGGTGTTCCTAGGTGTGTACCAGAATATTGTCCATGGAGAGATGAGAAGAGTAGGGGATGTGGGTACAGTGGTATCATGCCACCTGACATTTTTCAGCAGGCCATCTATCAACTGATTCCACGTGAGTGATCCTCAGGATGACAGTTAAATGCAACATCCAATCATCTGGTTGTCTCTTGCAGAGGGCCAGTGAGGTGCTCCAATTGACATGTATTCAATATATATTACATAACATGGCCAGTGTCTGGGTTGGAGACCTGTACCCAAGCATGTTCTGTTGACTGTGGTAGTCTAGTTGAGGTATCCATGGCATGTGGTGCATACAGGGTGGGGTTTCCTAGCTGTGACATTCATAACACAGCTGGGCAGACATGTCAGTCAAGCATAGATTGCCTGTAAGCAGCCAAGATGGATACCTGACATCTGCACATCTGTATAGAGGAGAGACAGAAATCATCTAGCCAACAGATTATGCATTAGGATTAATGTTTTGACAGATAGACATCTGACACTGATAGTTATGCCATTACTACATGACAGAATCCCTCAATGACATGTCCTATACACATAGTAGTCTACAGTTAATATCCACATACCAGCTCAATATCCAGTAGCAAGTACTTAATAACACACAGCTCACACACCAAGAACATGATATTCAGTACTCAGAGCACTGTTAACAGTAGTAACGTAATGATACAATACATGCAAGTGTGACTGTGTATAACCTGGGATACTACCCTTGTATTTATTTATTTATTTATTTTAAGTTTGTTTTCCAGTATAGTCCATTGGGCCAGAAGAGCCCATTTTCAATGGAGTCCGGGGAGAAAAGCTCCACAGTATACAATGAATAAAATAACAATATTTCATTAGTATAAAATAACAATAGTACAGATAAAAATGCTATCTGAAGGTGCAATTTAGTAAGATGCAAAAACAGAATTAAAGGATCTCTAAGTGAATATTTACAATATTTACAAATATGTAATTCCTATGATTGCAAATGCATACAATTATAAGAAGATATTTACGGAATGAGTATTTCTGCTGAGGAAAATATGAAGGAGGAGGAAGAGACAGAATTCGGTATATGGGGTAAGGGAGAGATGAGTTTAGGGAAAAAGGGGAGTAAGGAAGGAAGTGGGGAGAAAGATAGTATAGAGAAAGGATGAGGAAGCAGATAGAGAATGGGGGTATGAAATAGGTGTGTTACTGGGGAATTCATGTGGGATGGGAACAGGAGCATTCCCAGATGGATGTTAGGTAAGAATGAAGCAAGGTTTTGAAAGTAGAGAGGTTGCTAGTGGTAAGAAGGTGAGGTGGCAGGGAGTTCCAGAGACATGCTAAGGAGAAGGATAGTAGAAATTTGCCAGGTAGGCTTGTAGGCTTATGCAGTTAAATCAGATTTTGGGTATTAGTTCTTAGGAGTTTGTTGGGAAGGTAAATTTTAAAAGGTTGAGGCAAGGGAGGGGCAAAGAGAGGGATTAAAGATGAGTTTGGGGGGTGTATGAGTTGAATTTAGGTGAGGTAATTGGGCAACTCTAGCCAATTTAGTTTGTGGATGGCAGTACAGTGATGGGTAGAATATCTGTATCCAGTGGCGAATTTGGAGATTTTGTTGTAACAGCAAGAGATTTTTGTCTTTAGGAAAGATTGTAAGTTAGTTAGGAGTGGGGCACCATAAAGGAGAGAAGGGATAGGATATGTGGTAGAGAGAACAAGCCTGGTAGTGGGGGTCTGGTAGCAATTGTTTTACTTAGAGCATGCCTAGTTTCTGGTGTTTTCTTTTTATATTTGTGTGGAGGTGGGTATCAAACTTGAGCTGATTGTCAATAAGTACTCCAAGCAGTTGCATTGGATACTATTTCAAGATGAGTATTATTCTTACTGATGATGGAGAATGAGTTTTTGTCAATTATTGTGGTTTTTGAGGGGGTGGATATCATGAGTTTGATTTTTTATGCATTGAGAGCCAGATGGTTCTCTAGCATCCATTGCTCAGTGGAGGAGAAGTGGAGCTGGCAGAGCAGATAATTGTTGAGTCATCAGTGTATTGGATAATATTTGCATTAGGGATGGTGCGGTGAAAGTCACTGATGTAAATATTGAACAGTAGGGGACCTAATATGGAACCCTGGGGAACGCCAGTGGGAGTGTTGAGGAATGGGGAGAAGGCTTTTTTCCATTTGACGGCTTGCTGCCTGTTAGAGAGATAGCTGATAAACCAGTTGATAGAGGAAGGAGAAAGATTTAGGTTAGAGAGTTTAGTTAGGAGAGGGTTATGAGAGATAGTATCAAAGACCTTAGAGAGATCAAGAAGGAGGGTAGACACAGTGTGTCCAGAATCACAGTCTTTATTCACTGTTTCAAGGAAGGATAGGAGGGTGGTAGTGGTGCTGTGGCCAGGTCTGAATCCATGTTGTGTGGGAGTTAGCAGATGGTTGTGTATGAGATATGGTAAAAGTTGTAGGTGGATACACTTTTCAATAAGTTTTGAGATGGGTGATAAGATAGCGATAGGTCGGAAGAAATTAGAGATATTATAGTTGTTTCCCCCTTTGTGAAGGGGGATAATAAAGGCCTTTTTCCAGAGTTGGGGTACATGGCCTTCTTGGATTGATCAATTTATAAGAATGCAAATGGGGAAGGCAATGGCATCGGCAGCAGTCTTTAGGAAGTAGGAAGGAATGTTGTCAGGGGCATTGGAGCATGGTTTTAAGTTCTGGAGGAGTTTTTTTACAGTTGATATGGGGATGGGTTTTATAGAGAAGGGAGGAGGTTGGGAGGTGGGGGTATTTGAGTAGGAAGAGATAGGTGAAGGTAGAGGAGAGGATGTAGGGTTGTTTGTGAAAGATGATGTTAGTTTGATTATTGAGTCAATGAAGAAAGAGTTGAATTGGGTGGCCAAGTCCTTGTCGGGGGTATTGAGGTCTGGGCTAGGGTTTTCCTTTCTACCAGGGTTTAAGAGGGAGGTGATACCATCCCAGAATTTTTTTGGGTTTGTCTTATGGTTGTTTTGGAGTGAGGAGAAGTAGGATTTATGGACTAAAGAAATACGTTTTTTAACGCTGCTATGAAGTATTCTGTATTCATTTAGGGTGATGGAAGTTTTATGTTTATGGTGATGGTTTAGGGCTTTATCTCGGGAGGCGCATGACAACTAAGGTATCTTTGCTTAGCTAAGGGACAGTGTTACTTTTAATCCTTCTTGTATTTAGTGGGGCAACGGTATCTAAAAGGTTTATAAATGTGGTGTTGAAGTAGGTGATGGCATTTTCTAGGGGGAGAGTTTTTAGGGGGCCCCAGCTGAAATGTTTTAGTGTGTTGGAGAAAGTGGAGGGGTTGAAGTGTTTTAGGGAGCATGTGGAGATGTAAGTAGGAGAGAATGTTAAGGAGTGGGAGTGACGACGAGCAAAAGTGGGATAGTGGTCACTGAGGGAGTCAGGGAGGGTACCACAACTGGATATATAATGAGAGTGAGAGACCAGAATCCAATCTAGGGTGCTACTAGAGGAGTGATATTTGGTAGGTCTAGTAGTGGTGTTGATTAGCTGATTGAAGTTGTAGAGGTTTATATTTAGGGGATTTGTGGGAGATTGAATGCTGGTCCAGTTAATGTTTGTATCACCAAGGATTATAGTCTCATTGGTTATGTTGGTGGATAAACAAATAAAAACTTCACAAACCAAGAAAAGAAAAAAAACGGAGGCTACAAATCACGCCAGCCAAAGGATTTGAAATACTTTACTGTGCTTAGTTAGCGCTTTCATGCAAAATGTTGCTTGCACTTCTTCAGACAAAGCAGAATAAAAACACATTGTATTTTATATTTTACAAGTGCTTAAACCAAGCCCCAAAATCAATTAAACAATTAACTTGTGCTTAGTAAGACCAACTACTTACCAATAGTACATAGTTAGCTTAAAGCCACACACATACATAAAAAATGTGTATATATATTATAAAATGTACGTATGTATCAAATACTATTTTAACTAAACCAACTACCCAAAATTGCTTTTAAAATGTAACATAATTTCATAATATGTAACTATGCTAAAAAATCAACGAACATTACATTTTTAAATATACATATAAACACAGTATTAGAAATGACAACATAAAGCACTTAATCAATCGGAAATTTCTCAAGTTCAAGTATACATGCATAAAAAACTATATGCATGTAAAACCAACTATCTCTCCAAAGCTTTAATATTAAGCAAACATTTAATGGAACATGTATCATTAATACCTGGATAAGAATAGGCATTGGTTTTCAGTTGCCAAAGGAGTTCGCGTTCTTGCAACCTTAAATACCATGGGCCCCCCCTAGGGTTCTTATCCACTTTTTCCACGACATTAAACAGAAAACTATGAGAATTGTTGTCAATAATATGCTTAGCCAAGGCGTTAGATGGATTTTGCCTTGATATAGCATATAAATGCTCATAGATTCTATTTTTTAATAGTCTTTCAGTTTTACCAAAATAGTAAACTGAGCATTCTTTGCACTTAGCAAGATACACCACCCCCTGGCTCTCACAATTAAATTTACCATTGATGTAATATTTTGTGCCTCTAATTGTGAAATTAGAGCCTGTTTGTATAAACTTACAGTATTTACATCTCCCACACTTAAACATACCTTTGTTTACTCTATAGGGTTTAAGAGAAAACTCAACTAGATTTTTAGTGGAAGGGCCCTTTTTATACACTACCTCCTTTTTTCTATGTTGGTGGATAGCCAGGAGAGTATATCTTCAAGTATATGGACATTGTCCCCAAGAGGGATGTAGAGGGAGGCTATGCAAATGAACTTATGTCTATTTATTTGAAGTAGGGCAATGATTAGTTCAGCATTAGAGAATTGGGGAATGGGTTTAGTATATGGAGTAACAGACAGGGAGGAAGTGTACAAGAAAGTTACTCCATCACCTTTTTTATGGGTTCTGTCTTTTCTAATAATACTGTAGTTGGGGGGTGTTATCTCAGAGTCTTTTATGGATGGTTTCAGCCATGTTTCAGAGATGGACAGGATGTCTGGTTGGTTATGGAGAAGCCAAGCATGTAGGTTGAGGATTCTGTTACATACACTTTGAGCATTCAGTGCTGAGAGAAAGAGGAATCTTCCTGATGAGGGGGGGGGGGTATGAAGGAGGGAATTTTGACTGTAGGTAGGAGAGGGACCAGGGCTAGGGTGTTCATCTCTAGAAAGAAGAGGGCTAATAAGTTGGTAAATGTGGTAAAATAGGTATTTAGCCTGTTTGTTATCTAGTTTGAAGGTTATTTGTTTTGTAGGAGTAGGCATAGTTAAGACTGGAGTAGTGTGTTTGTGGGTAGAGATGAGTTTGTAAGGGAAGAGCAGACATTTTTTGAAGGAGTATAGATAGGGACTAATGTGGCTAGTAAAGTATATGTGTTTTATAGTGATTGAACATGTTGTGTGAAGGGGGGAGTGGTTGTTATTGAGAGACCTTATGAGGTAACTTACATAGGACAAGGTGAGAAGAAGTAGTATAAGGGTTAGAAATTGGGTTGGTTTTGAAAGCATTGTGGTTGTTTACACTTAGAGTGGGGGGGTATGAAATAAAGTGTACTATGGTCTGTGATTCAATGTAGGGTTAGTATTGTAAAGAGATGCTAGGAGGGTGGGGTGTGGAAGTAAGGGGTGGGGGAAGGTATGAGTTGATTGGAGAAGGTGTGGTTTATAAGTGTACAGGTGCTGAGGGTGGATGGGAATAGGGGGCAGGGTAGTGAGTGAGCCCGCAGGGCGAATGGAGCAGGTAGAGCCGAGGAGGAGGAAGAAAACATAGCCAGCAGAAACAATCAGTAAAGCAGAGAGCAGGGCACAAGGTAAGGAGGCATAGGAGGCTAGAGACCGGGTTGCTATGTAGTTCAAATAAACAGCAGCAGAAAATTCACAGGACTTTGGAGCAAAAGCAGAGATGTTTAATGTAACTCAAAAAGAAAAACGTTTGAACCTTACAGTGAGATGGGAGAGGCTGGTAGAGGTAAAATGCTGCCACCTAGAGGCCAAATGGAGTAATGCCAGGTTACTGGCTTATCTCTTAGTGGGGGTGGGATGGGATATAGCCTGGAGAGCTTAAAGGGAACCTAAGGTTCATGGTGGGCTGCTAGCTATCACGCGCTGAGATAATAGTTAACCACAGAAAGATTAGTTACACAATAGGGTACATACACACTGTTTTAAGTCCTTGAGGGGAGGCAGAATGGTTACAGGAAGCACTGCTGGGTCCCCTTAGGCAGTTTGTTCTGGGTTAGAAGCCAGATTACAATGGAGACAGTGTGAGATGCTTGGGTTGGATGAAATGTAGCTATTGCAAGCTGTAAAGGGAATAATAATTAATTATAGACAAGAGTATAACAATATCAGCCACTAATGAGAGAAAAACTTCAGTTAAAGTCGAGTGAGTGTAGATAGGTAGCCTAGGGGAAGGTGAGGAGTGTGGGTGTTAGAATGCAGGAACCTTAGAGTAAAAAGGGGGGACTATGTAGGAAGATAGAGCTAAAAGAGTAGTAGGTTAACAAGATAAAAGGCAAGTAAGGGCAATAGAGATAGAAGAAGGACAGTAGGCAGTGTATCACAATTTGGTATTGCAGCAATCAAAAACAGGCAAAAAATGGTAGCTGAATGTTACAAGTCAGCCAACTGTATCACTTAAACGTTGACTAGGGCAGCAATTGCAAGTTAAAAATGCATAATAAAGCATGCAATGATATCAGCTGTTCAAGACTAAAGCCCAGAGCGAGAAAGCGATCAAAACCTGAGTAAACACAGTCGCACAGAAACAAGCATATGCTAATTAAACATTAAAATGTTGCAGCTGTTAACAGTATGGACATAATAACAGGCCAGCATGTATACATAGTAAGGAGATAAATAATGTATAAGCCTGGATACAGATAAAGCAAACAAGGAGTCCGTTTACAGCATTCAACACTGAGCCGTATTCCGTGAGTTCAATTGCTAAGCAAATGGTACACTGAGTACAGACAGCTATTTAGAGCTGCACTATCACCGCTAGTTTAAAATGCTGGTTTAAAGCAGAACAAGTAAAAGAGCAACTAAAAACCCATTCAATGTTAGTTGTTGTATGTCATACACAAGTTGAATGTAATAGCCCCTGTAATGAATGCCTTGGTAGCGGAGCCTAAACACGCTCACAAGGAACCAATTACAGAGTGCAATTTCAACAATACAAATGAGAAACGGCTAAAAAACCCATTCAATACATTAAAAATAGGGCGATTGTGCACAGTTTAAATGTAGAAAGCCGCTGAAGAATAAGTACCTCGGAGCCTAAACACACTCACAAGGAACCAATTGCAGAGTGCTGGTTTCAACAGAACAATTGAGAAGCGGCTATAACCCGTCCAATACAGTTAATTTAGGGAGATTTGCTGTTGGGTGTCATGCACAACCTAAATATAAAGTATAAAACCGTAGAAATGAGATTCCTCAGTAGCGGAGCCTAAACACATGCACAAGGGACCTTACAGTGCCTACATGCTGTCCTGGTAGGACTACAGTTTCCAAATAATGAAGGTAGTTAATATTGATAACAGAGGCACTCCGCTAGTATGAAGAGACACGGAAGTCGTGTCTAATAATGTTCAGGCAGAGTACATGTTAGTGAGCAATTCTTACATTACTGCAAGTCACCTACAAGCGTACCAAAGGCAAGTGTTGCTAACAGTAGCTATACATAACAGAAACACTAACCAGTGAGTGAAGCTAGAAGCCTCAGCAGGACAGGACTGGTAGGGGCCAGATATTATTTTGCTTAAAAAGGGCACCACAAATGCTGGCGTAACTATATAGATTTAAGGGCAGGAATTAGGTACTGAGAAGGGGGAGGACAATGATGGAGAAGAGGGAGGTGACAGAGTGGAGGGGGAGTAAGAGGAAAGGGAGGAACAAGGCAGGGAAGGGTGAGAGAAAGAGAACGCTGAAAGGAGGGGGAAGGGGGTGTGGGGAAGGGGAAAATGGAGACAGAGCCAAGGAGGAGGAAGAAAATGTAGCCAGCAGAAACAATCAGTGAAGCAGAGAGCAGAGCACAAGGTAAGGAGGTATAGGGGGATAGAGACTGTGTTGCTATGTAGTTCAGGTAAACAGTAGCAAAAAATTCGCAGGACTTTGGAGCAAAAGCAGAGATGTTTAATGTAACTCAAAAATAAAAAAGTTTGAACCTTATAGTGAGATAGGAGAGGCTGGTAGAGGTAAAATTCTGCCACCAAGTGGATGCACTAGATGAAACACATACAAAAGGAAAAGATTGTTGTACTAGCCATATATACTCAGGTGTGCCAGACAGTATACTCACACCCCTTGCTGCTGTAATGACAGCACAAAGAAGAATGTTATGTACATGGAATTTAATACACTTATTAAAGATGTCATTACCATGCTATTTCATCAGACTGGAATGCGATCACTGGTTACCAGGGCTGATCCCTGCTTATCAGGTGTAAGCATTGCTTAAATATAAATGCTAAGCACATGTGCGCACTGGTAAGTGAAGCCTACATGGTGTAAGCAGCTTTTCATTTAACCATACATTAGCAGCACTTGCCATCGGGCAAACCTACTTAAAGCTGCTCAAAACTGCCTTAACCACTCTGTATATAACAGTTCTTGCTCTGCCTAGCAACAAAATAAACACCCTTTGCAGGTCCTGAACCCTGGACCCTGTACACTATAGTCACAGCAGTTAACCACTAAGCCATCACAGCTGTGAAAGTAGCTGTTGTTTTTTCCAATATATCTGTCAGCACACATACTGAATAGTAGTGAACAACTGCTTTGACTTCTACAACTGTGTAGTACTTGTTAGTGAAATTAGTGTTGAATCAGTATGTTGTTCTATAGAAATATACACATATCAGATAAATATGGTGTGATACATCTGGGAAGGTATATACAACAGTCATGTGTACACATAACAAGGATATGTGTGTGTGTGTGTGTGTGTGTATATATAGATATATATATATATATATATATATATATATATATATATATATATATATATATATATATATATATGTATATATATATATACACATACACATATATATATATATATATATTTATATATATATATATATATATATATATATATATATATGTATATATGTGTGTGTGTGTGTGTGTGTGTATATATATATATATATATATATATATATATATATATATATATATATATATATATATATATATATATATATATATATATATGTATGTGTGTGTGTGTGTGTGTATAATATATATAATATATATGTGTGTGTGTGTGTGTGTGTGTGTGTGTGTGTGTGTATGTATATATATATATATATATATATATATATATATATATATATATATAAAATATATGTCCATAACATGTAGTGGAGTCATACCTCAGCACCAATGATCACAACCTCATAGTGCAAGGGGATGTCATGTAAGTATTACAGGTATAAATGTGGAATGTTGCTACAGTAACGGGTTGTGTTAACAGACATGTGCGGGAAGTCACTTCTAATACTGACATGTATGCCATCAGTTACTGACAGACATCATAAGATCATCATAGTGAAGTAACTCACAAATCACAGTAATGATCCTGTAGAATACAGCAGAAATATGACCAATAAACGTGGACGGTCTGACACAATCTGGTCAGTGTAGAGGTATACACAGAACTCCTTAGTGCAAGACGTGTGGACCAAGCCTGACAAAGTGGATGTTTACAGCCATGTAAATGGGGATATCACAAAAACATTGGGATAGAGAAACTCACACAGTTGATGCATTCACACACTCCTGTCTGTCCTAACACATATTAACCGGAGGAGCAGAGAGCCCAAGCCCACATACTTCACACTGGTTAGTGACATACATCTTTACAGCATTCCACTGCTTTGTCAGAAGTACACAACAGTTATGGTGGCCAGGCAACAGTGCATCTGACAAGTATCTGGACAAAACATCACACTAGGTAAATACATTGAGATGCTAGGCATGTCACAAAGCACTGTGCAAACTACAGGCAGACTTCCACAACACTGACCCAAGTTTCCTATGGGGGAATATACATGTACTTGTAAAGATAGCAGACACTACAGGCATGCAACAGCACGGAGTAACATACACCAGTGTGAAAGTGCATATCCACAACCAATCTGAACACTGTCACATTATGGTGAGCCTAAGTAATATTACAGTATATGGACTGTGTGAAAAAAACCTCCCTCATATGAGCCACTCACACAGTAACCCTGCATATACTGGGCCAATACACAGTGTAGTCCGATGCCTAACTGTGGTATGGGACATGTGTCAGTCTGGCCCTACAAACATGTACGCTGATAGGGTAACATAAATTGGAGCAGCATGCAACATCAGATTGAACAGGACCAAGAACGTTGACATCTACCACAGTCTGTACATAGGCCAAGTAACATATTCACAATACTCACTCTGTCAACAACCACCATAAGTACACAGACCTCACTACTGTACACACTACAACAGAATGTCCAGGTTTTGTCCTCAAATATAAGACCTACTATACGTAACATGTCTAGCAGTCTGATATATCACTGGATTGTTATCAGGTATGATGTCAGTAAATAATGATGTACTGTACATATACACCTCTTACTGCATGACATATGGACAAAGGGTGACAGACTTGGGGAGGGAGGCACGAACACAGGGCCAATATTGACATATTGCTGTGATAAACTGAGAAATTTCTTGGTTTAACAGGGTTTGTTGTGACATATCTCTTCTAATGGATATGAAGTCAGTAACTCACATGGATGCACCATGTACTGACTGCAATCATCAGAATATGCTACTGCATATCTAAAGATAGGAAATGTGTGAGTAACACAACACATGTAAGACTTCAAACTCTGGACAGTCTGCAGATAGGCCTACAGGTGAGAGTTTCCTCAACCACATAACACTGTCATAAATAAGAAACAGCAGTTGCTGGTATACACTCGGCACAAAAACAGTTTTTACTGAGTCAATGTTTATCAAAGTGAATGCTCACCACGTTCAACGTTAAGAGAAAATAGTTCAAATCCAAATGTTGCTCAAAGTCAAAGGTAACACTTGCTGATGTACATACGGCACAAATACAGCTCTATCCAAAATCTCTGTTCTCCACGATAAAAAATTACCACGTGCATCAAAAATGAGAGAATAAAATCCTTTTAATCGACAGTAAGCGCTTTCGCCTTTCGGCTTCTTCAGACTGTAACACACTAAAACACAACTAAAACATTCATTTAAATATCCTGACATGATTTCTTATTGGTTAAAACCCACAAAAGACTTTTAAAAACATTGCGAGTCTAACCGGAAGTGTCTTCCGTTAGACTCATATGTAAACATAGTAACATACTGACATAAGTCCTTCAAAGCATCAAGAACATCAAAGGATACACTGTATTAACTTCCATTCCTTAACTAATAAAGTAATCTGATATTTGCTGAAATTCATTCAACGCTAAACAGTTAGAAGACGATGTAAATATAGTATAACTTTACTACGCTCTTAATTGTTGTGTATAACAGTAGTAAAATATATCGCCAATATGTCAACAAACATAAAATTCAAATGAATCTTCATTACCTAACGTTATTTGTCTTCATTAAATTTCCATGATCTAATATTCAGCTTGTAGATGTAACTTAAACGAAGGCAACTAACTTTAATACTCCAACGCATAACAATGATGTCACCGCGTCAGGTTAAAAGGTAAAAATGAACATTCCAAATGCATATACTTTCTTTAAAAACATCATTATTGACATAATAAAATCAAAGCATTTATTACCTGCATATAAACCTTGGAATGCATGTTATCGCATAACTGAGTATGCGTACCATTTAATACTAAATCTCATAACCGATGCATATGACCTGTCTCTCCTAACACATCTATAAAATCCTTTCAAAAAATAAACAAACCTTACCAAACAATGCTGTAATAAAGAAAACGAGGGAGTGCAGTTGGTGGGTGTATCCTTATAGAACACTGCAGTTGTGATGGCGTCCGTCCGCTAAGCGGACATAGCCGTAAATATGAGGAACTTCAAACTGCATTTGTTACAAGCGTAATTCGAGACTTATATTGGAGATCTAAAGGAAACATCCTATCGTCTCAACATGCTATGATAATCCTATTTCAGTGGAAACATTTTTTAAAATCCTGCATGCTGTCTACGCACCAATATAAATATAATACACAATATTATTGAACTTGTTGGCAAAAATTTCCTTGTAAATACACATATTGCTCTCAATTGGAACCTCAAGGTAGCCGAGAGAGAAGTTCTTATGTGCAAAACATAATGACCACCAGAGTATGAATATGGACATTGATTGAACATAATCAGGATCATAAAATAGCCCTAATTTTTTCATTCAAATTATGAACAGTCATTCTAAGAATGTAATTACGTATAAACCCAAAATGGAAAGGTGAAATATTTATTAATGTGTGAAAAATATATCTTTAACCATATTCAAATAACGAGGTCAAACTGGAGGTAAGAATAAAGCACATACCTTGCTGAAAAAAATATAAGAAATATAAAAAATATGTATAGAAAAAATATATATGTGCTTAAGGGCTTATGGAGGTGGGGGGAAAAAAGTAAAGGTAATGGCCAATATTACCTCAGCTTATTACATTAAAAGTCTCCAGGAAAAAACAATATTGAACATGAAATATCTAATATTATTAATAATTACTATTGAAAGTGGAGTCATTTTTGGTGTTTCGGTGCCCGTAATTTCCTTTTCCTGAGTAGGGGTTTAATTTGGACCTTGTCATTAAGGCCAGGGTGATGATCAGCTCTGAATCTGATTATCCACTTCATCTCATTCTCAAGAGTATAATTAATAATATCTCCACCTCTCATACCAGGTATAATCTTTTGAATAACAAAGAATTTGAAATTATGACTAGTACCTGATTCCATGTTGTGTTTGGCTAAGGCATTAAACATGGAGCCTACCCTGATATGATATGTATGTTCTCTAATACGCTCCTTCAATGCCCTATTGGTCTTTCCAACATAGAATGCTGGGCATATCTCACAAATAGCAATGTAAATTATGTGCACACTATTACAGGTAGTGTTTGTCTGAAAATGGTATATGTGTTTAGTAGTAGGGTGGGTAAAAACTGTGGTTTCATTGATATATATACACTGGTTACATTTACCACACGGTATCGTATTTGTCATGTGGTTGTCCTGTTTGTGTGTGCTATGTTGGTTCCTAGGTTTGCATAAAAGTCTCCTCAAATTAGGTTGGTTCTTATATACAACGTTCAAATTGGGTCCTACTATGTCCTTAATGTCCTTGTCTAATAGCAATATGTCCCAGTGTTTTTCCATAATCTGTCTAACATTCATGGAATCTCTCGTAAATAACATCGATGCTCTACTAGTATTCATGGGCTTCGGTGCTTCACCCATCGCCATATTGAGCGAGGGTTCAGAAAAATAAGGCTTGGCTTTACTCTCCCTGATGGCTTGGACCTCTGAAATAGTACGTTCATAATCTATAATATCATAGCCTCTTTTCATAAACTTCTTCTTTAATTCAGCCAATTCTAAGGCATAGCCTTCCTCTGTTGGATTAAGTCTCGACGCCCTGATGACCTGTCCTTTCATGACATTGTTGAATACATATCTGGGGTGCATACTATCTTTATGTAATATGGTGTTCCTATGGCATAATTTCCTGTGTGTGGAGGTATTTAACAGCCCATTACTTAGTCTATTGATATTCACATCTAAATAAGAGATCTGATTGTGTGAGTAGGTTAAAGTGAACCTCAAAAAGTTAGTGGAATTATTCATGGCAGTTGTAAACCTCAATAAAGTGTCTTTATCACCCCTCCAAATAAAAAAGAGGTCGTCTACAAATCTACGATAGATGCCTACATATTCCTTAAATAATTGAGATTCAAAGAGAAAAAACTCCTCCCATTGAGCCATGACCAGGTTGGCGTAGCTATTCGCACAAGACGTGCCCATAGCTACGCCATCCTTTTGCAGAAAGAGCTCCTCACCAAATAGGAAAATGTTATTGGTAAGAACAATTTCTAATAGTAATGCAAGGAAGTCTATCTTCTCTGGGGTAAAGTCAGAGTGTGTCTTCAAATAATCTTGGACATATTGTATTCCTATGTCATTAGGGATGACAGTGAAAAGACTCACTACATCTAATGTCACTAATAAGTATGGTGCATCATCGTCTAAACACTTCATGTAAGAGTACAAATCCAACAAAAATTGTTTACTGTCCCTGAGAATCACACTGTTCTTATTCACTAATGGTCTCAGGTGGTATTCAATGAAGATCGACAGTGGTTCAGTCACCCAACCTTGTCCTGAGACAATCGGTCTCATGGGGGGTTCTGTGTGGGATTTATGAACCTTGGGGAGGCCTTGTATAACAGGGATAAGTGGATTATAGACCCTAAAATAATTATACACTTCCTTGTTGATATTATTCGATGCTAGTAGTTCATCTAGTGTATAAGAAATCTGCATAACTTTCTCCTTGACTAATTCTATATTTATTTTTAAATTTATTTTTAAATAAGAGGACGAATCCCCCAAAAGGAGGCACATTCTCCTATCGTAGTCTGTGACGTCCATTAATACTATCGGCCCTCCTTTATCAGCTGGCCTGATCACCAAATTATTGTCATTTCTTAAATCATTAAGTGCCTGCCTATGTTTATAGCTCAAGTTATACTTAAACCTCGCATCCTGTGTCTCTTCAAAGTGCTTATGTATATCATTTTCTATCAGTCTTGAATAGACTTCGAGAAGGGGGTGTAGCTGGGGGATATACACACTATTGGGTTTGAATTTTTCAGTGATTTGTCTTTCATTCGTATTACCAAATTCTAATTTTAATTGAACATTTCTTATAAACATCTTAGAGTCAACTATATAGTCAACAATATTTCCTCTCTTAGTGGGTATAAAATTCAACCCCTTGTTCAACACTTCCTCTTCATATATACTGAGTGTCCTACTAGAAAGATTTACAACTAACGTATCGACTTCTCCCACATTCTTTTCAATGTTGGTCCTTGTTGTTCTCCTCCCGATCCCTTCCTTTTTTGCCTTCCCCTGCTCATTGATCTCGTTCTCCCTATATGTAGTTTGTGAGCTATGGGGAAAGGAGTATTGGTCCTGGTGTTATTCAATGGGTCAGAAAGTGAAATGCCATTTTGTGGAGTTTTCCTCCTAACGACTACTTCCTCTTGTACATTCATATCGAGGGGAGCGGTCGTAGTAGGACCATTCACTCCATGTGACCCTCCTGTGTTAGTATTCTCAACACTCGAGTTATCTGTACTCCTCCCTTCTTCTTCCTGAAAAACTATTTCAGTGTACGAGACGTTCCTATTGTTGTTATTCCTATTATTCGTTTGCACAACTTTGTTAACAACATGACTAGTAACAGATGGTTCAGTGGTGTGGTGTGTATTACAAGATGCATAAACACCCGGAATTGTACCAGTTGTACCATCTCTATTAACATTTCTATGATCCTGTCTATTGTTGGTATTATTATCATTGACATTAAACCGTTCTCTGGGCCAAGTAAATACATGAGAATTTTTAAAATCCCTCATATCCCTTAGGATCTTATTCTTCTTCTGTTCTATCAGCCTTCTCTCAAACATCATTACATTATCTATCAACCTTTCTAGTTTTATATCAATATTAGTATTGGGATATTTTTTCATAATTGCATCAAACGAGTTATTCACTTTCATTCTTAAATTGTCTTCTTCAGGTTTGTGAAAGTTAATAAGCAATTTCATATAATTATAGCTGAGCTCCATATTGAGCTGTTGCCATTGATACAGTAAGTCCGGTAAACTGTCACCTGATGTCGGCATCTTCAAGATACGTAAACCA
The DNA here is from genome assembly GCF_019279795.1 of Protopterus annectens. NCBI lineage: Eukaryota > Metazoa > Chordata > Ceratodontiformes > Protopteridae > Protopterus > Protopterus annectens. The sequence continues at coordinate 829,907,180 of NC_056728.1, read as the reverse complement.
CGTGGTATGATATGTTTTTCCAAGCAGGCCTCAAAATAATGCCGTTGGATTTGTAACTTCTTTAGTTTTATTGTTTCATTTTCCAAAATAAACAAATCTTCTTGCATAGTCACTGACTCCTCAATGTTGTTGGTGCCTTCTACTGAGCCTAAAACCGGCTCATACGCTAATAGTAAATTTTCATCACCAGTCACACATGCCTGGAATCTATCGGTTCCTATGTGGAAATCTTGTCTCTGTGGCACATAAGGTAGTTCAATATTTACAATTTCATTGTCGGCCATCCCCTCTTACTTGGAATATAACAAGAAGGTATAACTGTAGTCAAAAGGTTCCAAGAATAGGGGTGTTATACCAGCGGAAGCAAACAAGTCAAAAATAAGAAACAGCAGTTGCTGGTATACACTCGGCACAAAAACAGTTTTTACTGAGTCAATGTTTATCAAAGTGAATGCTCACCACGTTCAACGTTAAGAGAAAATAGTTCAAATCCAAATGTTGCTCAAAGTCAAAGGTAACACTTGCTGATGTACATACGGCACAAATACAGCTCTATCCAAAATCTCTGTTCTCCACGATAAAAAATTACCACGTGCATCAAAAATGAGAGAATAAAATCCTTTTAATCGACAGTAAGCGCTTTCGCCTTCTTCAGACTGTAACACACTAAAACACAACTAAAACATTCATTTAAATATCCTGACATGATTTCTTATTGGTTAAAACCCACAAAAGACTTTTAAAAACATTGCGAGTCTAACCGGAAGTGTCTTCCGTTAGACTCATATGTAAACATAGTAACATACTGACATAAGTCCTTCAAAGCATCAAGAACATCAAAGGATACATAAAACATTCATTTCCTAACTGTATTAACTTCCATTCCTTAACTAATAAAGTAATCTGATATTTGCTGAAATTCATTCAACGCTAAACAGTTAGAAGACGATGTAAATATAGTATAACTTTACTACGCTCTTAATTGTTGTGTATAACAGTAGTAAAATATATCGCCAATATGTCAACATAGCTCACAAACCACATATAGGGAGAACGAGATCAATGAGCAGGGGAAGGCAAAAAAGGAAGGGATCGGGAGGAGAACAACAAGGACCAACATTGAAAAGAATGTGGGAGAAGTCGATACGTTAGTTGTAAATCTTTCTAGTAGGACACTCAGTATATATGAAGAGGAAGTGTTGAACAAGGGGTTGAATTTTATACCCACTAAGAGAGGAAATATTGTTGACTATATAGTTGACTCTAAGATGTTTATAAGAAATGTTCAATTAAAATTAGAATTTGGTAATACGAATGAAAGACAAATCACTGAAAAATTCAAACCCAATAGTGTGTATATCCCCCAGCTACACCCCCTTCTCGAAGTCTATTCAAGACTGATAGAAAATGATATACATAAGCACTTTGAAGAGACACAGGATGCGAGGTTTAAGTATAACTTGAGCTATAAACATAGGCAGGCACTTAATGATTTAAGAAATGACAATAATTTGGTGATCAGGCCAGCTGATAAAGGAGGGCCGATAGTATTAATGGACGTCACAGACTACGATAGGAGAATGTGCCTCCTTTTGGGGGATTCGTCCTCTTATTTAAAAATAAATATAGAATTAGTCAAGGAGAAAGTTATGCAGATTTCTTATACACTAGATGAACTACTAGCATCGAATAATATCAACAAGGAAGTGTATAATTATTTTAGGGTCTATAATCCACTTATCCCTGTTATACAAGGCCTCCCCAAGGTTCATAAATCCCACACAGAACCCCCCATGAGACCGATTGTCTCAGGACAAGGTTGGGTGACTGAACCACTGTCGATCTTCATTGAATACCACCTGAGACCATTAGTGAATAAGAACAGTGTGATTCTCAGGGACAGTAAACAATTTTTGTTGGATTTGTACTCTTACATGAAGTGTTTAGACGATGATGCACCATACTTATTAGTGACATTAGATGTAGTGAGTCTTTTCACTGTCATCCCTAATGACATAGGAATACAATATGTCCAAGATTATTTGAAGACACACTCTGACTTTACCCCAGAGAAGATAGACTTCCTTGCATTACTATTAGAAATTGTTCTTACCAATAACATTTTCCTATTTGGTGAGGAGCTCTTTCTGCAAAAGGATGGCGTAGCTATGGGCACGTCTTGTGCGAATAGCTACGCCAACCTGGTCATGGCTCAATGGGAGGAGTTTTTTCTCTTTGAATCTCAATTATTTAAGGAATATGTAGGCATCTATCGTAGATTTGTAGACGACCTCTTTTTTATTTGGAGGGGTGATAAAGACACTTTATTGAGGTTTACAACTGCCATGAATAATTCCACTAACTTTTTGAGGTTCACTTTAACCTACTCACACAATCAGATCTCTTATTTAGATGTGAATATCAATAGACTAAGTAATGGGCTGTTAAATACCTCCACACACAGGAAATTATGCCATAGGAACACCATATTACATAAAGATAGTATGCACCCCAGATATGTATTCAACAATGTCATGAAAGGACAGGTCATCAGGGCGTCGAGACTTAATCCAACAGAGGAAGGCTATGCTTAGAATTGGCTGAATTAAAGAAGAAGTTTATGAAAAGAGGCTATGATATTATAGATTATGAGCATTACTATTTCAGAGGTCCAAGCCATCAGGAGTAAAGCCAAGCCTTATTTTTCTGAACCCTCGCTCAATATGGCGATGGGTGAAGCACCGAAGCCCATGAATACTAGTAGAGCATCGATGTTATTTACGAGAGATTCCATGAATGTTAGACAGATTATGGAAAAACACTGGGACATATTGCTATTAGACAAGGACATTAAGGACATAGTAGGACCCAATTTGAACGTTGTATATAAGAACCAACCTAATTTGAGGAGACTTTTATGCAAACCTAGGAACCAACATAGCACACACAAACAGGACAACCACATGACAAATACGATACGTGTGGTAAATGTAACCAGTGTATATATATCAATGAAACCACAGTTTTACCCACCCTACTACTAAACACATATACCATTTTCAGACAAACACTACCTGTAATAGTGTGCACATAATTTACATTGCTATTTGTGAGATATGCCCAGCATTCTATGTTGGAAAGACCAATAGGGCATTGAAGGAGCGTATTAGAGAACATACATATCATATCAGGGTAGGCTCCATGTTTAATGCCTTAGCCAAACACAACATGGAATCAGGTACTAGTCATAATTTCAAATTCTTTGTTATTCAAAAGATTATACCTGGTATGAGAGGTGGAGATATTATTAATTATACTCTTGAGAATGAGATGAAGTGGATAATCAGATTCAGAGCTGATCATCACCCTGGCCTTAATGACAAGGTCCAAATTAAACCCCTACTCAGGAAAAGGAAATTACGGGCACCGAAACACCAAAAATGACTCCACTTTCAATAGTAATTATTAATAATATTAGATATTTCATGTTCAATATTGTTTTTTCCTGGAGACTTTTAATGTAATAAGCTGAGGTAATATTGGCCATTACCTTTACTTTTTTCCCCCCACCTCCATAAGCCCTTAAGCACATATATATTTTTTCTATACATATTTTTTATATTTCTTATATTTTTTTCAGCAAGGTATGTGCTTTATTCTTACCTCCAGTTTGACCTCGTTATTTGAATATGGTTAAAGATATATTTTTCACACATTAATAAATATTTCACCTTTCCATTTTGGGTTTATACGTAATTACATTCTTAGAATGACTGTTCATAATTTGAATGAAAAAATTAGGGCTATTTTATGATCCTGATTATGTTCAATCAATGTCCATATTCATACTCTGGTGGTCATTATGTTTTGCACATAAGAACTTTCCCCTCGGCTATCTTGAGGCTACAATTGAGAGCAATATGTGTATTTATAAGCAATTTTTGACAACAAGTTCCATAATATTGTGTAGTATATTTGTATTGGTGCATAGACATCATGTGGGACTTCAAAAATTTTCCATTGAAATAGGATTATCATAGTATGTGAGACGATAGGATGTTTCCTTTAGATCTCCAGTGTGAGTCTTGAATTACGCTTGTAACAAATGCAGTTTGAAGTTCCTCATATTTACGGCTGAGTCCGCCTAGCGGACGGACGCCATCACAACTGCAGCGTTCTTTAAGGATACACCCACCAACTGCACTCCCTCGTTTCTTTATTACAGCATTGTTTGGTAAGGTTTGTTTATTTTTTGAAAGGATTTTATAGATGTGTTAGGAGAGACAGGTCATATGCATCGGTTATGAGATTTAGTATTAAATGGTACGCATACTCAGTTATGCGATAACATGCATTCCAAGGTTTATATGCAGGTAATAAATGCTTTGATTTTATTATGTCAATAATGATGTTTTTAAAGAAAGTATATGCATTTGGAATGTTCATTTTTACCTTTTAACCTGACGCGGTGACATCATTGTTATCGTTGGAGTATTAAAGTTAGTTGCCTTCGTTTAAGTTACATCTACAAGCTGAATATTAGATCATGGAAATTTAATGAAGACAAATAACGTTAGGTAATGAAGATTCATTTGAATTTTATGTTTGTTGACATATTGGCGATATATTTTACTACTGTTATACACAACAATTAAGAGCGTAGTAAAGTTATACTATATTTACATCGTCTTCTAACTGTTTAGCGTTGAATGAATTTCAGCAAATATCAGATTACTTTATTAGTTAAGGAATGGAAGTTAATACAGTTAGGAAATGAATGTTTTATGTATCCTTTGATGTTCTTGATGCTTTGAAGGACTTATGTCAGTATGTTACTATGTTTACATATGAGTCTAACGGAAGACACTTCCGGTTAGACTCGCAATATTTAAAAGTCTTTGTGGGTTTTAACCAATAAGAAATCATGTCAGGATATTTAAATGAATGTTTTAGTTGTGTTTTAGTGTGTTACAGTCTGAAGAAGCCGAAAGGCGAAAGCGCTTACTGTCGATTAAAAGGATTTTATTCTCTCATTTTTGATGCACGTGGTAATTTTTTATCGTAGAGAACAGAGATTTTGGATAGAGCTGTATTTGTGCCGTATGTACATCAGCAAGTGTTACCTTTGACTTTGAGCAATATTTGGATTTGAACTATTTTCTCCTAACGTTGAACGTGGTGAGCATTCACTTTGATAAACATTGACTCAGTAAAAACTGTTTTTGTGCCGAGTGTATACCAGCAACTACTGTTTCTTATTTTTGACTTGTTTGCTTCCGCTGGTATAACACCCCTATTCTTGGAACCTTTTGACTACAGACATAACACTGTCATGCCAGACTTTAAATCATGTAGAACAGCCATATCCACACAAACCCTGTTAAGTCAACATTACTTCAAATGTAAAATAGCAATACTTACATTCTGTCCCCATGTCTGGAACATCCCCCTCCTGTTTGTTGGCCTGTCTCCACAGTGTATGTTGTAAGAGGTATTTCCAACTACACTCTGTGATGCTGTTTGTCAAACACCCACATGAAGTCCTGCTCACAGTGAAGGAAAAGGGCCAACACCCACATGAAGTGCTTAGTTATAGGAGTGTGTTTCCATGCAATTGGCTATAGGAATGATAGCACAGCTGTTCCACATGCAATTAGCAAGTGGGGGACTGCAATTCATGCACAAGAAATCAGCTGATCATGAGCATTCCTTACAAATCTCAAGCTGCTGCCTATGTAAAACAGATGTACTTTTCCACATCCACCAGAGAGGGGGAGAGAGAGAGAGAGAGACAGAGACAGAGACAAAGTAAGAAAGGAAGGGTGTAAGAGAGCAAGAGCCAAGTGTGTTTGTGTATGATCTGTGGATGGAGAGTGGTATCTAGGTATTATAACAGTTGCCTATATTGTTTACCAATCCATACTGTCACATAGGAATTGCACATGGCTGTACACTTTTATGGATGAGGATTGTCTACAGCAACCTCAACAGTGTTTGAAAATTGTTGGCCTTGTAATGTGGATAATGGGACATATAGATCCTCAATATAATGATGTAGCAAAACCCACTCTACAGTGGATCCTGTCAGTACACAATCACCCCAACACCCACACAGAATACTGATGACACACACACAAACACACACTTACCAGTACTGAGTTTTAAACCCCTACCTGACTGTATTGCTATTACAGTGTTATGCAGTTATTGCACGTGCCATGGAGCTTACATGTTGGAGAGTTATCCAAAGGTATCTTTGAAGTTGAGTGACATCAGCAACAATGCTAAAGGAGGGATAAGGGAAGTGTAGTACATGTGAATGTCTACAAAAGCAGGTGTCAACGGAGACAGACACACACTCTCTCAGGGAAACACACACATTACCACAGTTGGCAGGAGCAGGATTAGAACCCCTCCCTAACCAGTTTGCTACACTACAGTATTACGCAGTTATCACAAGCACCACAGATCTTATATGGCTGATACATTACCAAAGTGTTATTTCAAGGTGAATGACATCAGCAGGCACGCTAAAGTAGGGCAATGGGAGGTATAATGATTGTGAATGGCTTCAAAATCATTAATCTCCACACACACACACACACACACACACACACACACACACACACACACACACACACACACACACACACACACACACACACACAGATTTGCCAGTACTGAGATGCATAGGTTCATTGCTTCACATGTGTGCAGTAGGTGAATAGGCCTGATGGCTGTACAAGGCTCGGAAATGGAATACCTTGGCATCAGGCCGACAATGGTCTCCAGTGTGGCCCAGGGGTGTAGTCCCTGGAGTGGTCCCCACAGGTGGGTATTGTATTCACCATCCACTCATCTGGGTTACTGTTGTGGGTGGCCAGTGATGTACACTGTGTCCCATGTATGTGATCTATATTCTATAACATGGACAGTGTCTAGGTTGTGCACATGTCCCACACATGTTCTTTGATGTGTGGAAGTGTACTTGAGGTCTCTGGGGCATATTGTGTGTACAGATATTTATCTTCTGATGTAGCATTCCTGACCTCATTTGGTGAGACCTGGCTATGTAACTGAGGTAGTGATTGCACCTACATTGACAGCATGATACAGGTATTCAGTGGAGTTAGTGACATTTGTCCATACAGGGCATGTGTATAAGGCATGGTATTCCCTTTGTGGGTTACATTTGCAGACTCTACAGTTGTTGCAGGCATCCAGTAGGGACCATAGCAAAAGGACCACTGTAAGCATTTATTTGCCTACTGTAGGGATGGAACAGGGTGCCATGCTGGATAACACACAGTCAGGAGATGTTACACATCACAGTACTTTCTGATGTCAGTGGCACTACTGTGGTCAACAGACATGTCGTCCACTGCAATCACACCGTGGTTACTATCTGTGAAGCAATATGCAGTGAACTAGCAATATAGTGGTTGTTGTCTAGCCAAGTGTGTTTGTGTAGGAGACATGAGTGGAGAGTGTTTTCTTAGTAATACAAGGGTTGCCTGTATTGTTCACTGATTCATAATGTCACATTTAGGGCTATGGATTGTCTACACCAGCCTCTCTGGTGTTTGACATCTGTTGTCCTTGTAAGGTGCACATTGTGACATATACTGGGTCCTCAATACAATAATTTAGCAAAACCCACCCCACAATGCATCCTGTTATTACACAATCACAGCGGCCTCCACACAGGATACTAATCACACACACACACACACACACACACACACACACACACACACACACACACACACACACACACTTGCCAGTACTGAGATTCAAACCCCTACCTAGCTATGTATTGCTACAACAGTGTACCGCATTTATCACATGCACCACAGAGCTTATAAGATGGATGTTGTCCCAAGGTACTTCTAAGGTGAGAACATCACCAGCTCTTGTAAATACTGGCATTGGGTGATGTAGTGGGTGAGAGATCCCAAAAATAATTTTACCCTAAACACACATTTAAATTTGCCAGGGGTGAGGTTCAGTCCTTTATCTAACAATCTTTACGGACCCTTATTTCATGCATTTACCACATGCACCACTGACCTGACATGGTTTAGGGTTGGCAACAGGTACTTGTAAGGTGAATGATAGCTGCAGGACTGCTAAAGTCAGGCTCTGAGGTTTGTACTGGCTGTAAATGAGGCCAAAACCTTTGGGGTACACAAACTTGCCAGAGATGAGATTCAAACCCATATTTGTGTAGTTACCAGTATTATATTGTTAAGCATTTATGGCACACACCACGGAGCTTATACTGCTCGCCTATCTCCAAAGGGGCATTTCAAGGTGACTGATATCAGCAGGCTTGCTAAAGTAGGGCAATGGGAGGTGCAGTGACTGAGAATGGCCTCAAAATCATTAATCTCTACACACACACACACACACACACACACACACACACACACACACACACACACACACACACACACACACACACACACACACACAGAGAGTTTCACAGTTGCCAAGGCGGGGATTAGAACTCCTACCTAACTAGTGTGTGACACTATAGCATTACACGGTTATCACATGCACCATGGAGCTCATAGGGCTGGCCCTTTTCCAAAGGGGTATTTCAAGGTAACTGACATCAGCAGGCTTGCTAAAGTAGGGCAATGGGAGGTGTAGTGACTGTGAATAGCCTCAAAATCATTAATTTCGACACACACAGAGACTTTCACAGTTGCCATGTCTGGGATTAGAACTCTTACCACACTTATCACATGCACCACAGAGATTATAGGGCTGGCCCTTGTCCAAAGGCGTATTTCAAGGTGACTGTCATCAGCAGGCTTGCTAAAGTAGGGAAATGGGAGATGTAGTGACTGTGAATGGGCTCAGAATCATTAATCGCTACACACACACAAAGTTTCACAGTTGCCGTGTCTGGGATTAGAACTCCTGCCTAACTAGTATGTTATACTGTAGCATTACAAAGCTATTGCACGCCACAGAGCATATAGGGCTGGCCCTTGTCCAAAGGGGTATTTCAAAGTGATTGACATCAGCATGAGTGCTAACATGGACTAATGGAAGTGAAGTGTGTGTGAATGGGCCATAAACCATTCTTCTGGAAACACACACACAACACTCAGTCACACACAACTTTATATTTGACAGGACTGGGTATACAAATGCTAGATGAATACTGATTTGTACTTTCATGTTACACAGTTATCACAAGCACCACAGACACTTTAGGGCTAAGGGCTACCCAAAGCAAATGTCTACAGTGATTGACATCAGCACATCATGTGATATTGGCCAGTTGGATGTGTGGTGGGTGGGACAGGCCTCATGATGGCAATCTCTTTGTCACTATGTGCCTCTCTCTTCCCCACATCTGTGTGTGTGTATGTTTGACCTATTATAGTGTGTTGGCCTTGGATATATGTGAGTATTCCTATCCAATGTGTGTGCAAAGCATGAATGGTGTGCAATGTAGTGTGGGTGCAGACATCTGCGACTGACAGATATGTATAGTCTAATGTTGTTGTCAGACATGGGCTTGATTTCTCTAAGTGCAGGAGCATGCCCAGTATGACCATCTGTATTTTTTTTGTCAGACATGGGCTTCATTTCTCTAAGTGTATGAGCTTGCCCAATATGACCTTCTGTACTGAATTTGTGAATCCATTCCAGGTAGGTTGTAATCCAGTGCAGGATTTTGTGTTCTTCACCTATAGCTAGCAACCTATTTCTGCAGAATATCTTTTGATAGGTTGACAATATGGAGTCACAATGGGTGAAAGATAGTGGGATACTGTAACTATTGTGTCTGTGCTGCTTGTGTTACATGGTTGGTGTTGGCAGAGATGTTCAGACATGTACTATTTTACACTGTGATGTATTATGTCATCAACTAATGACAGATGCACTTATTTGCTCACATGTATTTCCTGGGAAATACAAGATGAATTAAGCTGTGTCCAGTATTGTGGTCTGCAGCCTACATATTCCTGCACACTCATGCCATTCTGGAGGGGTAGCTGCAGACACTTGCTGATGGATCTGTGTAAATGGTCCAGCACCTTGGTACTGTGGTGGCTGCGGATCCCCTGCTTGTACATCTATCAACATAACAGACTGGCCATATCCTGCTGTGGCCATACCTCTCCCCTGTACAGATTCACCCAGGTTACCCAGAGGCAGAGCTCATACATCTGATCAGTTCACCTTCACAATGTGGATTATGAGCAGGTTTGTAGCCACCCATTACTGGGTTTGCAGGCAGGGGTAGTATGGGCACATATCAGAGTTTCAGACTTCACACACTCCATGGTGTCCATGCTTCTACACCCCCCCACTCTGTTATTCTACCCTCTTCCTAACATTATGCGAGTGATATCTGCAAAGTATTCCTATAGTTGTCCCTTCATCCCAGCATTATTTAGGTGTTGGCCCACATTTCATGCAGTAGGACATGATGGGCATGCTACTGGGATTTGTTGACATGGCCTTGCATTTGTGTTCTGTGGACTGTGTTATGTTGTTAGTTGGAACCCCATGAGATAACATACATTGGTAGTATGGGTGAGGCACAGGCCTTTGACAGAGGACTGTAGGGCATTTGGTAGTGATGCAGGCCATTTGTAGCAGGCCATTGCATTCTGTCACTCCTACAGTCCCAGGCTGTGAGCCACTGGATTCCCCTGGGTTGACAGGGTAAGTGTGTGAGGTGTTAATGGCAATAGCTCCTGTCCATATTAATCCATTGGTCTGGATGCTGGCAGAGTGCTGCTTACAGCTAGGGACACACCTGCATGGGACACCTCTTCAGCATGCTGCATTCTCTGGGCATTCCCATACAGAAGTGGGGGGTCATACTGTACTCATTCCCAGCAGCAGGGATATGACATGTGATAAACTTGTGGATGATGGTGGGGTGAGCTGAGTGCATGTGTGATATTAAAGCTGACTCACAGATATACCTGGGACATACGCAGTCTCTCATTACTTCATAACTGTGCCGTTTGTGTTCTGCCAGTTATTGGCCAGACTACATCAGCATTCCATACTACACGGACAGCTAATGTGTTGCTAACCTGTATGTAAAATTCCAAAGGTGTGTGCAGTTGACAGTTACATTTTATGTACTCTGTCTAGGGTACTTCCACGGCATGTCCATCTTTCAGATGGTGACAGATATTGACATCTGAACAATGAGTATGGATGACTGCTAAATTGGGTCTTGCTGGGATGCATTGTGGTTGGCACTGCAGTTGTCAGAACATGGCCCTGCCATCGACAGTACTGGCCATAGGCCACCGGGACACAACCCTCCATGCCTACATGCTGATCACTTCCACACAATATACAACACACAACAACCTAACACATAGACCCCTGCATATTGTACACATGCAACAATCTACCCTGTAAATTGGGCTAGCTCAGGCAATCTGCACTCTACTGTTATTAACCCCACTTGTACATATTACTGGATTTCTACATAGTATTGGGGGGGCACACCTGTATACATTTCCTATGACTGTACTGGCATTTCAGGTACTCTGTTTGCTTCCATTCCGTTTTGTATTCTGACCTATCATGCAGACTAGAGGCATATCAGTAGAGTACAGATGTTAGGTTTTATTGACCTACATTTCAGTTTCAGACTTCTTACCCTGCAGAACTAACATACAACTGCCTGACCTGTTGTAGTCTGTCTGTGTAGGTCTGGAGGTAGGGCTGTTCTCCATTGCCATTAATTGCAGGCCTTAGCACAGCCTTTCTTTATGGTCATCTACAACTGTCCTGCTGGCTGAGGCTGTTGTTGGGTATATGAACCTCACTGACATGATGTGTGTGTCCTATGGGCACACATTTGGGCCACCACATGTACTGCAGTGGGATTTGTCACCCTGTCTAGTACTGCCTACTTTGTTGACAGCAGTATTTGTTATGGATTTCATGTTGCCCATATAGGTGTCCACTGTCTGCTGCCATCCCATTCAGCCACTCAGTTCCCTTACATGCTCACATCCATACCGCAGGTACAGCTAACAGAACATACTGCTCCATTCAGCAATTGATAGGAAGATTGACTTACCTTGTGGCTGTGCCAGCACTGAGGATTGTGCTGGAGGGCTGACTATGTCAGATGTACATAGTACACTCCCTATAGATGGTAAAGCACAAGTAGTGTCATGTTTGGCATCCCTTTTACTGTATGTGCGAGTCAGAGAGAGGTGTCATTCCCTGGGTCCCTACAGTGTCAGTGTATGTGCTATGCATTGCCTCTTTGCTAAAGCCTGGGTGTACTGGGCACACCTCCTTCTGCCTACATGGGTAGGCTCAGGTTGTTCCTCCTCTGAGTCACTCTGTGCCTGTGCTGGCCTTGGCAATGGTGGGGGACTGTGTGGCCCTGCCCCGTGCTGTTCCTGCTGCAGCTGTTTCCACAGGATCATATTGTGTAGCATGGCACATACAATGAAAATTTGTGTACATGTAGTTGGAGAGTTCTGCAAGGCTCCACTGGATATACCCAGGCACTGGAACCATGACTTGAGCATGCCAAACACATGCTCTGTTATGATCTGGTTTGTGCGTGTGCCTCGTTATGGAGTTCTTGTTCGGGTGTGTGTGTATGTCTGATGGGTGTCATCAGCCACGGCTCCAGTGCATAACCAGCATCCCCCACTAGGTGGCCATATGGGATGTCCCCACTGGCAAATCTCTGGTACAGCTGTGTCATATGCCAGATGTGGGAGTCTTGATAGCTTCCAGGGCTGCCAGCACACACATTCATGATAATGCCCTGGGCATCGCACATGACCTGGCAGTTGATGGAGGGGAAGCCTTTGCGGTTTATGTAGACCCTACCCTGCTCACCAGATGGTGCTTTTAATGTGTATGTGCGTGTAATCTATAGCACCCACTACCTCAGGGTATTCTGCTATTTGGTGGAAGAGACATATATTGCTGGTCAATGCCTCACAGGTGTTGAGGAAGTATTTGTGCTCACCGGCATGTGCTGACAAGGCATCCAGGAGCTGGTGGAGTACCCTGGATGCTGATGCCTGTGAGATCCCCATGATATTCCCAGTTGGCCTTTGGAAGGTACCTGTGGCTAGTATTCTTAAGCCTACACATACCTTGGTATCCACTGGGATGGGTTCCTCTCTGTTGGTTCTGTGTGTGAGGCGTGGCTGGCACAGCTCAACAATTTGCTGTAGGATGTCCCTGTCCACACTATAGTGCTCCACTATCTCCAGCTCATGTAGCCCCTGGTAGGTTACCCTGGGACTGTAAACTCTTCTCCTTCTCCTCAGTGTGGGTTGGTCATCAGCATTCTCATCCTCACCACCCACAGCCTCTTCCACATATTGATGTATGAGAGCAACAGCAGCCCCTATCATTTTGTTAGTTTTGTCAGGTAAAATTTCCCCGTCTGTGTACAACAGTGGTGTAGAGTTTGTGGGAAAAAGAGTGAAAGGTGTTTGCATAGTTTATAGTAGTGTACTCTGCTGGGCTGCTGCCTATGTAATTGGCTGATTCTGATACATTTCACCTGCCAGCTATACTAGTTTTCCTCGATTGCCTTCATACTGCTGTTTTCCCTTCCCATTGCATTCCCGTTTAAGCCCCGAGGTGCACCATGCATACCCAGTGCTCAGATGTGAACAGAGCTGCTATGTCCTGTTTTTTGTTTTTGTTTAAAACCCGGTGCATGGCACACACACACTTTTAGGCAATGTAAGCACTGCTAGGCAGCCTCAGACACACACCCCTTCCTTAGCTGTGCTTAGCTAAGGGCAAACACGGGCCACAGAGCTCCAATAAGCTTACAGCATGCATGACACTTCCCCTTATGAGGTCATCTACCTCTTCTGCTTATACCATGGTGTTTCTGTACCTACACAGTTGGGTGCAAGCTAACACTGAAGGAAAATCTGTGATTCAGTATCAGTCCCCTCATTTGCATAAAACTGACTGCTAATGCATGGTTACAAGACTGACACTCAGCCTTCCCCCTTAGCAGCCAGTATTCCATGGTATTATTGTCTTATGCATGCCATTGTCTATTATGACAGAATGCTGATTTTGGTTTAAAAGCTTATTTCCAACTTTTTTTCATATTTCCCATTTGTGCACCACTGCCCTATGCTTAAATGGCCAAAATTGGCCAAAAAATAAATAAAAGTTATTTTTTATAATTTTGCAACTATTTACCATGCCAATAGCCATATATTTGGCCTTTGGCATGCCTACTACATTGAATACATGCTTTCTTTGGAGCTGTCATGCCTCCGTTTTGTAATTTGCAGAAATGTATTCGGTTAGTAGCCGAATACATTTCTGCAGGTTATACTATTCCTGCACAGACACCTGCCTGCTTCCTGGATCAGTAATTCACCTCATTTGCTTGGTTTTCACCTGCAAATTAGCATACAGGAGCTGTGCTCGTACAGGAAGAGTGTAAGAGGGCTCGTGCACGTCCTGGGACCTTGTTCCTAGATCGCTCATCAGTTATATTGCATGTAGCAGCTCTTGCACTATTCTTGCACACTGTGCAGAGCTTGCTGAATCTTGGAGTATATTTTTTACGTAATTACACCAGTAATATTCCCTGAAAATTTATTGTATAATGTCAAGCCATTTTGAGTTGTAAACATCTGTCTGCAGGGGAATAAAAACAGCCAAAAACAATAATTTCTAGGCGGTCCACTGGAAAAATGGTCAGCAGCAGAGGGATTAATAAATATTGATTTCAATCATGAATTTAGTGTTTTAGTGGACATAGAAATGGTCACTGTTACTAAGTAAGAAAAATGTATTTTTTGGTTGGTGGGATTTATGTTAAGGCCAGATTCTTCTACCCAAGTTTGAGTCTCTTTGAAAGTATGTTGATGCTGAGTCATTGCTCCCTTAAGTGGTTAATTGAACAAAGTACGGCAGAGTTATCCACATACTTAATGAATGTGAAGTGGTCACAGTTGAGACATATGCTGCTAACAAATACTGTGAGCAGAAGATGATCAATGAATGGCCCCTGTTCTATACAAACAGTGATGAATAGAGCATAATGCCTTCTCATTCTGGTCCTAGTTGCCAAATCTAGATCAGCATCCTTTTATATTTCTCTTGCTCATTTACCCCCAGTTCCATTCCCCCCAACCAGTTGGTTGTTCATACCAGGGTTTCTGTAGCTCAGGTGCAGCACTATGAATTTGTCTGTAGTAAACATCACCTTTTATCCCACTGTCTACTTGTAAGAGCACACTCACTCTCCCTTGTGACATAATGTAATGGAGTGCATCTTTTAGTGATTTATTAAACAATGACAATCACTATTTACTATCAAATTATGATGGCTGTAGTACAAAAGGGCATGTAATACTAGTATTGTGTTGGAATATTAAATAATAGCATTTGGACAAGCAGACTTAACATGGATGACTGTTTTGAAGTTGGAAGCTTGCATCCAGATTAGATCAACAAAAGTAAGATTCAAACCCTGCACTGTAGGCAGTTACACACATTATATTGTATATACCACTACACTACAAGTCTACTTGTTTTAGTCAATGATAAAAGTGCAGTTTGTTTTTGTAGAGGGTATTGATTTTAACTCCATTTAATTGACAACCTGCAGTATTGTTGATTTGAAGTCAGTTGTGTTATAAATACATAACTTTAAATAACTATAAATACATATGCATTGTGAATGTGTCCAAGTATTTTTATTTATTCTAGCCACTAAACTACTTCCCTATGTATCTCACCATGTATACATTCTTTCCTTTAATAACAATCTGCTGGCTCTGTTATAACTGACAACTTTTATTACCTGTATAAAAATGTGCTTTTTTTGTTACTATAATTGTACAAACTGTATGCGTTTATTGTATTATGTAATTCTTACTACTTATAATTGGAGCTTTTCTCCCCGGGCCTCCACTGAGAAAGGACCTGTATCCAGTCGGACTTTCCTGATAAACCACCCCACAATAAACAGGACATGCTGAAGGGATAGATTCCTGTCCCAGAGACTTCCCATACCCTGGAACAGGCTACCCATCTATGTCAAGCAAAGTTCTTCATTAGCACTCTTCAAGAAAAATCTTGATGAGTGGATGGGAAATAGGAAATACACCCTGGGGATCACTTCTGTGTCTTTGCTCGACAGTGGCACAGGAAAATAACTTTCTTGGGTGGCATAAGCCAGGGAACTTTGTTGGCTAGGCTTACGTAGGCCCTTGGGCCGATAGCCTAGTACCTACCTATGAACCTATGAACCTATGAACAAATGTTAAATAAATAAATAAATACAATTTTAAAACTTCTTTGCCATGTTTTGTGTTATACCTTACAACATATATTGGGAATTGTTTGGTCAATTCATTTAATTTTGTAGAAGACTGGTATCTGTTACTCTTTTCCCTGATTCAAGATCAATATTTGCCAATGCTTTTAACAGTAGGTATAGATCATTAACTATTAGACGTTTCTAACAAAACATGTCTGTGTCTGCACTGTTAAGTATAAATGTACCACTTTCCATAGCTTCCAGTACTTTGTAACATTTCTTTTACATTTAAAATGCATTACATGGGTATGCCAAAATCCCTTGTTTTTATATCCAGGCATTTGAACAGAAATATTTACAAATAACTACATTATTTTTCAAAGTAATTTCATAGTTTCATAGTTTCATAGTATAGTACTAGGCTATCTGCCCTGGGGCATTTGTAAGCCTAGCCATAGTGATGTGGCTTTTGCCACCCCATGAAATGGTACAAAAATGTACAGAATAAATCTAGAATACTGTGCCTCTGTCTAGTAGTGACACAATGAAGGTCCCCTTATATAATAGAATTAGTTTACTGTGCCCCTGTCTAGCAGTGACACAGATGTGACCCCTGGGGTAAACTTTCGATCTTCCATCCACTCATCAAGATTTCTCTTGAAGAGAGTCAGTGAGGGACTCTGCCTAATACGAACTGGGATCCTGTTCCAAAGCATGGGAAGCCTCTGGGTTATGAATCTATCCCTCCAGCATGTCCTATTCATACTTGTGCTGAGGTTTAAGTCTTTAGCTCTCGTGGTCCTGATGGATTTGGATTTTTTGAGGTGGAGCATCTCCATCAAATCCTGATTGGACATGGCCTTGTACGTCAGGCAGAGATCACCTCTGAGCAGGTGGTATGCTACTGAATAGAGCTGAAGTTTCTTTAGTCTGGCAGAATAAGACATATGTTGGAGACCCTTGATCCTTTTGGTGAGGTACTTTTGTGGTCTCTCCAGCTGTTGCAAGTGCCGGGTGAGGTACATACCAAATGGGGCATTGTACTCAATCATGGGTCTAATGAGGGAGGAATATAGGGGTACAATGACATCCTTGGATCTGGATGTGAATCCCTTCATGATGAGGTGTGCAAGGTAGAATGTTTTTCTAACCACTTTGGCAACATGGGTGTCAAATGAGAGGTCGCTGTCTACTTGGGTCCCTAAGTCTCTGATTACTTTTTCCATACTCAGTGGGTTTCTGTCTATGTGATAATTTGTGGGTACTTTGTTTTTCCAAAAGGGATGACTATAAATTTTTGGCATTTAGTTTAAGGTCGTGACTACGGCACCAGTTGTCCATTTCAGTGAGGCCTTTTGTAGGATGTATGCGTCTGCTGGTGTATCGACTATGGCACCTAGTTTGCAGTCATCTGCGAACTTTGTCAGCCACAACCCTCCCATGTTTGCTTTAACATCTGAGAAATAAATGCCGAACAAGAGGGGTCCCAGGACAGATCCCTGTGGGACACCACTTGTGACTGGCTTTGAGTCTGACATTGCTCCAGCAATTTTAACTTTATGGGTTCTGTCCTTTAGCCAGTTTGCAACCCATCTAGTGACATAAGGGTTTACTTTTAAGCTGTTTAGCTTATCTATGATGCCTGAGTGGGGTATTGTGTCAAGACCTTAGCCAAGTCCAGGTATGCTGTATGGACTGCTTTGCCCTCATCAATGGCTCTAGTGACTGTTTCAAAAAAGTCAACCAGGTTTAAAAGGCAGGATCTGCCCTTCACAAAGCCGAACTGGGTGGGGTCAAGTGTCTGTAGGTCCCCTATGTCTCTGTTTATGAGTTCCATAATGATTCTTTCCATAGCTTTGCATACCAGGCTAGTTAAGCTTATGGGGCAGTAGTTTCCAGGGTCTGTAGAGGCACCCCCCTTGTGGAGTGGGACCACTGTTGATGTACGCCAGTGTACAGGTACATATCCCGAAGTAAGGCTAAGGTTAAATAGCATTTTTATGTGTGGGTTTAGCTCCTCTTGGAGTTCACGTAACACACACCCCGGGATACCATCAGGTCCCATTGATGCTGTGTTTTTTGCTTTGTTTAGGGCGGTTCTCACTTGGACATCTGAGATGACAGGGAGATTACATTCAGCTGGGATAAGTATTTCTTCTTTTGCGGGTGAAGGAGGCTAGAAATTTGCACTGAACCTGTCAGCCAGAATGTTAGCAATATCTGTGGGTTCAGTGTATTTTTTGTTGTGAACCAACTCTGAGCATATCTGAGGGTTTCTGCCCAGGTTTCTAACATAGCTGAAGAAGGCTTTGTGGTTATCTTTAGTGTCCTTAGCGATTTTTCTCTCAAAGTTTGCCTTGGATGTTTTATGAGAGAACGTAGATTTCTGCTAATGTTGATCAGAGACGTCTTCCCTTCATGGGATTTCGCTCTGACATGCAGTAGCTTCCTTCTTTTGTTATACAATTTATTTATGGCTGAGGTCCACCAGACAGGATGCTTACATTTGGTGGAGAGGGACTTGGATTTGTTTGGGATTGCATGATCCATGCATTCTTGGATATGTCCATAGAAAGCATTTGTGAAGGATTTGGCATTGCGGGATGTGGTATCCACTGACACAGTGGGCTTAAAGGATACCATCTCCATCTTAAGAAGAGTGAAGTCTGCTTTTGAGAAGTTTTTCACTGTGGTCTTTTGTGCTGGGGGTGGAGGTGGGATATGTATAGCCAGGGTGATTAGTTTGTGGTCAGATCTCACTAGTGAGGGGTATACTTCCGGTGTGGAGCATTTTGTCCCCATGTTTGTGATGATCAGGTCTAGTATATTATCTCCCCTAGTGGGAGAGGTGACTAGTTGTTCCAGTGCATTTGAATTTATGAATTCCAGGAACCTTTGGGCTAGGGTATTAGGGCTAGAATAATGTACCCAATCTATGTTTGAGTAGTTGAAGTCTCCCAGTATGATGGTATTTTGTGATACATTCATATCCTCCAATGTCTTCAGGAAGGCTGAGTGGGGTTCTTGAGATTGGGAGGGTGGTCTGTAACATGCTACCAGTTGTATAGCAGTTTTGCCTATGGTTAGTTGCACCTGTATGGTCTCTGATGCTTCATGTGTTGCTACTAACCTGGAGGTGTGGGTGTCCTTTATGAATATGGACACTCCCCTCCTTGTGGTTCGCCCGGGTTTTGGGGCGAAAAGCATGATATGAGGTATAGCCTGGTAGCACTGGGGTGCTCTCAGGAGCCTTGAACCAGGTTTCAGTTACTGCACAGATGTCGATGTTCTCCATGCTGAGGAGTGCATCAAGTGCCTGCATCTTGAGATTTAGACTTCTGGCGTTGAGCAGCATTACCCTTAGTTTTTTCCATTTTTGTTTTCTAAGGAGGTGGGTTTGTCTTTTGAGCCTTGCCTAAAAAGGCACTATGGGGTGGCAAGAGCCTTAGCCAATATCCGAAGCCCAGTGGTGACAGGTGTAAGCCATCCCTTGAAGCAGCGTGGCTTGTCCAACATATCATCCCAGGCAGACAGACATTGGATCCCCTTGGAATGACACCAGTACTCGAGCCAATTGTTAAAGCTGATCATCTTGTCTTTGTATTGTGGTATCATTCTTGGTGAGGGCAAGATGCTGCTCAGAGTCAGGGTCATACCAGCCTGGGCTACATAATCAGAGAGCTCCTCTATGTCTCTTTTCATGTAGTCCAGGGAGGTACATCTCAGGTCATTCACACCAGCATGGACAATGATGGAGTCATATTTGTACTTGCTTTGGAGTGACCTGAGTGCGTGTGTTATGTGGCGGATCCTAGCCCCCGATAGACAGCTCACAGTCACCTTCTCCTTGTTCAGCCTGGTCAGTGGGACATCAGTGTGTCTGACTATGGAGTCACCTATTACTAGTGTATCAGGCAAGGTGTTTGGCCTTAAGGGCTGTGATTGGTCGACACAATGATTTATTGAAGTATGTGTTGCATGTGTTTTGTTTTGAGGTGGTGGATTTTTGGATGTCTGCTTTGGGAGCCTCTGTTGTTTTGGTAAGTTTTTTATTAGAGCCTCTGAGTATGTCTTTGTGTTTTTATGTGTTTTGTTTCCAGTTGTGGTAGGTCTATGTGGGACTGGGATTGTTGTGTGTGTGGTTGCCATCTCCTCCTGTCTGGTCATGCCAGCCCTGGGTTGAGAGAGTTCAGCCTCCAGTTTGGCTGTATAGTTGCATCTCTCACATGTATTTGTGTTTGTTGGGAGGAGGAGAGGGTTGTCTGTGTACATGAGACAATTGTAGCATTGTCTCAAGATGCCCAGATTGACCAGCTGAACTGGAGACGATGCCAGTAATCTACCACTCGACATGCTAGAACAGTATAAGGGAGTGGTATACCTTTAAGGGAAGTGGGTATTCACAGGGGTGGTAAGTAGATGTAGTGCTTTACTTAGTATGAGAGTGCTTACTTAGTAGAGAAGTATTGAGAACAAGTGCTAGGTTTGTAATACAGTGAGTAGTCTGGTTATACTAGGAGTAGAGCTTCCTTAAGGGAAAATTTGAAGAACACACTTGGCAGAGCCAGAAAAAGTTTAACCTTGCTGTAAAAATGTAAACTGTATATACTTTAAGGAAATGCTATCTATCCAAGAAACCTATCTAAGTTTATGCATATTGATAACTGTAAATACTCCAATGTTACTACACAAGCAACTGTAAGTGACTGCTCATAATGAAAACATTGCCATTCCCTTATATGTGATATATTATCATGGTATATTGTAATATATAACAAAGTCAAAATGTGAAGCCTGTGTTTTATATGTTGTAACTAAGTTTTTATTTGGAGCGGTTCTCCCAAGCCTCCACGACCCAGTTGGACCATCCTAGTAAACAAATGTCAAATAAATAAATAAATAAATAAATAAATAAATAAATAAAAAGAAATAGCCTGGCATGTACCTGCAAACCTATGAGTTTTATTTATCTTTGAAAGCACTTTGCTAATGATGTTCAGTCTGTGCTGAAAAAGCCAAGGATCAAGAATAAAATCTAGGTATTTGTATTTTGAGACATTTGGGATATTATTGAATTCATTATCCATAATGAGAATTTATAGAGTAATAGCTTTTTTTTAAATATGTCAGATAGCATAACATTTGTTTTGTTCTGGGATTTATAAGAAGTATATTGGCCTTGGACCATTTGCAAAGTTGAGAGAAGTTGGTTTGAAGGTTGGCCTGAAGCTCATTTTAAGATTTATTAGTTTCAATAAGGAGAAGCAGGTCATCTGCATACATAGCAATATTATTCAAAGAAGAAAGGAAGATCAGTAGGGAGGTCATTATGCCTAATTCTGAGCCCTGAGGAATGCCAGTATTAAAAATACCATAGCCTGAGAAAGTGTTTTTTTTTTATTTTGTGTACACCTGATGGCTTCTCTTTATGCAATAACTATGGAACCATTGAACAGTATTTTGACCAAAAAATACAGCTGACACGTTTATGTAATAGTAGGCTATCATTAACTATTTTGAATGGTCTTGTTATGTCTATAAATGTGCCAGCAGAAATTTCCCCTACATTTATGTTTTACTATATAAAGCATCAGTAGTTGCAACTAAAGCTATTGTGGTGCTAAATGAATTGTGAAAGATATGTTGATCAGAAAGCAGTCCACAATTACTTACATGTTTAAATAACTGTTTATATAGTATATTTTGAAATATCTTGCAGCTGAACAAAGAGTAGGTATGGGCCTGAAATCTTTTGAGTTGTTTAGATATGGACAAGTGACTTGGCAATTATTTTCATCCACTCATCTAAGAAAGGTAGAGTTAAGCTCACTAAATGTAGCCCAAGATGAGTTTAATTTGAGTAGTAGTGTTTTAGTTTCCTTGACAGTTATGTGAGTGAAGTAGAAGGTACAGGAACATGATGTAAGTGGAGAAAGCTGGAATATATCGTTGAAATCAAATGTGGCAGTGAGGCAACGTGAAATTGAGACTTTATCTGTGATATTTTTTAAGAGTGGACAGAAGAAATTGTTGGTAATCTCCTGCAAAAATTATGTTGTCATTTACAATGTGTGCTGTTGAAGTGGTAGATGAGTTTGTAATGTGCAATGCTAGTTCTTTGACTTCTTTCCAGAAAAGGCTTGTTTTTGCAGTGAAGGAGGCCTATTTTTTCATAGATTCATAGATTGTTACTAGACTAATGATCCAGGGGGATCTTTCTTAGCCTAACAAAGTTTCCCTGAAAGAATAATGATGTCTTGTATCCAAATAGGAAAGTGGGGGCCAGACATTTATAAAGTACCTCTGTTCATAAGGGTCATGGGTGCTAGGCCCAGTGAAAATTTCCTATTCCTCAACTACTGGTCTAGGTTGCACTTAAATTGGGTAATAGATGAACTCAACTTCACCTGGATGGGAAGCCTGTTCCATAGGTTCATAGGTTCATAGGTTCATACTAGGCTATCTGCCCTAGGGCATTTATAAGCCTAGCCAGAATGTGTTTGGCTTTCGCCACCCATTTTAAATTTATTTTGCTATGCCCTTTTTCGAGGTTAGTATACTGTGCTTCTGTCTAACAGTGACACAGAAGTGATACCCAGGGTAAACCTACGATCTCCCATCCACTCATCAAGATTCCTCTTGAATAGAGTCAATGAGGGACTCTGCCTAACCTGGACTGGGATTTTATTCCAGAGTGAAGGGGCCTCTGGTTATGAATCTGTCCTCCAGCATGTCCTATTTATTTCAGTGCTGAGGTTCAAGTCTCTCGAGCGCGTAGCTCGATGGGATTTGGATTTTCTGAGGTGCAGCATGTCCATTAATTCCGGGTTGGACATGGCTTTATACGTCAGGCACAGATTGCCTCTGAACAGGTGGTATGCCACTGAGTAAAGCTGGAGTTTCTTTAACCGGGCAGCATATGGCATCTGTTTGAGCCCTTTGATCCTCTTGGTGAGGTACTTTTGGGGTCTTTCCAGTTGCTGCAGGTGTCTGGTAAGGTACATCTCAAAAGAGGCATTGTACTCAATTATGGGCCTGATGAGGGATGAGTAAAGAGGCACGATGACCTCCCCTAATCTAGATGTGAATCCCTTCATGATTAGGTGGGCTATATAAAATGTTTTTCTAACCACTTTGGCCACATGGTTGTCAAATGAGAGATTGCTATCAACTAGGACACATATCTATCTCGCCAGCATGTTCTGTTTAAGTCACAGAAAATAAATCATGTCCCTAGACCTTGTATTTCTGGTACACTTTGACTTATACATATGCAGGAGATTCATCAGTGTGAGATTTGCAGATGCCTCGTAAACCAGGCATAGATTACCCATCAGCAATCTATAGGAAACTGAGTAGAGGGAAAGGACTTTAAAGTGCTCCGCGTAAGGCAGGTTTTTCTGTGCCTTGTATTCTTTTTGTAAGTAACCTCTGAAGTTGCTTTAGTTGCTGCATATGACTGCTCAGGTACATACCCAAGGGAACATTGTACTTTTTTAATTTCTGCAAGTCTTTTGGGTTTCTAATACCATGACGGGAATTGACCCTATTCCTAAGTCAAAGTACGATTAAAGTTAATGAAATTAGTATTGTTTCAATCTGTGATGTTAGCCAAAAGTGCTCTTCGGAGCACCCACAATGTGCCCAGGAATGACTCCTTCTGCAATTCGTTTGGAGTTACATGGATTGGTAACGCACCTAAATACAACTGTAGATTATTTTTTATAAGACCCGTTGCTCCTACTAATATTGGAACTGTCTGGGTATCTTTCTTCCACATTGCTCTCATTTCTGCCTGCAGATCCTGATATTTTATGACTTTGTGTCTCTCTGTACGCAAGACACAGTAGTCACTGTGTGTGGCAATTTCAATGATCGATGCTACTCTTATCTTCTTTTCTTGAACCACTGTATCCAGTTTTCTAGCATCTATCTTTTGGACTGTTGGTAATGGGTGGTCCCATGTGACATAAACTTCATAATTTTCTATGATGCTTTGTGGCTCATGTTTCCAGTGTTTTTCAGCCACTTCAATACCATAATGTTTGCACAATCCCCAGTGCAACAATCTTGCCACATTATTATGCCTTTCAGTATACAGTCCTTTTGCCATTAGTATGTCGCAACCTGCAACAAGGTGTGCAACTGTTTCAATTCAGTTTTACAAAACCTGCATTTGTTTGTTTCTCCCACATGTTCAGCGGACTTTGTAAACCAATGTGTATGAAGCCCACTGTCTTGGGCTGCCAATATAAACCTTTCATCTCTTGGTTTAAATTCAACTCTCCTTAACCATTCCTGCATTTGTTCTTGATCAACATGAGGTTCTTCCAGAAGTTTTCTACACTTGGAACTATATTTATGATTTTCCCACATTTCTTGCCTTCTCATCTGGTCCTTCACCTTATATTCTTTCTTTTGTTTTTTGGCACATTCAGTTGCTGCCTGATTTTTATCCACTTCTGGTTTGATTTCCCTTCCTGCTTGATGCTCGTATGTTAGGTAGAGAAGTCATCTTAGATTTATTCTCCTCATGTTTTCAAAACATTCACTATGTTTGGGTCTTGTGAGGTCAGCAGATATGTGTGGAGTCCCATGATTGCAGATCTATACATATAATCAATTTCAAGGAAATCCATCCCTCCTTCAGAATGGGGAATATGTAATCTTGGTATGCATTTGGTGAGCATGAAGCATCCTTCTTGTTTTCCTGTCTAATCTGTCCAACACGATTTGGAGCCAGTCAGTCACTCCAAAACTGTAAGTTAGGACAGGAAGAGCAAATTGGTTTATAGCTTGAATTTTATTCCTAGATGTTAGTGCTGTTTTCAGGATTAATTTAAGTCTTCTGAAATATTCCTTACTAAGTTTTATTCGCATTTGTTCATGTTTTATTGTTAATCCTTCATCAATTCCCAAGTATTTATACACTCCCGCTTTCTCAAGTTCTTTTATATCACATTCTTGTCCCAAACTGACTTTTACCTGATGTTGCAGTTTTCCTGCTTTAAAGGTTGCTTTTGCACATTTATCAAAATCAAATGACATTCTTATATCATCTGAAAAAAGTTTTGACAACTTGCAGTTGTGCTTTCAGTTCCACATCTCATGAGCTATACAGTTTTAAATCATCGACAAAGAGAAGATGAGAAGTCTTTACACTGTTGTTTTCTAGGAGCTAAATTATAGCCATGGCCTAAGCTGTTAAGTAGACAGCTTAATGGGTTAAGGTTAAGGCAAAATAGTAGCGGTGACAGAGAGTCACCCTGGAATATCCCCCTTTGAATTTTTATCCCTGGGATAATAATTTGTCCTTTTCCATGGCTTAATTATAAGCTTAATTAATTATAAGTTGATGAGTTATATAGCATTGTACTCTATGACTGGTCTGATGAGAGCGGAGTACAATGGAATAATGACTTCTTTGGCCATAGATATCATGCCCTTACTTATAAGTTGCGCAACATAAAAGGATTTCCTCACCACTGTGGCCACTTGGTGTTCAAAGGTAAGGTGTACCCAGGTCCCATACCACTGGGTTGACTCTTTTATTTATTATCAACAT
Organism: Protopterus annectens; assembly: GCF_019279795.1. Taxonomy (NCBI): domain Eukaryota; kingdom Metazoa; phylum Chordata; order Ceratodontiformes; family Protopteridae; genus Protopterus; species Protopterus annectens. The sequence continues at coordinate 829,881,336 of NC_056728.1, read as the reverse complement.
GGTAATTAGGCAAGATGGTTGACTTCCTAATGGGTACAGTTATACATTTCTTAGTACTGAGTTTAAGACCATGGCTTTGACACCATTTGTTATTCAGAGATAGACCTTTTTGAAGAATGCTAGTGGTTGCTGGACAGTAAATGATAACCCCCAGCTTGCAATCATCTGCAAACTTAAGTCAGCCATAAACCTTCAGCATTTGCTTCCATTTCAAAGAAGTAGATGCAAAAAAGGAGTGGGCCCAATACCAAGCCCTGGGGGACTCTGCTAGTGACCTTCTGCATCCTATCACTGAACCAGTTGGCCACCCAACAGGTGATAAAAGGATTTATACCTCAATTAGTGAGCATATCTATGATGCCAGAGTGGGGTATTATATCTAAAGTCTTGGCTAGGTTGAGGTAAGCTGTGTGCACAGTCTAACTTCTTCCAGTGCTTTGGTGGCCCTCTCAGAAAAGTCTACCACATTTAATAGGCATGATCTTCCTTTAACAAAGCCCAACTATGGTGGGTCCAGCATTTGCAGGTTACCTATGACCTCATTTACCAAGTCAATGATGATTTTCTCCATGGCCTCACATATGATGTTGGTCAGACTTATGGGTCTGTAGTTACCTGAATCAGTGGTTGGATGTCCTTGTGTAGGGGAATAAGTGTAGTCATCTTCCACTCCTTGGGCACAAAACCAGTAGGCTTCAGTTGAAAAGTGATTCAAGTGGACTACAGAGGTCATGGTTCATGCTATTTAGTAAGCATCCTGGGATGGTATTGGGGTCCATTAATGCAGTGATTTTGGCCTTGGAAAGTGGATTCATGACCTGTTCCCTAGTAATGGTTGGAGGGATTGTGGTATGTGCTATTTCCTTTAGACAATCGGGGGGAGTGGGAGGAGAAATTTGAGCTGAACTTGTCAGCCAAAAGGTTGGCAATGGCCTCCTGTTCTGTGTGGGTGATGCCATTTATAGTAAGTTCTGAGCATCGTTGCATAGTTCCCTTGAGGTTACGATCATAGCTGTAGAAAGCATTGTGGTAGTCCTTTGCCTGAGAAGATACTTTTTCATCACATTTAGCCTTTGAAGTATTAATTATCCCTCTCAGCTGCCTGTTTAGATTGGTCATGGGGGCTTTTAATATGTATGGCTTTGTTCCTCTTATGCTTAGCCAAGATTTTTGTTGTACAACTGAATGATATTGTGATCCCACAAGGGTGGCTTGTCTTTTGAGTTTTGTCTTATTGTTAATAAGATTTGGCATAGCTCACTCTATACAGCTATCAGTATGGCTGTGCAGAAATTATGGTATGGTGTTTACTGGGTTTCGAGCTGCCTGGATTTTAGCCAAAGTGTAGCATAGTAAAGACAGAGATAGGTTAGCTTTGGAATAGTTTCTGGTTTTTGGTTTCACTGGATCCCCAGATTTAATTTTTCTTTTAAGAAATACTGCCTTATGGTCAGATCTGATGAGTGAAGAAATTACATTGGGTGATGAATATCAGCCCCCTCATGTTTGTGAGTACAAGGTCAAAGTTGTTTGTACCCCTGGAAGGAGAATGGACCAACTGTTCCAGGATGTTGGTATTAACAATGTTTAGGAATTTCCTGGCTTGTGCATTAGAAGTGGTGTAAGATTCACAATCTATAGAGGAGTAGTTGACTTCCCCCATGAATATCATATTGGCTTGAACATTGAGGGACTCTAGTACATTGAGATAGGTAGTACTGGTTTCCTGTGACATGGAGGGGGACTTATAGATTGCAAGGATATGGTTTGAGACCCTGTGTGTGGTGAGTTGCATGTGTATAAGTTCCACTGTGTCATACACTTTAACTAGTCTGGATGTGAGGTTGGTTTCCATACAGACTGAGACTCTTCCCTCTTTAGTTCCCTCCTGTGCAGTAGCTGGTCTAAAGGTGTGAAAGGCATTATAACTTTGCATTGATGGGTTACTCTCCTTGACTTTAAACCATGTCAAAGTCTTATTGCTTGTTGTTAAGACAGGTAGGAAAGATTTAAATTTATAAGTTCATAGACAAGTAGGACTAGCTGCCCTTGTGGACCATTTTAAACCTAGCCAATTTCCCCTAGTGAGAATTAAACCCTGTACCTGTTGTCTATGAGGTAAATGCCTTAACCATTATACCAACCCTGCGGTCTCCTTTTCCTTAGAATGAAAGCTTGATCTTTGTTAGCTCTAATAATTGTTTCTTTTCTAAGCTTAACAATGGTTTGATGTGATTTTCTGGTCATCTGAGATTTATTTCAATAATTTCTAAGCATTATCCCTTTGCTTAATCATACTTTTTATACTATTTGCTAGCCATGGACAATGCTGGACTCTGAGTCTTCTCTGAGTGACTCAGAAAAGAGAGCTTTGGATTGCAAGTACTGTAAGTTAAATGTGAGAGTGCTGCAGTTGAGTCGACACTAGATTATGTAAGTGAACAGTTGACTGACTCTAGATATGAGGCAAGGCCTGGAAGTTTCTTGGTCAGTGGATGGTCTATTTGTCATAATTTGTGGCAGTCTTTTCACTGTCTGAAATAACCAAGTAGACAGGACATGGTAGTGGTTCCTAACACTGTTAGGGAGGACGTGTATGTTATAAATTCGCAGGTTTATAGGAGATTACTAGGCTTAAAGCTTAAGGGTTGTTACAAGCCTAGCCAATATAACCTGATTTAACCCAATATATGGCCCCTAGGGACACAAGTATAGCATGGATTTTTGCCTTTGCATTGCATATCTTACAGATTGCCTCCATCCATAAGTGGCATAGGCACTACCCCATGTGTGAATTTGTTATTCCCCATCCATTAATCCAAATTGCATTTGAAGAGGGCCAGGGAAGGTTCTGCATAATGTGAATAGGAAGTCTGTTCCAAAGAAGGGGCAATCTCTGAGGCACATATCTGTCTCTCCAGCATGTTTTATTTGCGTCACCAAGTTTAGATCCCTAGATCAGTTGACCTTTGTGCTGTTTGGTTGCAGATGTGTAGTAGCTCCATCAGGGCTGGATGTGTGAGTGCCTTGTAGGTCAGGCATATGCCACCCCTTAATAGTCGGTAGGAGACAGAGTAAAGGGATAGGGCTTTTAGTCTATTAATATAGTTCATGTTATTTACACCCTGTATTTTCTTTGTGACTAACCGCTGAGGTCACTACAGTACATGCCAAATGGCACACTGTACTTGATTATTGGTCTAAGGAGGGCTGAGTAGAGTGGGACTATAATTTCCTTGTATCTGGATGCCATACCATTACTTATAGGTTGTGCCACATAAAAGGATTTCCTCATCACTATGGATGCATGGTGGTCAAAGTTCAGGCTACTGTCTATCTGCATTCCTAGATCTCTCACCTATGAGTGCTGTAATTTGCAGGGGTAATTGACTTCCCAAAGGGTATGATAATGCATTTTTTTTGCATTTAGTTTTAGACCATGTTTCTGGCACCAATCATTTGTCTGACCTAGACTCCCGAAAGATATCTACATCACTGGGGGATTCATTGATTGATCCCAGTTTGCAGTCATCAGCAGACTTTGTCATCCAGAGGTCTTTGACATTTGCTTGACTTCAGAGAAGTATATTCTAAACAGGACTGGTCTGAGTAGTGAGCCCTGTGGCACACCACTATAACTGGCCTCTTGCTATTCACCCACGTTGAACACATGTGTCCTGTCCATGAGTCAGTTGGCTATTCATCTGGTGACATAGAGATTTATGTATTTATTTATTTACTTATTTATTTATTTGCATTCGATAACAGAGTAGTGTCCGACTGGGCCAGAAGCCCGTTTCAGCAGAGACCCAGGGAAAAAAGCTCCAAGGAAGATTACATAATTATACATTTGTACATATGACAATTACAATAGTTCAAACACAAGTTCCTTGCCATTGTATCTATAAGCATATAACAATGGTAGTACAATAAGCTTATACTATTCATACAGACAAAGCAAATATATATATATATATATATATATATATATATATATATATATATATATTTTTTTTTTTTCAGGATGAAAATATCACAAACTGAAGCTAAGAAGACTCAATTTCCAAGAAATATTGACAATGGATGTGGAGAGAAGGAAGTTAGATAGTAAGGGGTTAAATTAGTTAGCCAGGTGGAGAACATGAGCAAAGCCTATGTTTGGTAAAATATTCCTTTAGGGACTGTTTAAATGAATGTGTATCATTGATGGACAGAATTTGCTGAGGTAGAGAATTCCAATGATTGGCAATGATATGTGAGTATAAGGAGACACCATGAGAGTTTTTGGGTTTTGTTAACCTTCAACAATACTTTATTAGCAGACCTAAGAGATTTTAGGTTAGTGTAAGGTTTGGACAAGGGCAGTTAGAGCTGGGCAGTTGTCAAATTTGTATAAGACTGTATGGGCAGTTAGTAGCTGAGTCAGAGTAAGCAGGTGAGGGAGCTCTAACCAGTTCAGCTGGAGTAGGGCAGTGCAATGTTGAGATCTTTGAGACTGATTAGTGGCAAATTTGGCTATTTTGTTATAGCAAGATTCAAGGCTATTCAGTTCAGATTTGCAAAGATTGGCAAATATTTGTGAACAGTAAACAGGGAAGATAAAAGCTGGGTTCTGGCTGTTGCGAGTCTGGCATGGTCAGTAGGATATGATTTAGACCTATACAGAGAGCCCTTTTTGACATGAACCTTTTTAATTGTTAGTGCAAGGTGTTTGTCAAACTTAAGTCCAGTATCAGTTGTGACGCCAAGAAGTTTTGTATGTTCAGCGGGTTCTATTTTTGTGCCATTGGAGGAGGAAATGGAGATAGGTGGTTGTTTGTTTGTTGTTGAGGTATTTTAGAAGACCATAAGCTTGTTTTTATTGGGGTTAAGTATAAGTCGATGGGCAGTTAAATAGTTTTCATTATTTTGGAGGGCTGCCTGCGTTTTTTCTTATAGTTCCTTGAGAGAGGGGCAGAGCAGATTAGGGAAGCATCATCAGAATATTGTATGATTGAGGCTGGATTTGCTGAGGAGTTTAGGTCATTGGTAAAATTGTGAATAAAAGTGGGGCATGGATAGATCCTTGTGGGAGTCCTACACATATAGGGAGCTGGGGAGAGTTTATTGTCCCATAAAGTGGCTTGTTTCCTATCTGACAGGTAGTTATGAAACTAGCTTAGGGATTCAGAGCTGCAGTGGTAGAAAGCCAGTTTATTGAGAAATATTTGATGAGATACAGTGTTGAATGCTTTTGACATATCTAGGAAGGTAGCAGAGACTAGCTGATGTTCTTCGTGTTTCACTGTTACAGTCATCACCTTTGGGTTATCCCTGCCAGGGTAGCCCTCAGCTGGCCTGAATACCAGAGACTTAGTATTTCTGCATCGGTTGCTGTTGCTTGAGGACTGACGTCAGGGCGTCAGTGGTATAAAGGAAGGCATCCGACACCATTACATCAGTCTTTCTTGCCGTGGAGCCTGAAGCAGAAGCAGTTCGCATGAGTGCCGGTCAGTCACTACCCGAGTTTCATTTCCGAATTGAAGTTGAAGTCTTCGAAAGCTAAGTACCCCATTGGGGATCCTTTTTTCTTGCACTAACCGATGTCAGAAAAAGTTAATAATTGTCTCACCTCTGGAAAGCAAATACCACACCGACACTTCCACTCTTACTGCATCACTTGCCTAGGCCCAGACCATGACGTCCCTCGTTGTCACTTTTGTGCTTTGTTTAACGTCAGAACTATTCATCATTGGGCCCTTATTGTAGCCAGATATTTCCGTTTACAGTCCTCGAATTCCAATATGGCTTCGGTAAGCCATCCGACAGCAGATCTTCTGAAAAAAACATAAAGATAAAGACAGAGACAGACCATACAGGACCAAACCTTCTGACAATGCTTCCATTAAGTTGGTCATCAGTCCTCAAGAACTTAGTGAGGTGCTTTCGCAGTCCCTGATGGCCGCTTCTGGTAATTTGCAGGCTGCTGCCAAGACCCTTTCGGAGTCCAGTATGCCGCATAATTCTTCTTCGTCTAAGGATCCTGCGGTCATCTCTACCTGGGATGGGTCGGGAGCCACTGTGCAAGCACCAGCTTCCGATGAAGTCCTTCGCAACACAGAATCCTGACATAATCTGACATCTTCTTTCACGGCTACCGTTTTTTCAAAAACAACGAGTTCCTTAGGTCCAGGGGTCGAACCACACCCAAGAAACCGACTACCCATTCTTGGGCGCCTGTTCCCTTGTCTCAGTCTCAAATGCTTAAAATGGCAGAAGACCTTATCATGCTGATAAGGGGTAGCTAAGTCACTTCCTCAAAAAGGAAAAGAGATCTGTCTCCAGTAGTTTTATCTGAATAAGAATCAGATGAATCCGATGCATGTGACTATGAAGACATGCAGCCCGTCTCCACATATGAGGATTCTGATGCAGAGAAATCCATTCCTTCAGCCTTTCCCCCAGGGGATTTTTCCTTTGGGGAAACCCTTCACACCTTAAGGGAGCATTTCCAGTGGGAGAGTCAAGACTACCCACAGTCTAAAAAGAGACACAGAGAGTACCTGGACCTTCCACAATACAGACCCTTAGCCATCTCCCCAGTCCTAGATGTGGTAGATGATGTCTTCCTTGAATCTAGCTTAACTCCATATGCCCTCCCTCCAGCTCCCAGAAAAGCAGACAGGTACTACAAAGTCCCTGACTCACACAAAAATCTTTTTAAAAATCGAACAGCTGACCCTGAAGTCATTATTCAATGACCTAAAGGGATTAAAGAAGCCTCAGCTAAGAATCCCACCGCCTCAGACAGGGATTCCCAAGCACTGGACAGATGGGCTAAAAAAGTATACACCTCAGCTACTCTTGCGAACAGGGCACTAAATTGTCAGTTCCATATGCTTAAGTATCAGCAGCATACCTTTCGAACTCCTTAAAAAAAAATTTCCTCCTTTCCTGCATGGGCAGAATTTAAAGATTTACAGGACTTAATGCATTTTTCTGGTCAAGTAACTAAACACACTTTGCACTGTGGTTTTGAAGCCCTAGAAGCTTCTTGCAGGGCAGCAGTCACCGGATCTGTCATTAGAAGACATGCATGGCTTAAGGAACAACCCCTGCCAGACCATGTCAAATCAAAACTGTTGGACGCACCCTTACACAAAGATAACTTATTTGGCACTAAAGTAAAAGAGGTCTTAAAAAAGATGGAAGGAAAAGCAAAATCTATGCACACTGTTAACTATTTCTTATAGGTCCAAACCCCTAGGTTCAGCAGACATTTTCCCTCCAAGCATTGGTCCTTTCCTGCTCCGAGTAGATAGGGCCAGCATAGGCCCTGTGGAAACAGTCCCCCCCCAGACAGCAGCCCCAGGTGTTGCAGAGATCTAAGCAGTGGACTACCTCCACTTCAAAACCAGGGAGTTCTAAGCCATCCCCTTATGGTAGGAACTCACAATGACTCGCCCCTTCCCAACCTCACCTCTGCTCACCTTCACATACCCCTAGAAAGAAAACTCTCCTTTCACTCAAGCACCTGGACCACCATTACCAAGGACCAATAGGTTCTGAACATTGTGTCTCAGGGGTACAAATTCTCCTTCCATACCGTTCCAACCCCAAGAGGGTTCCCAGATCTACCACCAAATCAGTGGGCAGAGTATCAAAAGCAAATCCTTTCCCTGCTTTCCTTGGGGGCAGTAGAGCACATTCCTGCAGAGCAGATAGGCCAAGGCTTCTACTTCAGACTTTTTCTGGTGCCCAGAAAAGAGGTCACCTGGTGCCCCATCCTTGATCTGTCCATTCTAAACACCTTTCTGGTGATCCCAAAATTGAAAATGCTCAACCTCCAGCAGCTGCTACCCATGCTATCCAAGGATGCCTGGCTAGCCACCCTGGACCTAAAAGAGGCCTACCTCCAAATTCCTATCAGGGAGTCCTACAGAAAATATTTCCGCTTCAGGGCAGGATCTCAACACTTTCAGTTCTCTGTGCTTCCCTTTGGCTTATCTACTGCTCCCAGGGTTTTCACAAAATGCCTGATTCCGGACATTGCCTTTTGCAGACAAAGAAATATTCAAATTTACCCCAACTTAGACGACTGCCTTATTCAGGCAGATAAGCTGCTCAAAGACCTGGCCTTTGCAAAGGACCTACTAACCTCCCTAGGGTACACAATCAATTAAAAGAAATCCATACAGGTACCCATCAAAAGGATAATCTTCCTGGGAGCAAGTCTGGACACAGCATCCCAGATGGCATGCCTTACACCAGAGAAATCAAATTTTCCTATCAGCTTACTTCTCTCAACTGGCCACCAGGCCCCAGCTTTTTGCAAGGAAAATCCTGCAAGCCCTGGGGTTCATGGCCTCTTGCATACTCCTCATTACATGTGCCAGACTGCATATGAGGAAACTTTAATGGTACCTAAAGAGCCTTTGGTGTCAGCACTATCAAGATCTGGAAACTCTTCTACCTATGATTCCTTGCCTGAGGAAGGATTTTCTTTGATGGGCAAAAACCTGCTCCCACAACAAGGAACTGCCCTTCTCTCCACACCCCACTGCCCAGACCCTCACCACAGATGCATCAGACTATGCTTGGGGTGCACACCTGGATGGCAGGAGCATACAGGGCCAGTGGAACCCCCAGCACATCAATCTGAAAGAGATGATGGCTGTACAGCAGGCCTTGATAGCTTTCAAACCCCTTCTCTCTCCAGGGGTTCTCCTGATCAAAACAGACTACACCACTGTGATGTGGTACATCAACAAGCAGGGAGGGACTCACTCCTACCTGCTGTGCAGACTGGCCATGACCCTTTGGCTCACAGCCTCTTCCATTCAAATATACCTGTTAGCACAATACCTGCCAGGCACTCTCAACTCCCTGGCAGACCAATTAAGCAGAAAGCTCTTGGACCCCCACGAGTGGCAGCTCAACAGAAACACCTTCTTCCTAATAACTCAGAAATGGGGAACCCTGGAGGTCGAGCTCTTTGCCTCCCACACCAACCATCAGCTCAGCAAATTCTGCACCAGGGAGCGTCACTCCATGGCTTGGAAAGTGGATGCCCTGTCCTTCCCCCGAGTCAACCTCTCGGTCTATGCCTTTCCTCCCCTACCTCTCATTTCCAGGGTACTGCTCAAAATAAGGGAGAAAAAAACGAGGACCTTTCTCATAGCTCCAGACTGGCCCAGACAGCAGTGGTACCCCTTGCTGTGCAGCCTGTCCCTGCTGCCTCAATGGAATCTTCCTCAGATTCCAAACCTCCAAACCCAGTGGGAAGGGGAATTCATGTACCTCCAATTGCAGACACTCAGTTTGGCAGTTTGGCTTATACCCTGACCCCTGACCAATTGACCATCCTCAGCAAACAGGTTCTGGCTGTTATCCGAGAGGCCAGAAGCCCTAGCACCAGAAAGTCTTATGCAGATAAATGGAAAAGGTTCTGCACCTGGATCCAGGCTAAGGGGCCACTATGTCACATCCCTTCATCCCTCTCATCCTGGATTACTTAGCTGACCTACTACACAGTGGTCTCTCTTTCTCCTCTATAAAAATTCATGCCTCTGCTATTTCTGCTCATTTTCCCAGTGAGCAGCCTCTTTTTTCACACCCTCTGATTAAACAGTTCCTCAGAGGGGCTAACAACTTGAGGCCCGCCAGAAGGGCACCAACACCAGCTTGAGACCTTAACTTTGTCTTGGAAAAAGCTCACCTTGTCCTCTTTTGAATCAGCTTCTTCTGCAGAGATAAAATTTCTCTCCTGGAAGACAGCCTCCCTCCTGGCCATCACTTCAGTCAGAAGAGTCTCTGGGCTGCAAGCACTCATGGCTGTGGAACCCTTCATCATCTCCCATGCAGACAGGGTATCTCTCAGAACTAATCCATCATTCATGCCCAAGGTGATGTCCAATGTGGCTCTCAACCAATCCATCCATTTACCCACCTTCTTTCCTAACCCCCAAAAGAAGGGGGAAAGGATTCTGCACTCTCTAGATGCGCACAGACAGCTCAGATACTGTCTGGACAGGACTAAACCCTTCAGAAAGCCTGATCAATTTCTGGTTAGCTTTGCTTCAGGTGCAAAAGGCAAAGCCATCTCCAAGCAAACCATTTCCAAATGGATAGCACACTGCATCCATAAATGCTACAAACAGCATGGCAAGCCTCCCCCCCAAGGGTGTCAGGACATACTCCACCAGAGCAGCCCCCACCTCTGCAGTTTTCCTCAGAGGAGTCCCCACCCTGACATCCTGGAGGCTGCCACCTGGAAATAGTTTCATACTTTTACCAAGCATTACCACCTACCTCTCTTCCTCAGATCCAGGGCAGGGTTTGCCTCTGCAGTCTTGCAGATCATGCTAGCCAGCCCCTAGCTTCCTGAACTGTCTCCACCCATTTCCTCAGCTTTGGGAATCTACCCAAATGTGATGACTGCAACAGTGAAACACGAAGAACATAGTACAGTTGTGTGCACTTACCATAAATGTAGATGTTCGAGTGTATTCACGGTTGCAGTCCTGGTTACCCCCCTGTCCATCCCCCTTTCTCTCATTGTTCTCCTTTCCTTACAAGGGACATATTGGTATTTATTTTCCACTGGTGGGGTTCTACCACCAAAGCCTGGCCTTCTACTCTGGGGCTTCTGACAGGTTAGGGCAAAAAAAACTGATGCAATGGCATCTTATGCCTTCCTTTATACCACTGATATCCTGACGTCAGTCCTCAAGTGACAGCAACTGATGCAGAAATACTAAGTCTCTGGTATTCAGGCTGGCCGAGGGCTACCCTGGCAGAGATAGCCCAAATGTGATGACTGCAACACTGAATACACTCGAACATCTACATTTATGGTACGTGTACACAACTGTACCTTCTTTGTTTTTTGAGTTGTTTTACAGTATTAGTAAAGCTAATTAGAGCTGTACTAGTGTTATGCCTAGGTCAAAAGCCATGTTGTGTATTAGATCATAGATTATTTGACAGAAAGTGGTCTAAGATCTGTTTGTGTATGCATTTTTCTAAGATTTTTGCAAGTGGTTACAAAATGGGTATGGGTGTGTAGTTGTATACATCAGTAGAGGGAATGCCTTTATGTAAGGGTATGACGTGAGATATTTTCCATGGTAATGGTACGTACTGTTCAGAGATAGAAAGGTTAATGCCAACTGATATAGGTTAAGCGATGAAAGTAGCACCTAGTTGTAGAAATTCATCAGGTAGCTGGTCTGCAGCTAGTGTGCAAGGTTTTAGTTTAGAAATAAAATTTTTAACATAACTTGTTTGGATAGGTTTGAGATAGAGGAGGGTAGAATTGTTGTTGGAGGTTTAAGGTATGGACTGAGGCATATTAGGGGTTCTGTTTAGTAGAGAGGTTATTGAGTTAATGAAATTGGAGTTAAATTGAGTGGCTATGCAATCATTTGAGTTGGTCAGAGTTAGGGCTGGGGTAGTGGGTTTTCCTGGTTTGTGAAGGAGGTTGATTGCCTGCCAGAATCTTTTGCAATTTTTCTGGTATTTTAGCTGACTTGTTTGGAAATAGTTTTTTTTTTTGTCTTGTTTAATTAGTTTTTTTGGTTTGATTTCAAAGTTGTTGGTAGGTAATGAGATTTTGTTTACTTCTATTATTCTGAAAGAGATACCAGGCTCTGTCCCTTTGTTTTAGTAGAAGAATTGTGTCTTTTGACAACCAGGGAAGCTGTTTGGATTTGGTGCCAAATTTTCTAATTGGGGCTAATTCATTAAGTATTTGTAGGAAAGCGCTATTGAAGTAGTGTACTGCACTGTCCAATTAAAGAGTTTCTAGAGGTGCCCAGTCATATTGTTGAAGAAGAGTATTAAATAAGGTAGGAGAAAAGTGTTTTTATTGTGAATGTAGTGAAATTAAATGTTACAGGAATTGTGTGTATGTTTTCTAATCAAGTAGGTAGGAAGTGATCGCTTAGTGTGTCGGGGAAACACCCAGCATCATAGCTAATATTGGATTTGTTTATTAAAATCCAGTCAAGAATGGATTGACTGTTGGTGTGTTTGTCAATGCATGTAGGGTGGTTAATTATTTGACAGAAATTGTACAGGTTTATAAGGTTAGTGCGGGGTTAGAAGAGCAGGTAGTCCGGTCAAGGTTAAAATCTCCAAGTATAATGATTTCATGGCTGAAGTTGGTAGAGGCCATTCAAGGATGTTTTCAATATTTTGGGGATTATTAGCAGGGGGGAGGTAAATCGCTGTAAAGATAATGGGCTTATGATTATTCATATCTAGGCGTGCCACTGAAACTTCTGAGTTAGGGATATTAGGTGGAGTAGAGTTAAGTTGTGCCAATTTAAGATTGTCTTTAAACAAAATGGCAATCCCACCACCACGTCTAGATATTATATCAGTTCTGAGGATGTTATAACCATTGGGAAGAAATTCTTCAGATTTAATATGAGGCTTAAGCCATGTGATGACAACTATATCAAGGAAGTAAAGGCATTAGCAGCATGAAATTCATATACTTTGTTTATCAGGCTTCTGAGGTTGACAATAATGATGAGAAGGTCAGAGTTACTTTTTTTCAGTGTCAGATAGGAGTTAGGTATGGAGTTAGGGGAGGTGTCAAAAGTGTTAATGGCTGTGTAATGTTAGTGGTTGTGTATGCATCCGAATTTATGCCCAGTTTTGTGAGTTTATTTATAATAAACAAGTGGGGAATTGTGCCAAATGCCTTGGCCAGGTCAAGGTAGGTGGTGTGTATTCTTTTACCCCCATCCATGGCTTTAGTGACTTTCTCAAAGAAATCTACCAGATTGAGTAGACATGACCTGCCCTTGACAAAGCCAAATTGGGTCAGGTCCATTGTATGGAATTCTTGTATACCATTACTTTTCAGGTCCATGATTATGCTTTCCATGATCTTACCTATAAGACTGGTCAAACTTAAGGGTCTGTAATTTCTCAGGTCAATAGATGGTCCCCCTTTTTGTAAAGGGATGACTTTTGCTGACCTCCACTCTATTGGGATAAAACCAGTCTGGAAGCTGTGATTAAATAGAGATCATAATGGGACTGATAAGTACTGATTTAAGATGTTTAACAGGCAATCTGGTATATTGTGCTTCACTGAAGCCGTGTTTTTAGCTTTACAGAGCACGGTGGCAAACTGTTATTTGGTAATAATTGGTAGTGGAGTGGTAGAGGGTATCTTTCATGGAGAACTGGGGGTGATGAGGAGGTGAAACTGGAGCTGAAGTTTTGAGCCAGCAAATTTACTGTGTCTTATGGCTCAGAATAGGTGATGCCATCTACAACTAATCCTGCACATTGTTGGGTGTTGCCCTTAAGTGTGTGGACATAACTGAAAAATGCCTTATGGTTATCCTTAGGTTTGGAGGCTATTTTTACCTAAAGGTTTGCTTTCAGAGACTTGACTAGTACCCTGATTTGCTTGTTAATACTAATGAGGGACTTATTTCTGTGTTGTGCACATTCCCTCTTACTTCTCAACAGGATTTTCCTTCTTTTGTTGTGCAACCTATTAGTACTAGTGACCCAGCTTGTTTTTGCTGTTTGACCTGGGTTTATTTCGATCTGTTACTGCTGTTTTTATGCAGTTGTTTATATGGTCGTACAGGGCTTTTGTGTATGCCTCTGCATAGGTGTCTGTGTTTTTTGGATTTGGGGAAACTCGAAAACTAGCTGCACAGTCCATTAATAGGGAGTAATTTACCTTAGAGAGCTTCTTAAAGTTTTTCGGGTAAGGTGGGAGGGCTAGTTTTGCCTTTATTTCAAGGGAGACGATTTGTGATATTATCTTACTAGTGAGGACGTAACACATTGGGGGGGGGGTGCAGCACTCTCCCATCTTTATGAGTACTACATCTAAGCTTTTTGTTCCCTAGTGGGAATGCAGACCAGTTGCTCCAGGGCATTTAAATTTACAAAGTAAAGAAATCTTTGAGCCGGCATGTTAGTGGTTGTGTATGCCTCCCAATTAATGGAGGCATATTTAAAATCACCCATAAGTATGGTATTGGGCTGGATGGTGAGTGATTCTAGTAACTTCAGGTATTATGTATAGGTTTTCTGATTCATAGCGGGGGACCTGTATCTATCAAGAATAAGATAATGGATTTTTTCCATGGTTAGTTGGACATAGAGTAACTCAAGCATGTCATGTTATTTGACCAGCCTTGAGGTGTACTTATCCTTTATGTACATAGATACACCCCCAGCCTTAGCTCTTTCATGTTCAGTGGGTGTCGGAATGTATGAAAGGCATTATAGGCATGCACTGTCAGAGTGCTTTCTGCAGCTTTGAACCATGTTTCAGTAACTGCACATATGCTATCATTCTCCAAGGTGAGGAGAGTTTCCAGGGCATGCACTTTCTTGTTGAGGCACCTAGAGTTGAGCACTAACACCTTTAGCTTTTCCTGAGTAGCTTTTGTTATGTTGGAAGGTTTGTCTGTTTGGCAGTGCCTAAAAAAAGGCACTATGGGGGTAGATAATGTTTTGGCCAATATCTGAAAGCCCAGAGGTGACTGGTGAAGACCATCGCTGACAAAGCAGCTTGGCCTATCAGCCATGTCCTTCATGGCTGACAAGTATAGGACTCCTTTGGAATGACACCAGTAGCTAAGCCAGTTGTTAAAGTCAATCATTTTCTACTAGTATTGTGGCATCATCCTTGGAGATGGTAGAATGCTGCTCAATGCTAGGCTAATACTTGCCTGTAACACATATTCTGAGAGATCAATCATGTCTCTCTTCATGTAGTTCAAGGAGGTACATCTCAGGTCATTCACTCCCACATGGACTATGACTGAGTCATACTGATACTTAGGGGTAAGTGACCTGAATGCTTGTGTGATCTCATGAATCCTGGCCCCTGACAGGCAACTAACTGTAACCTTCCCCTTATCCAGCCTGCTAAGAGGGACATCAGTTTGTCTCACAGTAGAGTTTCCTATGACCAGAATATTGAGTTGTGGAGTGTTTTTCCTGATGGGCTTGGTAGTTGAGACACAATGAGGTGTGGCTTTATGTGTTGTGATGGGAATTGTCTTGTTTGTGTACATGCAGAGTTTTTGAGGACTGCACCTGGGAGGACTTTGTAGTTTTGCTAAGTTACATATGAGCATCTCCGCTTATGTGGGTCTATGTGTATAGTCCTTTGTGGGTGTGGTGAATGATGTGTGTGTGTGTGTGTGTGTGTGTGTGTGTGTGTGTGTGTGTGTGTGTGTGTGTGTGTGTGTGTGTGTGTGTGTGTGTGTGTGTGAGTCACTGACAACCTGTTGTTGCTTTTGGAATACTTTCAAGATTGCTGCACATTGAGTAACAGCTTAATTCTAGATCTCCCAGTGTAAAAACAGAAATGCAGTAGAGAAAGACAGTAGACTTATATTTCTGGGTAAATTTCAGTAATGGGCTAGCTAGTAAGTGTACTTCCTCGATGTCAGGAAAAAAGAAATACAGAGGACTTGAAAGAAAATCAGCTACAAAAGGTGAGGGAAAAAACATTGACTGAGAAGAGTACTTCACCTGTTCAGCAAAAAGCAGTACAAGCTCCAGGCATGAATTCCAGTAACCTAGAGGAAAGTATAAGACAACTGCACACAGACCTGATTAAATTAAATGAAACACTGATGGAGTATATCAACTGAAATAAGAAAAGGCTAGAGAAAATGGAAGAAGCTTTAAACAGATATTTAGATGAAGTGATAAAGCTCCAAAATCAGAGGTCAAAATGAAGAAAAGGCTGGCTGAATATGAGACTGTCAAGAAGAGATGTTTCAAAAAATAATAGAATTACAGGACAGAGCACATAGGGAAATCCTGAGATTTCTGCTGTACCAGAGAAGCTGGAAGGAACAGACTGCATTAATTTTATGAAGGAACAAATAAGCAACTGGACTGATATTCCACAGCAGAAATTGTTAATTGAAAGGGCACATCATGTGCATGCTTCAAACCTGGCTACGAGAAAGCAACCTAGACCTTTAATAGTAAAGATGTTATCCTACCAGCAGAAGGAGTTAATTCTGACAACACTGTGCCGGAAGGAAAAGTACAAAAAGTAAGAGTCAGTGGAGTGTTTGTGGAGAATGATTACTGATTGTACACCACACAGAAGAGGAGTAAATTTATTCCACTATTCAGGGAATGTTGAGAATCAGGTGTGAGATTCAAAGTGCTGTGCCCAGCTGTCTTCACAATACTCTTTCCTGTATGGACAAAATCATTTTTGATCCTGTACATGCTAAAGAGGAAATACCAAACTTTGCCTAACAAAAAGTGATCTGTGAAACAGAAGGAGATTCTGCTTCTTGTTCTTCTGTTAATAAAGACTGTAGAGTGATTGTGCCAGTGAAACCCTTTCCAATGTCTAATGGAAAATGCTTGAGAGAAAGAAAACAGCACAAAAGTTGACTAGAAGAATTGAGAATACATTGAAAATGAAGCAGAGAAAGGATTCAGGAGTTGGAGATGAACAGGAATAAAACCAATTAACTTGGAAATGAATGAATGTGGGGATTACAAAGCAATACTTATATCTGTGAAATATGACAGAACAAGACAATCTGGAAATATTGGACTTTCATGACTTTTATGACTTTGCTGAACTTCTAGGGAGCTTTAAAACATATGCCCTACTTCATGACATTAATGTTTGAGGGAAAGAGGAGAGATAAAGTTAACTGCAAGTAAAACAATTTTTTCTTAAAAGTAATATTTTTCTAATTTTATACTGCATGATTTTCTTTGCATGCTAAAGAGTAAAGTTTTATCAGTTATTTTAAGTGTATTGGGGATACTAATGTAAACAGGTGCTCCTCTTTTTTCCGTTTTCCCTTCTCTCTTTTCCTTATTCAATTTTAAGAAATGTAGGCACTGCAGTGTAAAAAAAAGAAGAAAAGTCTGGTCAAAAGAGCATAAGAGCAAGATAAAAGAAAAAGGTATGTGCTTTTTCTCATTCTTGCATATGGAAATGACTGGATTAAGGCCCTTCACTTGATCTGGTAACAACTTTTAAGAGGAAGTAAGTAAATGAAAAAGAAAAAATGAATATTATAAAGCTTTTTTTCTAGCAAATAAATGTATCTTTAGTAGCGACTCTGTATCTGGTCCTCATGTTTCCAGCTGATAATCTGATAAAGAGAAATGGCTAAGATATCATGTTCTCTGAAAGCATTCATGTGTTTTTTTTCAAATGTGACAGCTATAAAGATAAGGCAAAACTAGACAACACTTAGTAGCAGTACAGGCTGCACCATGTGTCTTAGCATGGATAACCTTTCTTTTAGGTTAACCCATGTTTGTGAATGAGACTGTCAGTGTGGGACACTTGTTCCTATTAGGAGGGTAAAATTTCAGTATTTAAAGATGAATATAGTATTCTTTGTTAGAATTAAGTTAATAGGTTTTAGGGGGTTAGTGGGAGTGTGTTTGCTTTTTTGTTTGAGGGCTTTCAATAAAACAAAAAGCTTTGTTAAGATGTGACATAGGCTCAAATGGATATGACAAGAAACGACTGTCCAACGGTGTATGTATGTAACACAAAAGCTGGAACTAGACACTTAACAAAACAGCTGTTACACATAAAAGGTGGGAGTAACTTTTTTAACACAATGACGCTTTCTGTAATGTCTTTGAATGTCAGTGGTATCGCAGATAAATGCAAAGATAAAGAGTAATGAAATATATTAAAAATGTAGAGTGCAAATAGCTAAGCTACAGGAGACACACTTGGAAAGAACTGAACATGTGAATTTGATAGAGAAAGGTTTTCAGGATGGTTATTCAGCAGAATATCTGGGACAAAGGAAAAGAGGTGTACTTATATTAATTGCAAGAGCAGCTACACTAGTGATAGAAGAGGATAAAACAGATAATAATGGTAGATTTGTACTACTAAGGGGCTACTAGCAAGGGAGGAGGATTACAGTGGCATGCATTTATATTCCACCTAAAACTATAATGGAGCTTAAGAAGATTCTGGGAGAAATAATTACCTAATCAACTTTCAGCAATGAATATTAATTATAGGTGGGGACTGGAATTTGATTTGTAGCAGTGAATATGTGCCTTGGGGACCCAGAAGAGAAAATATAACAATTGAGGGTAGATTTTTGAAGAACTTTATGAAAATATTTGGCATGGAAGATTTGAATTCAGTACTAGGAGATCTGAATGAAGTTTCATATTATTCCTCAAAGTGCAAAAACTGGGCTAGGCTAGACAGAATTTACATTTCACAGGAATGTGTGCATTTAATTGAAAGTTTTGATCTGCACCCAATAACTATTTGAGATCATGTGCCATTAATAACTAAACTAAAAAAATTATGGTAATGAAACAGAAATGAGACACTAGCACTTTCCCACCTGTCTGTTGAAAAGAGAGGAATTTATGGAATGGGTAGTAGGAATTATTCAGGATCTATTAGAGAAGACAGACATTTCTTCTGAAAATAAAGCTAGGGAGTGGGATGAAATTAAAGTGGAGTTTAAAAATACGGTGGAAACAAAAGAAAGGGAGATATGGTTAAGAAGTAACAATACTTATCTAGAGGGACTGACAAATGTTAAGGTATTGCAGAGTAGGGGGAATCTCACAGCACAAGAAAAGTTGCAATTGCAGAATGCTAAACAGAAAATATACAAATTGAAATGTTTATGGAAGATTAAGTTTGCCAAAGTTAGAGGTAGGTGAGGCTCAATTACTAACAGTTGGAATAGGAGGAGATGAAATAAAATTGGTGATGTGTAGCCAATCTACATGAAAGTCCCCAGCAATAGATTGTATTCCTGTGGAAGTTTGGAAGCTAGATGGGAAAAAACTGATAAAGATCTAGAAGGTTTTCTTTAACAGTATTTTAAGAGCAGGAGAAGTGCCAACATCTTGGAAGAAAGTGGTGATATCTGAAGTACCTAAACAGGGTAAAGACCCATTAGATCCAGATTCATACAGGCCCATTCCAATACTAAAGCATGATTATAAAGTGTGTATGTCTATAATGGCTAAAATAATGGCTAAAATAATGGCAAAAGTAATGCCAACATTGATAGACATGGATCAGTGTGGTTTTCTGGAGGGGAGGCACACATTTGACAATATTAAAAGAATACTTATGATCCAGAGGGAAGCAGAATGTAAGAAAATACTTGTGTTGTTAGTGGGTCTTAATGCAGAGAAAGCATTTGACAGAGTAAGCTGGGATTTTATGAGCAGGGCAATGGAAGCATTTACCTTCCCTGATAAAATTATAAGGCTGACTATGAGTATATACAGTATGAGAGATAAGAGAATGTAAGAAAATATCAGTGTTGTTAGTGGGTCTTAATGCAGAGGAAGCATTTGACAGAGTAAGCTGGGATTTTATGAGCAGGGCAATGGAAGCATTTGCATTCCCCTGATAAAATTATAAGATTGATTAGGAGTATATACAGTATGAGAGATGAGAGACGAAAATTAAAGTGGGTGGGTACCGCTCTGATAATTTCTGCTTGAGCAGTGGAACCGAGACTCAGAAATTCAAGAATGTTATTGGTATGGTAGTCAAGAAAAGCTGGCTCTATTTTCTGATGATATTATTTTATACCTGATAAAACTGGAAAAGGACATTTCCGTGTTGTGGAACATTTTTAGACAGTTTCATAGCTTTTCAGAATGCAAAATGAATGAAACTAAAACAAAGGCTATAGCTGTAAACTATGTACCTACACTTGAATTGGTTCAACAATATCCATGTTTATGGATTAAAACTGATTTTGGTGTGGATATATGGAAAGAGACTAAACAAAAGATAATAAAAGCCTGAGAAATTGGAAGCTTTGTTATATGAATATGGGATCTAATTCACGTTGTCAAAAAAAACTGTTTGTCGAATACCTTTTTGTGGAACCCTATTCGTTGATGCCTTAATCCATCAAACGTTTAAGTGATTTTTTTCCTAGGGGGAAAAATGCTTGGCCATCAACTGGAATTTGCCCTTTTCCCCACTGTAGTGTGATCTTGGAGTTGGTATATTTAGTTAGGGAGTGGGGGGGGGGGGCACAACCACCCACCTGGGCTGGTTTTACATTTTGTGACGCTTCTTAGGTTGGCCAAGTGTTTTTTTTTACCTTGGAAAAAATTCACTTAAATTAACATTCCATGGATTAAGGCTTCAATGAATAGGGTTTGACAAAAAGGTGTTCGACAAATAGTATTTTCGCTGAAATGAAATAGTCTCAGATATGGATAATAAGATACAAGCAGTTAAAATGTTGTTAGGCCCTTTAGTTTCATTAACAGAGCAGACATATTTTTATCAACTAGAGGAGAAGTTGTAGATAGCAATTAATAAAGAACTGAAGGATTTTTTCCTGGGAAGGGAAGACGGTAATTGTCAAGTGGGATAAGCTGATTCTTGCAGTGTGACTGGGTGGATTGGGATGACCAATTTTGAAGGGGTATTTCAGAGCTACACAGTTAAGCCTCTTATGCATAGCACAAGCAGAAAGCTATAATGCTAAAATTCAAAGTGGAAAGGAATGATGATGAAATGGGGGGCTCAAATAACAGGGAGAGAGTGGGATTTTCGATGCAGACATTTAAGGAGGAACAACAATAATTCTACAGAATGTTATACTGATAAAGTAGCAGAAAGTATTCTAAGAACTAAGCCAACATGAGAATGGAGAAAATAGATTTTGCTGATAGGGATGACTGCAGTTAGGGATACAGACAATATGCAAGAGGAAATGTAATAGCATGGGAAGATGCCCAGAATTTATTCTGACCACAAGTCCCTGTCAAGGATTGATATCAGAGTATAGGCAAAGGGAAAGAAATAAGGGGGTCCTAAGTGAAAGACCAGCACTGGCAGAGTTGTTAGAATCTAGAATAGATGCTGTTGTTAAAAAGAGAAATAATTATTAGAGCATATAATATATTGCGTGATAACTATACGAATCAGAAGTCGTTGGAAAGGATTCAGGAGACTAGATAATACATTTGCAAAGAAACAATGGGAGGATATATGTATGCCTCCCAAATATGCAACAAAGTCTAAAAGATTTAGGATTTTTGCTTGGAAATGTTTGCATAGATATTTTTATACCCCAAGTAGACTCCAGAGAATTTTCCTCAGGTAGACAGCAAATCTTGGAGATGTGATGATAAGGCAACTGGGAATATATTTTCTGGGAGTGTAATGAGTTGGCAGACTTTAAAGATTCTCTGCAGACTACTCTATCAGAGATACTAGGTGAGAAAATTATTATTTCTCGGGAAATTATTTTTCTGAACTAGGACATAGAATTGGAATTGTCTAGACATAGTAAGGCCTTGCTGAGTCCATTTATGGTGGCTGCCAAAAAAAGCAATTACTAGAAACTGGAAATCAAAGTCTAAACCAACTATACTAGAAGTAGTGAATATAGTAACAGAGATAAAACAACTGGAATTGGGATCTTTAGAAAAGGGTAGGAGAAAATTACAGAGAAAAAAATGGGAATTGTGGGAACAATACATACAGGGGAGGAATGAAATTTAAAAGAAGGCAGGATTTGAATGAGCTACGTAATGTTTGAATGACAATGATTGGGTAGATTATAAGTGATGTATAATGTTTGCAACAAAAATTATTTCAACATGGTTTATGATGTATAATGCTTGCAACTAAGATTGTCAATATGGTTTATTTTCATTTATACAAAGATATGCTTGCCTGTGTTGTAAGAGATAATTTAATAAAGACGTTTCTTGTTTAAAAAACACTGTTTGTTGCTTTTTGTGTCTGTATGTGAGAGTCTAGCCTCCAATGTCAATGAGTAACAATATCTCTCATATATATATATATATATATATATATATATATATATATATATATATATATATATATATATATATATAAACTATATTTGTCTGTTCGAGAATTAAGTGGTTGTCAGTGTACATAAGGCAATTGTTATATTTTCTCAGGATACCCATGTCCACCAAGATGAATGCAGAGATAGCAGGAAAGTGCCCATCCATGGTTGCAGGTCCTAATGTGTAATTGAAAGGACAAGAGTAGAGGGTCTTTGTAATTGGATGAGGGATGTGTGTTTATATGGTGCAATCTGCAGTTAACCTAACTGCCCAGAGCCAAATCAGATGCTGTCTGAGCAGCAGTAGTCCTGGGTGCTATAGTAAGGCAACTAGCATAGTAAACTTTCACAGTATAATTAAAATGAGCAGTGTGTCCAGATATTTGCATGTGTACTGGGCACTGGCACAGCAAACAGCTCCTTGCAAATGTGCCATATTTATACCAGCACTGAAAATACAGAAAGCAGACTGAGCCCTCTGGCCAATACAAAGATGCACTTAAAACCTTTTTGTGTGCTTCTGAGCTCAAATAGACTAGGTAAACACGTACTGCCACTACACGAATAATTCCAGTCCTCCTAGTGTAAAAGCACATTAAAGAAGTGACCGGAGTGAAATGCTACAACAAACAAACTTAAAGATACGGATACAGCAGTGTACTTTAAGCAGCTTATTAGTGTGATCATTCAATAAAAGTACTTTGCTTTGTAGAAATGAGCCAAGGGCCACTCAGTTGTACCAAATTTGTAAAGGCACTAAATAAGATAAGCTGATTAATAAGTCATCCAGCCTATAAAACTACATGCAGAAATCTCAAGTGTGTTTCATGAACCTAAACAGACCAGGCTACCAACTAGTGCCACTAGATGGAAAATCCACAGACCTCTTGATGTAAAAACATAGTAAAGTGCTTGCTAGAGTGGAACAGTGCACTACTTTATCCTACAGCTAACTAGATAATGAATTCAGAGAAAGGAAGTCAGTAGAACAAACAATGAGAGGCAGAATGCACTTTTTCAAAATAAGCACAAGGAAATGCAAATAAATAATTCAAGATATGAATAGCAGTGTAGAGAGGGAGAAGCTTATCTTCTTCTTCTTCTTCTTTCGGCTGCTCCCATTAGGGGTCGCCATAGCAGATGAACTGTTTCCATTTCTTCTTGTCCTCTGCATCTTGTTCTGTCACACCAACCACCTGCATGTCCTCTCTCACCACATCCATAAACCTTATCTTAGGCCTCACTCTTTTCCTGTTACCTGGAAGCTTCATCCTTAGCATCTTTGTCCCAATATACTCTGCATCCCTCCTCAGCACATGTCCAAACTAACTTAATCTTGCCTCTCTGGCTTTGTCTCCAAACCTTCCAACCCGGGCTGACCCTCTAATATACTTATTCCTAATCCTGTCCATCCTCGTCACACCCAGTGCAAATCTTAACATCTTCAACTCTGCCACATCAAGCTCTGACTCCTGCCTTTTTGTCAATGCTACTGTCTCCAACCCATATAACATAGCTGGTCTCACTACCCTCTTGTAGAACTTCCCTTTCACTCTTACTGGTACACGTCTGTCACAAATCACTCCTGACACTCTTCTCCACTCACTCTATCCTGCCTGTACTCTCTTCTTCACCTCACTTCCACACTTACCATTACTCTGAACTGTTGATCCCAAGTACTTAAACTCATCCACCTTCCCCACCTCTACTCCCCACATCCTCACCATTCCTCTATCCTCCCTCTCATTCACACACATATATTCTGTCTTAGTCCTGCTGACCTTCATTCCTCTTCTCTCTAGAGCATATTTCCACCTCTCCAGGATCTCCTCCACCTGTTCCCTACTCTCACTACAGATCACAATGTCATCTGCAAACATCATAGTCCACGGGGACTCCTGTCTGATCTCATCTGTCAACCTGTCCATCACCATTGCAAATAAGAAAGGGCTCAGAGCTGATCCTTGATGTAATCCCACCACCACCGTAAACGCATCCATCACTCCCACTGCAGACCTCACTGCTGTCACACTACCCTCGTACATATCCTGTATCACTCTTACATACTTCTCTGACACTCCAGCTTATAAAGCTCAATTTACAGTAAGGGCGGGCAGCTTAAAATCACCAGGTTTTAAAACCATATCAGTATCAATTTTGTCTCCTACAGGCTTTTGAGGGGAGATCTATGCCTGACATTGTCAGACCCCACTCTGATGAACCTCCTACATATCCACAAAACAAACAGCACCAGAATTACCCATTCTAAAGACTTAAACATTGCTTGTGGTATAAATAGGATCTGCTGGAAAGATAGGTATGTATCCCAGAGACTACCCCATCTATGGAGCAGGCTCCCCATCCATGTGAAGCAGATTTCCTCCCTATCCCAATTCAAGCGCAACTTGGACATGTGGATGGGAAACCGGAAATTCATCCCTGGTTTGGCACCTATGTCTCTGTTGCAAACAGGTGACCTGTAAATGGTTCATCTTCCAGGCCCATGCTTAAAGTTATCAAGGGTATCAGAGCTTGTCAGAGATTTGGGATGCATGGCTAGGCTTAATAAGGCCCTTGTAGTCGTTAGCCTAGAAAATATCTATGAACCTATAATCAAGGAATGGGAGGGTGGGTGGCTGGAAAAAAATAACTAGCAGGGATTCACCACCAGTGCTTGTAGTTTATGCAGGCTTGAAGTCTTATCAAAAAAGACAAAAGACCCAGAAATTCACTGTGTATTTAAGTGTCGCTCAAAAAACAATTTAACCAATGAAAATAACATGTGAAATGTGTAGCCAAGATAATTTAAGTGTCTATCTCTCACATAGAACAAAAACACCAGGCCAAGCAAATTTCTTGAAACAGAAAACAAAATGGAGCAGGTAAAACAGAAAGCAGCTCTATCAGTTTAAGGAACTCACAGGCAAAAAAAATAAATATATATATGTATATATGGACCTACTTCATATGGTTGACATTTCAGAATGTCAAAGACCATATGGCCGAGACTATATGATCGACATTCGAAATGTCGGCCATTGAATAAAAAAAAAAACACAACCAAAACTTACCTTCACGCTGCTAGCAGGGGGGCTATGACACCCTACACTCCCTGTGGGAGGCTCTGCCCACCACACACTCCGGAACTTAAATATACCAACTCTGAGATCGCACTACAGTGCAAAAGATGGAAATCTTTCCATTCCGCACTGTATGGAGATGCCGGTTCCGCATGGTCGACGTTTCGAATGTCGATCATATGGTCTTGGCCATATGGTCTTCGACATTCTGAAATGTCGACCATGTGAAGGGGACCCGTGTATATAAATAAATAAATAAATAAATATATATATATATATATATATATATATATATATATATATATATATATATGTATATAGGTTTACTTTCCTCAGGCTTGGAGTCTTATTAGAAAATTGGTTAATACAAGGTCAGGGGTAGAATTAGTAGCTGTTTCTGAAATAGGACTCATGGGAGTATTTATTAATTGCATCAGATTATAGTAACATTATAGTTATTTTATTCAATGAATTGACTAGAAGGCTGATGACATTGCTGTGGAAGTTTCTAACAGTAATCATACTTTTAGAGGAGTCTTTGTGAACATTTAGAGCAGGGCATTTTTGCAGGTCAGCTGTGTGAGTTGGTGCTGGAGTGGAAACCATTCTTATATTTAAGTGTGAGCACCGTGTTAGGCCCTCTAACATCTGATGTATTAGATTTGTTAAAGTGTAATATATTGAGTGAAGTATTGAGATTAACAAGAAGCATAGCTCCTTCTCTGCATCTACTAGTTAGTCTAGGACCATTAATTAATATGTAGTTATTCCAAATGTAGACCAAGGATAAAAATTATCCTTCAACTATCTTTCTGAGATGTTTACTATAACTAACCAACTTTCAGGGGTGGTCCATTTGCTATTCAGGCTGCATGCATTAAGTTTTGCAATTTTTAGATCTTTTTGACTAACTGTGATAGACAGATGTTCCATTTGAAAATAAGTTTGAAAAGAAGATGGTATAATTTGGACAGTATGTCTTTGAAATGGCTGAGGGAGCTTTGCTTGTTTTGGATAAGTAGTGTTTCCACCATATATTCTTTCTTATATACATGTGTTTGTACTTTGTTGTAACCTTTAGGAAGACAGAGGATTCCTAATTGTATCTGGTAGTCATTTAAATTATTAAATAGGCATAAAGGAGGTTTGTTGATTAAATCAGATTTTGTGAGCATGATGCAAGTTGTTGAGAGGAGTAGTAGTGCAGAAGAAAAAAATAGCTTGTTTAATGCACTGAATCTTCTTAAGGATAGGATAGAATGGTAGGGTTTTGAGTAAGCTTTGGTACAGTATGTATTCATCTTTCTATCTATCTATATGTTTATGTATGTATGTGTGCATAGAGAGAGAGAGAGAGAGAGAGAGAGAGAGAGAGAGATTTTGGGTAAGCATTGTTATAGCATCCAAATGTCTGGCCATATCCAGTTGCATCTTTAAGAATCAAGTACTGCAACCACTGTGAATGCAAGTCATACTGTCAGATATACAGTAGGTCTGTTCAATATACAAATTATGGTTGTTTGAATATTTTCAGTATATCTTAGTTTAAACAATAGGATCATTGCTGCAGGAATCTATACATGAGTAAGATACTGCCTTAGGCAGATATCAATCTCTTGGTCTTACCTTTATCAGCAGTGGTGTCCATAAGAACATACAGATGCTCTCTCAAGCTATGTCAGTTAAGTGAAAGCTTGGCTGCAAAACAGACTGCATTGCATGCCTAACCATTTCTTTTACAATTCCTGGAAGTGGAAACCTCAATTATCTCATCAGCTAAAACTCTCAAGAATACAATAAAGAAGCCTAACGCCTAAATGCAGTGAAAAAATATATCTTTATAACTATAGTAATTTCTATATTCTAGCAAGATACTGTATCAGACCTCCTGCTAGCTGGTTGTGGAAGAAAAAAACAGCGTTCTGTATGGCTAACTACAGAAGATATAATTACACACAAAACCCAACAAGTCTCTCTCTCTGGTATTAATCTGACTGCATGTATGACCACAAGATTAAACATAGATGTAGCACCAGTAGGGTGCAGGCAAAAAATATGATGCGCTAGTGACTGACTCTCAAAAGAGCTATCCCAAAAGTGTCAGCACAGACTGCAGGATCACAGAGAATTCTACTTACTCTGACGTATAGCAATCTTGGAGTTAATGTAAGTAGCAGGGAGATGGGTGGTGTAGCCCCTCATCATCAGTGAATTTATATATACTAATTCCAAGATCACCATATGGCAACCTACAGACACAGGACTCATCCCAGTTTGGTTTAGTTTAGGGAAGCTTTTTCCTACTCAGCCTAGTAGACCTCTTTGAGAGGGTCACTGAGGCTATGGATGAGGGGAAAATGGTGCACACAGAATACTTTTGATCTGGTCAAGGTGTTCAGTACAATATCCCACTGATGTATCATGGCAACTTCTCAGAACTAGGTACAATTTTCTACATAACTCAGTGGATTGCTGGCTGGCTCACAGATAGAACCCAAGAAGTCAGGACTGGTGAGACCACCTCCACCAACAGACCAGTCACCAGTGGAGTACCCCAGGGCTCCATGTTGTGCCCATTCCTGTTTTGCATCTACTTCTCAGAAGTCAAGGTTAATTTCAAAGGCCTCTGGCTCACCCAAGTTCTCAAATGACTGTAAATTGGGAGCTCTCTTATTTTCCCCCCATGACATCCTGCAAAAGGATCTAACACAAAAAAAAAGACTGGTGCCAAAGCCATGGATTAATACTCAACATGAAGAACTGCATTGTATTGTCCTTTTTGAAATCATCCACCCAAGCTAATTATTATCAATAAAACGACCCTGAGAGTTGAGCTGATAGTTAGGGTTCTGGGAACATATGTAGACAGTAATTTGTCCTTCGATCAGCATGCAGCCAAGATAGTAAGAAAATCATTCTATGTTGCCCAGCTCATAAGCAATGGTATGTCATCCAGGTTCACTCTACTCAGCCCTTACAAGACTCATCATTGAGTACAGTCCCTCCTTTGGCATGTGTCTAAGCAGACACTTGCAGCAGCTTGAATACCCTCAAAGGTTCTTCACCAGGAGAATCCAGGGTATGATTATCCTGTCCTAAACAGATCACCTTAAGGCCTTATCTCTGTACTCAGTCTCCAGTCTCCTACAAATTACTGAGAGGCAGTCTATGCTTGGCATATAAGGCATCCACAGATCTAGCTCTGATGGATCTCTTGCATAACTGCAAAAGAAATAGCACCAGAAACACTATATCGAAGCACCTGAACTTTGCCTGTGACATAAATAGAGCGTGCTGGAGAGACCAGTTTGTGTCTCCAAGGATCCCCATGTTATGGAATAAGCCTCCCATCTACATGAAGCAGATTTCATCCCTGATCCGATTCAAATAAACCTTGATCAATAGATGGGAAATCAGAAATTCACCCCTGGATTGGCCCCCATGTTTTTGATGGACAGAGGTTGACATTAAATAAATTAATTACCCAACTAACATACCCTTCCACGTAATCCTTAGCTACATCCTTACTAACATACCCCACCATATAGGTATCCAAAGAACATGGGAATATGTAAGTCATACAGAATAATTTTCTGCCATCTGTGGATCTTATTGACCCATTCATTCCTCTGGAGACAAGAGTCAGACATTAGAGGGCAAGGCAGTTTCCAAGTTCTGCAAAGGTCCCTGTCCCATCACTCCGCCAGATTCATAGTGGTTGCGTGGGTGGAGAATGGTATGGGTTCTGCCACTCACATCATTCCTGATTCAGTGGTGCATCAGCTGCTTAACAGCATGATCCTACCTTAGCCACTTCTACCAGTGATCTACAACCAAATTGCAAATGTGGTAGCTAGGACCCCCTACCCCCATGGATCAGTGAGCTGGTGGCAGCCACTTAAGCTCATTCTTCCCGAGCTGTCTTCTCCAGAATCGATGACACAAGTCACCTGGGTTGTAGTCAGGGATTCGCCCTTCCACACCACAGGATTGCATCCCATTGATTCTAGTTTTATCACATGAGCTAAGTGACAAATAACATTTGTAGACACTTTATAGTTTCCAGCATTATGGTGTGTATGACAATTTCTTGTATTTATTTACCATTTTCACTGAAAATAAGTAGCATCAGCACATTTTTAATTTTTTTAATTCAGTGTTAGAAATAAACTCAAAAGCTGTGTCTCTGTCAGTCTTTGTATATCAGTGTATCTATATCTATCTACATGGACTTGGCTGAATTTCAATTTGAGAACAGAAATAACAGTGTGACCTAGTGCTGAGGTTCATTTGTGATTTATCAGCCAGACTATGTACTGTAAGATATCATTCACTCCCTTTTGCATCAGGAAACTTACTGCATCACTTTACATAATCGTAGTTTGAAAAGTAATTATTTCATCCAAACCAAAGGTAGAGAAGCATTGTCAAAGCACATTCACATTCAGGTGATGCTGTGGCTTTGAGTTGAATGACTACTTACTTGCTAACAAGTACCATGCACAGTGTTTCTTTTCCAACCTATATCTGATTAGCCCAAATTATTTATTAGAGGTGTATCACATTTTAAAGTCACAGGCGATGTAAGGGTATGAGTGAGCTGTTTGAAAGTATTGATGTTCCAGAAGTCTGAGGCCTGTTTTTCTCCCTTTTGTATAGAGTGCCACACTGCCCTGTAAGTGAAGCAGTTTTCACAGCTTTGTTTCTTAAGTCACATTTCTACAGATGAAGGACAAGTGTAGCGGAAAAAGCCTGTATATATATATATATATATATATATATATATATATATATATATATATATATATATATATATATATATATATATATATATATATATACAGGACTTACTGATTCATGGTGACTGGAGAGCTTGAAATAAAATCTGTGAGACTAACTGGATAAGTTTAAAAGAACAAACAGAACTGTTTGAACACTTTAGCTATACTTCATCTTGAACCACAGTAAAAATAGCAGTAATAGCTTCACCCGGTATCCCAGAGTGTAACAATTAAATCTATAAATCTGTCTTTAGGGAGCAACAGAATCTGAAATTGATGATGTCCTTGAAAGACTGTCTGTTGTGCCAAGAAGTTTTTCACATAACAGCTCCGTGGAGCGGAAAAAATACTGAGTGTCCTATGATGTCCAGGTGAGCAGTTATGATTGCTTTGTTCCACTCCTGACCTTCATTTGACTTTATTCTGAACACATTTACCATGTTAAATGTTTTTTTTCTACTGCAAGGAAGTGCCTGAGATAAAAAATAGACTCAACTGTAAAAGATAACTATTACAAGTGACATGCTAAACCTAAATAATGATGGCTCAGATGGAATTACAAAATCTCAGTGGTTGCACTCAGTGAGTACTTTATCATTAGAGTTAGCATTATAATATTTCCAGCAGGAAAGTGAAATTTGTTAGCCAAAAGTATAAATGGACATAGTGAAAGCTTACTGTTTGTGTAACTTTAAGACAAGATGAATATGTAGCAAATATAGAATACATGCTCAACTTTAGTATGGAATTTCTTGTGGTCACATTAGATATCATGAAAAGAACACATTTCTTTTTATTTAGTCACAGTTTACATGACTGGCATCCTTGATTATTATGTATCATAAACTGTTAAAGTATATCTGACAATACTGTGATTCATGGCTTGGGAAGCGATGTAAAATTAATTTAAATACTGGACTCATTAATTATATAAGCCGCGGTGGTACAGCGGTAGCGTTGTTGCCTCACAGCAAGAGGTTCTCCTGTTCGATTCTCGGCTGGCGTGCCTTTTGTGTGGAGTCTGCATGTCATCCTCGCATTCGAGTGGCCTCCGAAAGACATGAGTGAATGGGCATGCCTTCGCTGAAGGTTGGGCGTCTGGCTGGCAATTCTGCACCATAAAAATCGACTGCCAATCATTAGTGGACCGGAGTTCCACTGTGGTGACCCCTAACCGGAAAAAGCCGAAAAGACAAACAAACTGGACTCATTAATTATATATGGTATACTGCATTAAGTGCCTACACTTTTCTTAGCAAAGTACAGTACTTGGCATGGCAGAATTCAGTTATATGAACCAGGGAGTACATGTTATATATTAGAAAATTGCAAACTGTCAAAAGTAACACGTGAAGGAGCTTACTCTTTACATTCAAATATGTATATATATATATATATATATATATAGGTACACTTCAGAAGATCAAATGGCTAAAATATCGAAGATCATATGGTCGAGACCATATGATCGATATTTCAGATGATCGATCTTCTGAAATTGTAAAAAGAAAAGAAAACAAAACAAATTAAGACGTTACTGCAGGGGGGCAAGCCCCCCTGCACCCCCCACACCCGCCCTACTTAAATATACCAACTCCGAGATCGCTTTACAGCAGGGAATAGGAAAATTTCCAGTTCCGCTCTGTATTGTCAGTGTAGCACGATCTCAGAGTTGGTATATTTAAGTAGGGTGGTGTGGGGGGCACAATAACATCTTCTTTTATTTGATTTTTTTTAATTTTTTTTTTGTTATAGTTTCAGAATATCGATCTTCTGAAATATTGATATTTCAGCCGTTCGATCTTCTGAAGTGTAACACTATAATATATGTATGTGTGTGTGTGTGTGTGTGTGTGTGTGTGTATGTGTGTGTCAGATCATCAGACTCATACACTTAATTGGATGGTGAAGTATATTAAAAATTACATTGACTCCGGAACCATCAACAATAAGTAAATTATGATCAATGTTGTCCTGTCTCACCTTCATTCTTCACTGGTTGGGTTCAGAACCGATCCTTGGTTCTGACTCGGCCTTATAC
The DNA here is from genome assembly GCF_019279795.1 of Protopterus annectens. NCBI lineage: Eukaryota > Metazoa > Chordata > Ceratodontiformes > Protopteridae > Protopterus > Protopterus annectens. The sequence goes on along the minus strand of NC_056728.1, from coordinate 829,849,613 downwards.
AAAAGCTCAAGGTCTTCCACTAGCTCATGGCTGTATCCCTATCCCATCATGCCCTAGGGAAACTTCCCAGATCTTGTTTTCCACTAAACAAGACTGGTGCTTCCATATTGGCTCTGGCTAAGTGGGAAAATTATTTTACTTATTATAGAAATAATTTGGGTTTATTTTGCCTTTTCAATATCTAGCTATTAGGTTTATTAGATATTCAGTAGTTTAGAGTATTTGCTGTTGTGGTTTTTGCTTCTGGCAATCGTTCTTTTCCACTAGGCCTTTGTTTCTTTCCCCATCCTGGCATTAATTTAATGTTTTGAGCCCATTTTAGTTAGAGGGCTTCCTTCTGTATGGAATACAAGCTTGTTTAAGTTAGAGAGTCTTGTAAAGTGAATTGTTACTCCTATTTTCCTGTTTAACTTAAAGCACCAGCTTGTTTGAATTACAGGGTTGCCATTGCCCATTTTGGTTAGAGGGCTACCTTTGTTTCTCCTCCCCTCCCCTCTCCTTATAACTTAGGCAGCTTTGTTTCAGTTAGAGAACTGCCACCGCCTCTTCACCTGTATTTGTTAAGGTTGTTCTTTGGTGTCCTTCCTGTTGTTAAAAAAAGAAACATATATATATATATATATATATATATATATATATATATATATATGTGTGTGTGTGCATGTATAATATTTTAGTGCTAGCATTTTTTTTGCTATAATGTTAAGTTGTTTGTTGTTATTATTCTTGTAATTGGTTGTTGTATGCAATAATGTCTAAGGAACATAAGGAAATTAGACCCTCTGGGTTCAAAAACTGTGTAAAGTGTACGCAGAAAATGTCTATCACCGATGGTCACACTATGTGTGTATACTGCCTTGGAACAGTTAATTTACTAGAATCCTGTGCCATTTCTCACTCGTTCAGCCATAGAGTGCTGCTTGAGAGGAAAAATAAACTAATTGTGAGAGGTTTACTGAAGCCCCCCTTCCCCGAAGTGCTAGAAGAATGCCAGGGAACTTCAAAATCAGCCAAGTCTTCTTCCTCAAAGTCCAACATGTTAGCAAAGAGGTGATCTCCTTCTTCTGGTCAATCAGAGCCAGTTAAGAAATTGGCAAAAGTGGCATCTCCGGAACCTAAAACTGCTGGGCCCGGAAAATCTCCTTCATCAGCTCCATCTGTCAGTGCCAATGGAGTTTCAATTACAGAGCCGGTCCCTGGAATGCCAAATCTCCTGCTCCCTCCTCTAAGTCCTCCAGGAGCTTTTCTGATGATGACGTGGATCATGTGGTACAGAGGCTTTTAAGGACACCGGCACTTACCAAACTGCTGTCGGCTCCTCCAACCCAGAGGGATCTGGAACAGACCAAGACTACCCCATTGACATCAATTTCTCCTCCAAGCCAACCTGGGACCTCAGAGCTGGAATATATGGAACCAATTGTAGTGGAACTGTCAGTGCTGATATCTGTCTCAGGATCTTCGGGCCTGACGTCTGCTCTGACATCCTCAGTTCCATCTGAACTCAGTCTAGGAGCCGACGTTCTCTGGTTGGGTCCAGGGAGGAAAGTCGGATTGGACACTTGGATCCAAACTTGCCTCTTGGGGCTTCGACGAGGGTGAGTTTGGCTCCTACATCAGCCTCGGAGCCAATCTTCTTGTTTCCAGGGATGCCTTCTGGCTCTTTGGAGCCAGAGGTTTCCTCTGATCAGGAAGGGGGATTTTGAGGTGATGAGAAGAATGCTGTCTCCACAGACAGCTCCACTCCTGGGTCCTGACTTTCTTCCCCCAAAGGCACAGGTGTGTGTCTCAGCACCACACCATCCACAGACACGTGGAGACCCTAGGCCTCACGATGCCCCATTGGGTGAACCCCTCTCTTCTGAAACCTCCCCAGAATACCCTTCTGAGGAGGTCCCTCATAAGAGACTTTGTAAGAGGAAGTATTTAGACTCTCCAGAGGAGTCAGTCACTTCAATATAGACCATGATGAGTCAGAAGGGTCTTCACGGACGCCCTCTGAGGATGTCTCCTTTGTTGACATCCTGGAAATTCTTAAAAAGAGAGCCATCTGAAGTTCATCAACCCTTCTGAGAAGGAGTCTGTATACCTGAAGGCTTTTGGGTCACACACTTCTGCCACTTGGGTGTCTTCGCCCTTCGAGGAGCTCATGGAATTAGTTAGTCAAAAGGCGTGGAAGTCTCCAGACTCAGTGGAACCTGTTTCTCGGAGGCCAAACAAGTTTATTTCTGCACCATCAGACAAACCTTTTCTTATCAAGGGTGTTCCAGTCTATGGTGGTGGAGGCAGCCACCAAAAAGGAATTATCAGAGCCATCCTCGTCTGTCCATCTGCCGAACAAGGAGTCTCGTACAATGGACAGATATGGGAAGCGCATGTTCTCTTCAGCGACTTTTGCACTCAGATTGCCAAATTATCTGATGCACTTTACTAAGCTACAAAGAGATCCCCTAAAGGAGCTAGGAGTCTCTAAGGAGACATTCCTGGATGCGCTTGTGTGATTTTGTGGAACTTTTTAAATCTTCCTTTGTTAATTGATGACTCGTCCTTGTTCGAGCCAAAAGTCAAGGTCACACTAACCAGGTGTGAGCAAGAAGAAAAAACTCTCTCTACCATAGGAGTCTGTTTTTTCCTACCTTGTAGACCTTAACCAAAAGGTCAAAAGGGAGGAAAAATGTGGCTCTGAAAATGGCAGAGTTTTTCAGGACACACATGGTGATTCTTCCCCCTGGGGCAGAGGGGGAAGCAGTAATGGAAGACGCCATCCATGTGGCAGAGGGGGTCCACAAAGTCAGGGCGACAGGTAGTCATTCTGTGGTAAGCCTTTTCAGCACTCCTGAAAGGAGGCCAATCTGTCCCTCTCTGAAGGCAGCTGAGGGTCACTTAACTTTGTACCTAGAAGCCTGGCTAGAAATAACAAAAACAAGTGGGTACAAAGTATCATATCCAGAGGCTACTCTATACCCTTTTCCTTCCCCGTCCCAAACATAAAAAATATCCTGGACATTCCACCCAGTCAGAGGGAACAGGCAACTCTAGATATTAAAAAGTTGCTAGACAAAAGAGATGTTCATCGTGTTACACTGCTGCAATCATTACACTTGGGTTATCCTGCCGTCAGGCGGTCCCTCAGTCGGCCTGAATTCCAAAGTCTTTGGTCCGGCATCGGTTGCTGTTGCTTCTTCCCTGACGTCAGTGTGACAGGGGTATATAAGATGCAGCCGATGCCATTTTCTTCAGTCTTTCTTGCCGCGCGGTGCCCGAAGCAAAAGCAGTTCGCAGGTGCAGGTCGGCTGACTCCTGAGATTTTCATTCCGAATCCAGAACCGAAGTCTTCTACAAAGCTAAGTACCCCGTTGAGGAAACTTTTTCTTGCCTCAGACTGATGTCAGTAAAAGTTAATAACTGTGGGAAGCAAATACCTCATAAGGATTTCCATTCTTATTGTATCCCATGCCTAGGCCCAGACCACGACATCACTAGTTGTCATTTTTGTGCTAGGTTTAACAAGCGCACTATTAAACGTCGGTTTGATTTTGCCCGACATTATTTTGGAAGAAAATTCAATTACACCATGCCGTCGGAACTACCGACAACCGGAATACATAAAAAGCGCAAAGACAAGGACAGGGATCCGAGGCCCAAAACTGACGACGAAGCCTCTTCTAGGCCAGTCGCCAGTTCTCCAGTTTTCAGTGAGGCATCTTCGCAGCCCCTGACGACTGCTTCTTTAGAACCACAGGCCACATCTGACTCCCATTTGGAGATGGCTGGGCCTTCGGACGCACCAGATTTTCAGCCTACCGAGACTAACCCTTCAGAGGCATCTGAAGTAGCTGAACAACCCGTAGCTTCAGAGGGTGTTTTCAGACCTACTCAGTTAACCATTAAATCTTCTGCTAAGTCTAAACCTCCTTTAAAAACAAAGAAACAAATTCAACATTCACCAGGACAGGCCTCCATGCCTAAGAAACAAATGCTCAAAATGGCCGAAGACCTAATCACTCTGATCAGGGGGTCCCATCCCCCTCCTGATAAAAGACCTAGACAGGATGCAGACTATGACTCATCCGACCAGGTATCCATCACTTCAGATTCATCCTCAGACCTAGGATACTCTTTACCCCCTTATGAGGACTCTGATGTTAAGGAATCCATTCCTTCAGCCTCTCCGCTTGAGGACTACTCCTTTTGGGAAACCTTACATACCATGAGGGAGCATTTCCATTGGGAGGGACAGGGTTACTCAGAATCCAAGAAAAGGCTCAGAAATTTCCTTTTATTACCTCAACACAGACCCCTTGCTATTCCGCCACTGTGTTAGATATTGTGGATGATGTGTATACTGAATCCAGTTTAAATCCTGATTCTTTACCTCCTGCTCCAGTTAAGCCAGACAGATACTACAGAGTCCCTGACTCTCACAAATTTCTTTATAAAAGCCCTGTTGCTGACCCTGAAACTATTTCTCAGGGCCCCAAAGGGGTAAAGGCCTCTTCAGCAAAGAATCCAGTCCCCTCTGACAGAGATTCCAGAGCATTAGACAGATGGGGGAAGAAAGTATATACATCTGCAACTTTAGCAATGAGGGCCTTAAATTGCCAGTTTCACATGCTAAAATATCAGCAATATTTGATGTCTCAGTTGAAATAAAAAATGCTTCCAAACTCAGATCCTCCTAATTATAAGGAAATGCAGGATTTATTGCATGCAGCTGAACAAGTGGGATTGCATGCAGCTAAACAAGTGGGAAAACATACTTTGCAATGTGGTTTTGATTCATTAGAGGCCTCCTGTAGAGCAGCAGTTACAGGATCTGTCATTAGAAGACATGCTTGGTTAAAAGAACATTCGTTACCAGATCATGTTAAAGCAAAACTATTGGATGCACCTTTGCAGCAGGCTGTGTTATTTGGAGTTAAGGCAGAAGAGGTATTAAAGAAAATGGAGGATAAGGCAAAATTTGTGCAAACAGTGAAAGATTGCTTACATGTTCAGCCTCCTCGATTTAGCAGAAATTGGCCAACAAAGAATTGGTCCTTTCCAGCTACAGACAGACCTCAAAGGGGCAGATACAGATGTCCAAGAGGTAGCGGTCAACCACAAGGTCCTTACAGGCTTTGATAATGGGGTGCATCAACCCAGAAAGAAGGGGAAGACAGGCCCCAACCATATAAAAACAGCCCCAATGACTTCCCACTACAGCTGCCAAACAGTTCTCTCTTGGCAGCCCCCATTGGGAGGAAAACTGGCACTTTTCTATCACAATTAGCATATGATCACCAAAGACAAATGGGTTTTCAACATTGTATCTCAAGGTTACAAGTTCCACTTTCACACTCTGCCAAGGTTAAAAAGAATGCCAAATCTGCCACCAAATCAATGGGCAGAGGCTCAAAGACAAATTACAGCACTCATGGACATGAGAGCTATTCAAAAGGTACCAACACAGGAGCAAGGACAAGGATTTTACTCAAGACTTTCTGGTTCCCAGAAAGGACAAAGCCTGGAGGCCCATTCTGGATCTTTCTTCTCTAAACACTTACCTGGATGTTCCAAAATTCAAAATGTTGACACTACAGCAGCTTCTTCCCATGCTGGGCAAGAAAGCTTGGCTCGTAACTTTGGACCTCAAGGAGGCATACCTGCATGTCCCTATCAGACAAAACTGCAGAAGATGCCTCAGATTCATAGCTGGTTCAATGCACTACCAATTCTCTGTACTGCCCTTTGGCTTATATACTGCGCCCAGGGTCTTCACAAAGTGCCTGGCACCAGTAATTGCATTTTGCAGACAGAAAGGAATTCAAATTTATCCGTACCTGGACAACTGCCTGATTCAAGAAGAGAGCAAGGACATTCTTCTAAAGCATCTGGTGTTTGTAAAAAAGTTATTAAGTTGCTTAGGGTACACAGTAAACGAAAAGAAGTCAAAACTAGTGCCCTCATAAGAGATAATATTCCTGGGTGTCAGCTTGAATACAACGGCCCAGATGGCCTATCTCATGCCACACAAGCAAGGACAACTGACTCAATATTTTCAATTGATGGCAACAAAGACCCAACTCCCTGCAAGAAAAATTCTGCAGGCCTTGGGTTACATGGCATCTTGCATACTACTAATTCCATATGCCAGACTGCATATGAGGAAACTACAATGGTACCTAAAGAGTGTCTGGTCTCAACACTGTCAAAGTTTGGAAACAGTAATACCACTAATTCCTTGCCTTCAACAGGAGTTTCGATGGTGGGCTTAAGCTTGTCACCTCAACAAGGGACAGCGTTTCACTGAACCCACAGCCAGGTAAACACTGACAACAGATGCATCAGATTACGCCTGGGGAGCACACATGGCAGGAAAATGTATTCAGGGCAAGTGGCCCGCAGAACAAAGGCACCTTCACATCAATCAAAAAGAGATACTAGCTGTACAAAATGCCCTTATAGCTTTCAAGGACCTTCTGCATCCAGGACAAATACTACTAAAGACAGACAACACCACAGTTATGTGGTACATAAACAAGCAAGGGGGCACTCATTCTTATCCCCTCTGCAGACAAGCCATGACCTTGTGGAACACAGCTCTAACCTATCAAGTCCATCTGCAAGCACAATTCCTGCCAGGAGAGAAAAACACACTGGCAGACAACTTAAGCAGAAACATCATGGATCCACACGAGTGGAAGTTACATCCACAAATATTCAGAATGATAACACAGAAATGGTGGAGCCCGGATATAGATCTGTTTGCATCCCCAATGAACTGCCAGCTACAGAAATTCTGCACAAGGACTTACCACCCACAAGCATGGAAAGTGGATGCCCTCTCATTCAGCTGGAAAAACCTACAAGTATATGCTTTCCCACCACTACCTCTCCTTCCAAAGGTACTCATAAAAGCCAGGCAAGAAGAGCCAAAGATGATCCTGATTGCCCCAGACTGGCCACGCCAGCACTGGTACCCAATCTTAAAGAACTTAGCACAAGGTCCACCCTGGATTTTGCCTCAAATCCCACATCTTCTGACTCAGCACAACAATCAGATACTTCACAGCCAGCTAAAGATTCTAAACCTGGCTGCATGGAAGATTCCTTAGTCAAGCAAGCAATGCCTCTCTCCAAAGCTGTTATGGATGTCATTCTGGAGGCCAGAAGGCCTAGCACCAGGAAAGCCTATTTGGATAAATGGAAGAGATTCCGTGCCTGGAACCAGGCTGACATCCTTGACCCTCTTGTCCCAAATATTCCTCAGATACTACAATATTTAACTGAGATGCTGGACAAAGGCCTCTCCTTTTCATCCATCAAGATCCACGCTTCTGCCATCTCTGCTCATTACAACACGGACCCACCAGTTTTTTCTAATCCCTTGCTAAAACAGTACCTCAGAGGGGCAAAAGACATTAGACCACCCTGTAGAGCACCTACTCCAACTTGGGACCTCAACTTCGTGCTGGAAAAATTAACTTTACCTCCTTTTGAGCCAGCTAACACAGCAGATTTAAAATATGTCTCTTGGAAAACTGCTCTGCTCCTGGCAATAACCTCAGCACAAAGAGTTTCAGAATTACAGGCACTAATGGCAGTGGAACCTTTCATCATTTTCCACCAAGACAAGGTGTCTTTAAGAACAAACCCTACTTTTATGCCAAAGGTGGTATCAAGTGTGGCTCTAAACCAAACTATTCACTTGCAAACTTTTTATCCAAATCCACAGAATAAAGGGGAGAGACTTCTGCATTCTTTGGACATACACAGGCAGTTATGCTTCTACTTGGACAAAAACCAAAGCTTTCAGAAAAACTGAGCAATTGTTGGTAGCATATGCTGCAGGAGCACAGGGAAAAGCCATTTCAAAACAGACCATTTCAAAATGGGTAGGACATTGTATACGTTTCTGCTATACACACCATGGGAAAACTGTACCTAACAGCATTAGGTCTCATTCCACCAGGGCAACAGCCACTTCAACTGCCTACCTCAAAGGAGTACCTACCAAGGACATTTTGGAAACAGCAACTTGGAGTTCTGTACATACCTTCACCAAGCTTTACCATCTGCTTCTTTACTCTAAATTCAGAGCTGGCTTTGCCACTGCAGTGCTGCAGGGCCTTATAGCCACCCCTAATGCCTTACAGAACCAGCCACCCTACCTCAGCTTTGGGATTCTACCCAAGTGCAATGACTGCAGCAGTGTAACATGATGAACATAGTACAGTTTTGTACCTACCATAAATGTAGATGTTCAAGTGTATACACTGCTGCAGTCCAGGTTACCCTCCCTCCTTCCCCTCTTACTTGCTGGTACATACCTAAGTCTTCTACCCTTTACTACCTATGGGGAGTATTTGCTGGTAACTGAAAGTTGTTGATTGCTTTTCTTATGTATGTTTTATTAGCAATTTGCATTGTCTACCTTTTTGGGGGCACCTGACATCTGGGGCAAGAAAAACTGAAGAAAATGGCGTCGGCTGCATCTTATATACCCCTGTCACACTGACGTCAGGGAAGAAGCGACAGCAACCGATGCCGAACCAAGACTTTGGAAATCCGGTTGACTGAGGGACCGCCTAACAGCAGGATAACCCAAGTGTAATGACTGCAGCAGTGTATACACTCGAACATCTACATTTATGGTAGGTACAAAACTGTACTTTATCCAGACAGTCCCTGCAGACCAAATAGGATCTGGAATTTACTTAAGGTTCTTTTTAGTACCAAAGAGAACAGGGTACTGGAGACCAATACTGGATCTCAGCAGATTAAACAAATCAGTAAGAAAAATAAAGTTCCAGATGGTAATACTGCAGTCAGTATTCTCCTTTCTGGGAAAAGACAATTGGATGTGCTCTATACACCTCCAGGATGCGTACTACCACATAAAAATGGACAGACCATCCAGGAGTCATCTGCTCTTTTGGCTGGTAGCCAGTCACTACCAATTTCAGGCCCTGCCCTTTGGTCTCACTACAGCCCCCAGAGTGTTCACCATGTGTATGGCAGTGGTCACGGCTCACTTGACATGTCTAGGATTCCGAATGTTTCCATATTTGGACGACTAGCTCCTAACCTCCACCACCAAGCATTTACTAATAAAAGCAAGAGATGCCACATTACATTTCTGCTCTCATCTTGGAATCACGATAAATTACGAAAAATCTGCCTTCTTGCCATCACAGCATATTGTTTTTATAGGAGCAGAACTAGGTATAACAAAAATGACGGCAACACTTCCCCCAGAGAGAGTTCAGGTACTAAGACATCAGGTCTTAAACTTTCTTTCCAGGAAAAAAGTAGAGGCATAAACAGTCCTGAAAATCTTGGGAACCATAGCAGCAGCAATAACCTTAGTTCCATTAGCACGCCTGCACATGAGGATTCTGCAGTGGCTAATGTTTACTCAGTGGTCCTTGCAAGAACTTCCCATGTCCAACCAAATTTTAGTAATGGAGTCTTGCAGGAAAGACCTTCACTGGTGGCTTCACTCCACTCACGTGAGATCAGGTCGATCCTTTGTTCTTCCACAGCCATTAGCCACAGTAACCACGGATGCTTCCCAGATAGGGTGGGGGAGCATTATCTGGGAAGGACAGTCCATGGCACTTGGCAGGATCACAAGGCCCAATTGCACATCGATGTCCTAGAAATGAGAGTGGTGCTGTTAGTGTTGCAAGCATTTCAGGACTCTCTTGCACTGGGAACTATTGCAATACAGATGGATAACATGTCAGTTGCCCAGGGAAATCCAATGTGATAGCAGACAGACTCACCAGAGCAATTCTGATGCCTCATGAGTGGTTCCTAAAACAGGAAGTGGCGGAGATGATTTTCCACAAATGGGGCTAGAGTTGCCCAGGGAAATCCAGCGTGATAGCAGACAGACTCACCAGAGCAATTCTGATGCCTCACAAGTGGTTCCTAAAACAGGAAGTGGCAGAGATGATTTTCCACAAATGGGGCTAGCCTTACTGTGACCTTTTTGCCACGTCCATAAATGCAGAATGCAGCAGCTTTTTTGCTCTAATCCCCCTTCCAGGAGAGTCACCAAGGGAGGCTTGATCCTTGTGTCTCTTCTATGCCTTCACTCCCTTTATCTTGATACCCAAACGTCTTCAGAAAGCCAGCTCATTGGGAAGGAATTTAATACTCATCGCTCCATACTAGCCTCACCAAATCTGATTCCTCTTCCTTTGGCCTCATCTCCAGGAGGAGCCGTGGGTTCTGGACCCAGTTCCAGACCTTCTGACTCATGTGTCAGGGATGTTCCATCCCTCTCTTCAAACCCTCAAATTGACAGCTTGGCTGCTCCAATTCCAAACATAGCCAGGCCCCCTAATCTTTCTTCATCTGTGAAACATAGCTTGCTCTCATCTCATAAGGATTCAACGATGAAATTATACATCAGCAAATGTAAAAAATTTTCTTCCTGGGCATTAAAAAACCACATTGATCCTTTTCCTGCACCTATAGTTTCCATTCTTGAATTTTTGACAAAATTATTTAATGAAGGTGCCGCTGCAGCTACTATTCGAGTTCAGTTAGCAGCAATATCTAATTTTCATATAAGTGACTTGGGCCCAAATCTGATGTCTCACAGGCTATGCAAAGCTTTTCTAAAGGGCACTGTTTTATTAAGGCCACCCATTAAGACCTCTCCAGAGCCATGGGACCCAAAATTTGTTTTATCCCATTTGATTCTCTCTCCCCCCCCCATTTGAACTGGCATCATCCTGTGATCTAAAGTTTTTGACATGGAAAACAATTCTCCTGATTGCCATCACTTCTTCTAGAACAGTTTCAGAGCTACAGGCATTATCTATAAAGCCCCGCAACATGCTTTTTTCACAAAGACAGAGTACGCCATCGAACAAACCCATCTTTCCTACCAAAAGTATGCTTAGAGTCTAATTTGAATCAATCCATGGAACTACCAGTCTTTTTCCCCAACTATGGCAACAAGGCAGAATATATGCTACACCAATTGGATGTACATAGACAATTACATTTCTACTTACATAGGACAAAAGACTTTAGAAAATCTGACCAATTATTTGTTTCATTTTCAGACTCTAAGAAAGGTGCTGCTGTATCTAAAGTCACACTTTCAAAATGGCTATCACATTGTATTACTTTCACCTACAAGTCTCAAAACAAAGATCTCGCCTTTAAAGTTAAAGGTCATTCTACAAGAGCCATAGCAACCTCTTCGGCCTTTCGGGCTAGACTACCAAATTTCATTATTTGTGCTGCAGCAACATGGGCAAGGCCTCATACCTTTATCACTCATTGCAAAGTGGATTTGGCCTCCAGGAGCAGGGCCTCCTTTGGGTCCACTGTACTGAAGAATATTCTCCCAAGAAATATGGTACTAGGGACGCTGTCCCAACCAGTGAAGAATGAAGGCAAGAAGGGCAACATCAAATAAAGAAGCTATGTACTCACCATAACATTCCATGTGTGTTGTCCATTTCACCTACATTCTTGCATCCCACCCTCCTTCCCCCAGCCTTTGTCTCCTGGAGGACAGAGCGAGTATAATTGAAAACAAATGATGTTAAGTTGTCTGTCTCGCCTTCATTCTTGCTGGATGGTTCGGAGCCAATCCTCGGCTCCAGCTCGGCCTTCTACTAAAGCTCGAGAGCTATTTACTGGCTCAAGGCCTCCCCATATCCCACAATGCTAGGCATCAGATATCCAGATGTCGTTTGCCGCTTCAGCTACGAGGTTGTGTTTTTTACTGGCTCAGGTCGTATTAATCCTTTTTTGTCTTTTTCAGCTAAATTTTTAACTGTATTTTTCTTAGAGTTAGATTGTCTTTAGCTTTTAATATAGTTGTACTGTCTATCCCCTAGTTTGTCCCACTTAGAAAACTCGTTTTTCTGTTAAGAGAGTTTCTCCCCTCCCCCCCCCCCTTGTTCCTTCTCTATTAATAGCTAACCCTCCCCCTTGTTGTACCTATAGGAGTAGTGTTTAGCGTTATAATTTTTATTGAGATTTTTGTAGTTATTTTTATTATGTGTGGGTGTTTGTGATAGTTTTTTTCTGCTCACTACTGCTACCTTATCTACTGCGGGCATGTGAGTGTGTCTGTGTGTCTGGTTTAAGCACTAGTGTAAACTTTTTTTTCTCTTTGATATCCCTGGGCCTGTATGTCCAAAGATACCAAAGTTTCAGGCTTCAAGAAATGTGACTCATGCTGTCAGAAGATGTCTCTGACAGACAGTCACACTTCTTGTGTTTATTGCTTGGGTTCCCTACACCTGCAGGACTCCTGCTCGGTCTGTCATGCCTTCAGCCCGAGAGTGCTGCAGGAGCATAGGAACAAGCTTATCTTGAGAGGGCTACTCAAGCCAGAGGGATCCCCAGCGGAGCCTCAGTCAGGGAAATCCTCAAAGCCCGCCAAGCCGTCGGCTCCCAGTTCGGAGCCATCGTCGGGCGGAGCATCTGCCTCCTCATCAGCTCCGGCTGGGGCCGACACCTCTAGATCTCTATCGGCTCCGACTTTAATGTCGGAACCGTCATTAGGCCGAAAACATTCTAGGTCCCCTTCCCTAGAATCGGTTCGCTCGGCTCTAAGGTCACCGTTGCTTCAGTCGGAATGGAGCCACAGGTCCCATTCCTCTTGGTCTTCCAGGTTATCCGAACATGACTTAGAGAGGGTGGTCAGTAGACTACTTAAATCGCAGGCCCTGGCCAAGATGTTAACCAGCCCTTCTCAACAGACAATGGCTATCCCGGTGTCTTCAGCAGTTCCTCCTCCGACTCCCCTTTTGTGTTCGGAGCCGGAGCTGGTTGGGGCTCGAATCTTGGGAACGATACCACACCTTTTGGCTCCTTCGTCGGCTCTGATCTCTTCATTGGTTCCTTCCTTGGAGGGATTTGGGTGCTGGGACTCCCTCGTCGGCTCTGAGGGGGCGAGTGGCATCGGACCCTTGTCTGACCCCGTTCTCCCTCTCGGGGCTTCGACGCAGGTGAGCTCGGCCCTGACATTGGCCACGGAGCCATCCCTCTCGGTGCCGGGTGGGGTTTTCGTCTCTTCGGAGGGGAAACCCTCTGCTCTGCCCGACAGGGGCGCCTTCGAGGTCATGAGGAGCGTGCTGACTCCTGTGTCGGCTCCACGATCAGCCCCTTCGGCTCCTCCCCCCATGGTGCCTGCATCAGTCTCTGTCCACCCTCCTGACCCCAAGCGTGGAGAACAGACACTCCAGGTCGCCCCATTGGGTGTATCTTCCTCTTCTGAGGCCTCCCCTGATCATTCGGAGCCCCCTCGGAAGAAAAAGTGTAAGAGGAAACATGTTGACTCCCCGAGTCAGTCACATCTGATACCGACTTGGATGATTCGGAAGGGTCCCCAAGGTCCCCCCTGAGGATGTCTCCTTTTCAGACATCCTAGAGATCCTTAGGCAGAGGGGGAACTGGACTGCCCTTAACCCTTCCGAGGACGAGTTGGTGTACCTGGACACGTTTGGTTCTCGCCCTCCCACCTCCTGGGTGTCTCCACCTTTCGACCCGCTCATTAAAGTGGTGGCGCGAAAAGTGTGGACAGCCCCGGACACAGTGGAACCAACTCCCCGCAGGCCCACTAAGTTTATTACAGCCCCATCTGACAAACAATTTCTGACAAAAGGTGTCCCTGTTGACGCCATGGTGGTGGCAGCAGCCACTAAGAAGGAGTTGGCTGACCCTTTGGTGCCAGTCCATCCACCTAATAACGAATCTAGGACAACGGACAGGTACGGGAAGCGGATGTTTTCTTCAGCGACCTTTTCCATGCGGTTTCTGAATTACCTGTGTCATTTCACCCGCCTTCAAAGGGACCTTCTTAAGGAACTGGGTGATAACCTTCAGGATCCATCAGCTGTGGGGGCTCAGGATAAGATTAACTCCCAGCTGGCGACCCTTAACTCTATAGTCAACTCCTCCATGTGGCTCATTTCGTATGCAGCCGATGGGGTGAGTAGGGCCGCAGGTACAGGCGTGGCTTTGAGAAGATATGCCTGGATGAGGTTATGTAACTTTGCTGACCCCTTTAAGGTGTCCTTCACCAATACCCCCTTCGATGGTTAGGCTCTGTTTGGACCACAGGTGAAGGATACCCTTACCAGGTGTGAGCAGGAAGGCAAGACTCTCTCTGCCGTGGGAGTCCATTTTTCTACTCCCTCTAGACCATACCCTAAAGATCAGAATAGTGGAAAATGTGGTTTCGGAAACCCCAGGGAGTCGTGCCTGACACACGTGGCTAGCTTCCCTCCAGGGGCAGAGGAGGGAACAATAATAGGGGCAGAGGGGGCCCACAAAATCAGGGGAGCAGAGAACCTTTCTCTGACAAACTCTTTCAGCACCCCTGAGGGGCTGCCCGACTGTCCACCTTCGGAGGCAGTCGGGGGAAGATTGCCACTGTACCCAGAAGCCTGGCAACTCCTCACACAAGACAAATGGGTACGGTCTATCATATCCGAGGGTTACAAAATCCCCTTTGCCCACACCCCTGTACAAACAAACAGGTCCCTTCCAGATGTTCCACCCAGTCTAAGGGAACAAGCAGTACTAGAAATGTCAAAACTGCTAGAAAAAAGGGCCATCCAGCCAGTCCCAGCAGACCAGCAAGGATCCGGGATTTACTCCAAGTTCTTTTTGGTACCAAAAAAGACAGGGGACTGGAGACCCATTTTGGATCTCAGCAGGTTAAACAAATCTGTTCAAAGAATGAAGTTCCGGATGGTCACGCTTCAGTCCATTCTACCCTTTTTGGGTCATGACAGTTGGATGTGCTCCATAGACCTTCAGGATGCGTACTACCATATCAAAATGGACAGACACTCCAGAAGGTTTCTCCACTTCTGGCTGGGAGCCAGTCACTATCAGTTCAGAGCCCTGCCCTTTGGTCTCACCACAGCCCCCAGGGTGTTCACCAAATGCATGGCAGTGGTCACGGCTCACCTGAGACGGCGAGGATTCCAGGTGTTTCCATATCTAGATGACTGGCTGCTGACTGCTTCCACCAGGCATCAGCTACTGCGAGCCAGGGATTATAGCATCCAAACTTGCTCCGAGCTAGGTATCTCTATAAACTTCGAAAAGTCTGCATTGTCACCTTGTCAATCTATAACCTTTATAGGCGCAAAATTAAATACAAAAGAGCTGTCGGCAAAACTTCCCTTAGAAAGAGTATCAGACATTCACCGACATGTCCAGACCTTACTATAGTGCAAGAGAATTCAGGCCAGATTTGTACTGAAAGCTTTGGGTCTCATGGCAGCAGCAATCACATTACTTCCTCTGGCTCATTTTCACATGCGGATTCTTCAATGGATGCTTTTTACCCAATGGTCGTTTCAACAGCTTCCGATGTCTCACAACATAATAATAACCCAATCATGCAAAGACCACCTGTCTTGGAGGATGGTCTCCTCTCAAGTACTTCAAGGCAGACCGTTTGTTCTTCCTCCTCCTGTTGCCACGGTGACAATGGATGCCTCCCTGATTGGGTGGGGGGGGGGGCATTTTCAGGACAGGACTGTCCAGGGCACTTGGCAACCTCTAGAGTACCACCTGCACATACACGTCTTGGAGATGAGAGCGGTACTTTTAGCGTTGCAAGCTCTTCAGGACTCTCTACCCACCGGGACTATTGCAATTCAGACAGACAATATGTCTGTAGTGTGGTACATCAACAAGCAGGGCGGAACCAGGTCCTATCCCTTATGTCGAGAAGCACTCAGACTCTGGCAGTGGGCGATCTCCTCTCAACGGTTTCTGATAGCAACGCACATCCCCAGGAAGTCCAACGTCATAGCGGACAGGCTAAGCAGAGCTATTCTCATGCCTCACGAGTGGTCTCTCAATCAGTTAGTAGCTGACAAAATTTTCTGCAGATGGGGTCAACCTTGCTGCGACCTTTTTGCAACCCCTCTCAACAGCAAGTGCAATGATTTCTTCACTCTCTTCCCCCTCCCCGGCCACTCCCCCAGAGACGCTCTAGTTCACGATTGGCCACGGGGTCTTCTGTATGCATTTCCACCTTTTCCCTTAATTCCCAAACTAATTCAAAAAGCGACAGCATTGGGATCCAGGATGATCCTCATTGCCCCTTACTGGCCTCGACAAATTTGGTTCCCATTCCTGCATCGTCACCTGCTGGAGCAGCCTTGGAATCTGGATCCAGTGCCAGACCTCTTGGTCCATCAGTCGGGTGGGCTGCACCAATCCCTTCAGTCTCTCAACCTCACAGCTTGGTTGCTCCACTTCCAACCTTAGCCAGGCTTCCACATATTTCTCAGCCAGTGCATGGAAATCATCCTTTCTTCACACAAATCTACTACCAGGAAGACTTATGCTAGTAAGTGGAAACGTTTCTCTTTCTGGGCGGAGGCTAGAAATATAGACCCCTTTACAGCCCCTGTCCATCACGTTCTAGATTTTTTAGCAGAACTTTTTCGAGCAGGGTCCTCGTCTGACACCATTAGGGTCCAATTGGCTGCTATCGCTAATTTCCATGCTGGCCTGTCAGAAACCAGCATCATGTCCCACAAACTTTGTAAGGCCTTTCTCAAAGGGACTATTTTACTTAGGCCCCCGGTTAGAGATCCCCCGCCTCCGTGGGATTTAAACCTGATGTTAACTTCCTTGATTCTCCCTCCTTTTGAACCTGTGGCCTCCTGTTCTTTAAAATTACTCTCCTGGAAGACTCTCTTCTTAGTAGCCATCACCTCAGCTAGGAGAGTGTCGGAACTTCAAGCCCTCTGTATTCGTCCTCCTTATCTTGTTTTTCACAAGGATAGAGTTTCACTCAGGACTAATCCTTCCTTTCTGCCCAAAATACCTTCTGAGACAAACCTGAATCAGGCCATTGATCTACCTGTCTTTTTTCCTAACTATTTGAACAGAGTTGAACAGAAGTTACACCAATTAGATGTTCACAGGCAATTACATTTTTATTTGGATAGGACTAAACAAGCAAGAAAATCAGACCAACTCTTCCTATCCTATGCTGAGGGCAAGCAAGGCCTGCCAGTTTCTAAAGTAACCTTATCCAGGTGGTTGGCCTCTATTATTACTTTGATTTATCAACTGAGACATAAAGAACTCCCTACAAAACCAAAAGCTCATTCCACCAGAGCGTTAGCTACGTCGGTAGCTTTTCAAGCAAGACTACCAATGGAATCTATTTGTGCTGCAGCCACATAGGCTACTCCTCATACTTTCATTTCACATTATAAGTTGGACATGGCCTCCAGGAGTCGAGCTGATTTTGGTTCCACTGTGCTCAAGAGTCTGTTCCGATGAGTCACCCAGGACTAAGGTGCTAGGGACGCTGTCCCATCCAGCAAGAATGAAGGCGAGGTAGACAACTTAACATTAAGAGGTTATGTACCTACCATAACGTTCCATGTTAGTTGTCTTCTTCTCGTCTTCTTTCTTGTGTCCCATCCTCCATCCCCCCAGAGTGGACAGACCGAGAAGAATCCCTTTTGAGGCCTTCCTCCTCTGGCTGAGTCTTATCTAGGTTACGTTCTCCTCTGTTTTAGTACTGTAGGTAAACCTTGTAGTTTGAACAGGTGTCCTTAAATTTTTTATTTTTCCCCATGGTGTTAGCTCTGCCAAACGAGATCTGGGTATCTGACGCTTAGCATTGTGGGATATGGGGAGGCCTCGAGCCAGTAAATAGCTCTCAAGCTTTAGTAGAAGGCCGAGTCGGAGCAGAGGATCGGCTCCGAACCATCCAGCAAGAAAGAAGGCGAGAAGAAAACAACTAACATGGAACGTTATGGTAGGTACATAACTTCTTATTCTCTGACTTTCTTCTTTGCTCTACAAGTTTTGGACAGTTTATTTTATTGTTACCTATTGTTATATCAGCAAATCAGAGATCATTTATATTGCACTAGAAGGGGAGAGGACTATAGTGCATTAGCCAAACATTCTTTGTCTACGGGTAAAGATCACACTTTTTATTTCAGGTACTGCAGGCACAAATAGTTAATGAAAAGCTGGGTGATATAGTGAATAACACAGAGTTAGCAGAATTAAAGTGGATTTTAGGCTTGGGGCGCATAGGGGGCATGGATTGAATGATTCAGTACCACTCAAACCTATACTAAAGAATAGGAGTATTAATAGATAGATTTTTTTTGTGTAAACATGTTTTAGTATATTCATTTTGTATTTTATATCTGCTTGAAAAGTTACTTTTATGATTTTTTTTTAATATTTAGTTTATTTAGACACTTTAGTATATAGGCACATAGTTGTTCTTGAACAAGGTTATTCCATAGCATTTGCTCATACTTATTGGCTTTTACTTGATAGTATGGTCTGTATCTTTAAATGTTTTGGAGGGAAACTGGTTCAATTAATGAATCTAAATGGTATAAATATGGACTGTTCTTTTTATGTTTTAACTGTGTATCTGAATAAGTAATATTTCATTATGAAAACGTTTACACAATAAACTCATCAGTGGATTTTATTTTTGTGCCTGCATCTGTGATTTGGGATTTGGATTTGGCTATACTTCATTGTGGACTTTGCTCATGCTTCTCTGGGATTTTTCACATATTAACACACCCTGTAGAGAATTATTGATTGCTTAATACACTGTATATGTAGTTTGACACTTGCTGCAGAGGATTAATTAAGACTGTGAGGTGTAGTTGCTCTGGTACAAGATTTGATTACCTCAGCCCTCATTTGCCAGGTTTACCAGATTTAATCAGGTCAGGGTATCCAGGCATACCACTAGTGACTTAAGTAACAGTAACTAGGAATGAATCAGCATACAGTACCAGAGCAGTTTTATTTGGTCATCCTTGACATACACAAACAGAAATATCAGATACAGCATGTTTTTAATTTAGGATTAATTCATTAAATAAAACATGTTAGATTAAGTGATAGTAAAATAAGGTCAAGTGTTAATCAGAAATAGTCAGGGTGGCCACGGTGGTTCACCAGTTAGCGTTGCCACCTCACAGCAAGAGGTTCTCTGGTTCGATCCTCGGCTGGGTTGCCTTCTATGAGGAGTCTGCATGTCTTCTCTGTGGTCGCATGGGTTTCTTCCGGGTGCTCCGGTTTCCTCCCACATCCCAAAGACATGCGGATTGGACACTCTAAATTGGCCCTAGGTGTGCATGTGTGTGCCTTCTATGGAAGGTTGGGTGCTGGGCTGTTACATGGCACTGTAAAACTCCACTGCCAATCATGAGCGGACAGGTGATCTGCTGTGGTGACCCCTAACCGGGAAAAGCCGAAAGAAGAAATCAGAAATAGTCACTGCAACAGCAAATAATAACTTTAGATTTATATTCCCTACTAATTTGCTTCTCTACACTTGGAAAGGGGCATATTATTTCCAATTGTTGCCAGTTATAACCATAAAAATGCTATTTTGAAAATGGCATTCCTGTCAAGTAAGCATGTTCTGCTTAGCTCTATACAGCAAACATTAATTTATATAGTTTCTGTGCTCTTTGCACTATATCAGTGATATGCTCACCAAAATGTACTTATTTGAGTACATTAAGTATGTCTAACTACACCTTTGACTACATTTTTGAAAGCTGTCAGTGCTGCAGAAATTCAAGCAAACCATGAGCATTAGAAGATGAAAAGCTTTGGCTTCCTTCTTAACAGAGAAAAATAAAGATGCAAGAGGAAAATTCAAAACTAATTTTAAAGTGCAGCCATAGTATTCTGAAAAATAAAAGGAGGACATAAACTGTAAAAGTAAGATTTTGTTATCCAACTAATGGTAGCATTTTCATCCCTCAGATTAGCACAGCCTTTCAACCAACTCATAGTGACAGCGAGGAAATGCCAGTCCTTAAAGTTCCCAGGAAGCCTCAACCAGCTATGGTACAGAACTTAGAAGTGAAGCAGTTTCATGCA
This sequence comes from Protopterus annectens, assembly GCF_019279795.1. NCBI lineage: Eukaryota > Metazoa > Chordata > Ceratodontiformes > Protopteridae > Protopterus > Protopterus annectens. Next base: position 829,829,726 of record NC_056728.1, on the reverse strand, counting down.
TTAGCACAGACAAAGGAAAAGCAACCATGATACCTGAGGCTGTATAGGAGGTTGTAATGGAGTAGAATTTTCAAAGACTGTAGCACAGGCATCTGTGGCAGAAGAGTCTGAGAGAATGCATTCCAAGGACATTCCTTGCTTAGTAAGGGAAAAAAAGAGCAGGTAGTCTCACCTACTACCAACATTAATGGGAACAAACTAGGTGGAGAAATCATCCCCAGATCATCTTAAAGAATTAAGTTATCTTATGAGGTACTTTTGAACAGAGTGATGTTTATTCAGTTCTGACTTGATCAGCCTTCATTTTCATCAGTACCTGCCATGGTTTCATAAAAATAAATGTGTGTATGTGTGTAAACGTACAAAAAATAAATAAATAAATATATAAATATATATATATATATATATATATATATATATATATATATATATATATAGTAACCATTTGGCATGTTGGGACCCGATAAAGCAAGTCCTGAAATATAGAGACTGACTGGCTGAAAGATCATACTTGTGTATACCAAGTCCAAGATGTCATTTCTGGAATATTTCCTTTTCTCTGAGGTATGGCAATCTTGAAGTTGGTATATATAAGTTTGGGGGTTGTGGGGAAAGTTTAGAGGAGAAAAGCAAGTTTTGCTTTTCTCCAGGTTTTCAGTCTTTTTTTTCCAGCTTTTCACCACTTAGCATTTCAAGTGGCAACATTTCAATAGGGAGGCTATATATATCTATATATATGTGTGTGTGTGTATATATATATATATATATATATATATATATATATATATATATATATATATATATAAATATATATATATATATATATATATATTTATTTAAATCCATCAACTACTGCTTTTGTTGACATGCATAATGGTGAACCAAGTTGATCAACATTATGCATGTCGACATGCTACTATTTGCTGAGAATTAACTCCAAGTTTACTTTACCTTCAGTGGAGAGTGTAGGCTGTTAGACAGCTATGAGAAAAGGATTTATGATTGTATGATATTAGTAATAAAAGGTGGTATTCAACATTAGATCACTATTGCAGTTGCCAAAGCTATTCAGGTTATATTCTGCCAAGGATATGGCCAAATGGCCAGCTTTTCAAAGCTAAAGGGTGTCTAAAACTTGAACAGATGGACAAAAACTTCAGAGCTATCTTACTCCTAAGTGTTCTCCTTCTGTGGTCTTTGTGGAACTGACGATCAGCTAGAAATCCTTCAGGATGCGTCAGATAAGCCCCCTTATCAGAAAACTTTCTACTATTTCATCTTTCTGAGAAAAAGTTGTGTTTTTGCTGTGAAACTAATATTATTTATGTTAGGAAACTTATTTTGTTTAGACTATTGTACTGTACCAGGGGATTTTATTATTGTAGAAATTTGTGGAGACATATTTTGTTTAAATACATTTTTATGAAATTTTCTAATATTTTGGTATACATTTTTGTACTAGAAACAGGATGTTGTGCTTTTGGGGGCTCGCAGGGTGCATTTTTACCTAAAAAATCATCTTTTTATCTGGCACTGAGTTTGGCAACTCTTACAGACTACACTAATGGTGTTTGAGGTTTCCTTTACCACTAGTCTTTGTAACTGTTACTAGTCTCCTCAAGTTTGTCCTTTCCTCAACTGCAAGAATAAGAAAATTGTCAAGGATTCTGTAGGTATCAGGCTGGCTCTGGTTTTGCCCCAGCTACCATTGTTTGACTCTGCTGTGGCTGAATTTGTTTCCTTGGACTGCTCATTATTTTCTCTTGGTCCCTCTGTTGTAGCACCTACAGCCACTAAGGACTGGGGAATAGGTTGCATTATCTGTGGCTGTACAGTTGCCTTCCATGGTAAGGGAGAACTACTCCTGTTAGTCTCCAGGGACGGGGAAGTTTAAGACCTACTTCCAGAGTTGGAAAAGGGAGCCTGAGCCATGGGATAGTATGCCTGCTTTGGACCAGTCATTTTCTAGGAAGTTTCCTAGCAAATTAAATCAAAAATTAAACACAACTTGGCTTTTCCTGTTTGTGTTTCAATAAACAGTGAAGATTTGCTGGGGTTTGCTAGGGAGTTAACTTCTGCTTCTGGAAAGAAAACTAAACAGTTCCTTCTCTTTCTGACTCGATTTTCAGTCAGGTGCCCAGGGAATAAAAGAAGAATGTTGTGCTACAGGATTTTATTCATAACCCGAAGATTCTGATTTCTGAGGAAAGTGGTGCTTCAGATTTCCTGCTAGAAGACCTTTCTTTTTCTGAAATTTTATCTAAAAGGAAAGAGGTGTTTCAGTTGGACCAGAATGAAATTCCTATTTCCCAGAAAATGTATTATGATTTGCTACATTTGAATATTCCAAAATCTGCAGCTTTTCCTACTGTTTTATGTTTAGAGAATGTTTTCATGACAGCCTGTAGTTTACCTGACAGTCAGTCTGCTGCCCCTAAGAAGACTAATAGGTTATAGAAGGTCCACAGACTCACATATACTTGTTTTCTAACCTCAAAACAATTACTTGCTTAGTTAAATTCACAAAAGTGTCCTGAAAATGATAAAACTGAAAATTTAAATTCTCTCCTGGACAATTCTATTTAGCCCATCCACAGTTGAAGTGCTTAAGAGATTTGATAAAGGGTCAAAGTTGATTCAAAGGTTAACCAAAAAATTTCAACCTTTTTTTTTTTTATGGTAAAAAGTTGTTAAAATTAATTTACAACCATTTTTTTCTGGTAAAAGTTATCATTTTATTTTAAAGGCTGGGTAAGTGTTTGAAGCACTTTTTAGTGTGTTTTCATGGGAGAAAAGTTACATTTCTACAACTTACCTGTTTTACTTACTGTTGCTGCGAAGCTTCCCCATAAATCAAGCATCTTTATTGATTTAATCATGGAACGACTAACTGATTCCTCAGTTCTTCCTTCTTCCAGTCACAAAAAGAAGAAAATTGTTAAACAGCATTTGCCACCATCGCAGGCTGCTAAAATGCCATATCTGCAGATTCTGCTGAGAACAAAGATAGCTCCTAAGGCCACTCTTTTTTTTCCCTTGGGTCCACTTTTATAGCCCATGCAGCCCCCAGTGACTGGGGGTTAGTCATGTACTCTCTGGCTGTTTGAATGTCCTTGAAGGACAAGGGAGAACCACTCTTGTTGGTCTAGTAAGAAAGCTATGCCCATCCCTAGGTAGTTTTTTTTTTTTGCTGGCAAAAGTGGTTTGTTTCTTTAGAAATTTCTATGAAAAAAGAAACAAAATCTTAAACATATGCCTGCTCCTGTCTCATTTAACCTGGACAAGAGTAAGTTATTGGGATTAGCTCAGGGTTATTGTAGGCTTTTGACCCTACCAGTGTGGCTGTTTCTGGTAAAAGAAAAAGGGATTCTTCATTTTGTGAAGAGAGATTCTAGACTTTGAACCTGAAAGTGATTATGAATGGTCGGATTATGTGTTTTCTCTATAGATTTCTGAATTAGATTCAGAGGACTGGCTTTAGCCATTCCCCTTGAAAGATTCTCTTTCCAGAATGAATCAGTTGTTTCAGTGGGAATACAGTGATGTTTCTCCAGTCCTCAGCAAGTATTATGATTTGTCACAACTGTAATTTCCTCAACATAGACCTATTCCTCCTGTCTGCTTTGGAGGATACTTTGTCACAACTTGCAATTTCCCTGGCAGTCAGTCTGCTACTCAGAAAAATGCAGATAAACTATATAAAGTACCCCAGACTTTTATGTTTTACACACTCAATCCAGATCAGACCCAATGGCTATTGCTTTAGTGAATCCAGCTGCTGGTAAACTTTTGGTTAATACTTATCTCTCGCCTTCTGACTAGGTTGGAAAGGCTTTTGATAGATTTGGGAAAGTAGAGTATTCTTTTGTAACACTTCTCTTGAGAATTCTCACCTGTCAAGCTCATATACTGAAGTTTATATTTACCTCACATGAATACATAAGGAATATTGTGGCATCTGTTTCCTCTCCTCTTGTGAGGTGAAATATTCTTTGTGTAACTTGGTTTCCTTTCTGTCTCAATTGACTACACACTGTTTGAAATGTACATATGATTCTGCTGATGACACCTCCAGGGCTGCTGCCAATGGAATTGTTCTTATGAGATTTGCCTGGCCACATTCTCAAAACCTCACGAGGATGTCAAAAACAAAATTTTGAATTCAACCTTAGACAGAGAACTAGTTTTTGGACCTTCTGCTACTGAGATCATTAAAATGTGATGAGTGAGGAAAGCTAATTCAAGGCATCTCTCAGATTTTCCATCCCTCCTTCTCCAAGTTTGTCAAGAGATTCAACACTCCCTCTACAGCTTTATTTTAAAAAGCAAAATAAACAGTCCCAACAAGCTGTTGGTAAGCAAACATTTAAAAAGCAATAGCAAGGAGATTCCAGAAAGAAGACAGAAACCCCGCTGAACACAGGATTGTCTAATAAGTCTAAATGACTAAATTAAGGACTTCTCTACTGCCCCCCTCCCAACATGGCAGCTCCTTAAGCCTTCCAGAAAGTCTAAACCTCTTTTCTGTCTTTGGAACAGATAGTTTTAGACAGATGGATTAAGAGACTAATCCATCAAGGGTACAGATGACAAATGGGGTCTCTCTCAAATTTCCTGGGGATTACTGCTCATCCACCAGACCACACTCTTCTTTTCCTTCCTGTCATTCAGCATATTATCATTCAAGGAGGTGATGGAAGCTGGTCCTTCTCAGTTAGGGGAAGCATTTTAATCAAGGATGTTTTTAATGCCAAAGAAAGAAGATTCTTTGAGACCAGTTTTAGGTATTTGCTTTCTGAACCTGTTTGTGATGGTACTCAAATTGCTGTCTCTTAACAACTTATTACCCCTTATTCTTCGTTTGAGTTTTCTAGTGACCTTAAAATTAAAACAAAAAAATGTTTATCATCACATTCCTATAGATTCAGATTTCAATGGTTTTCTATATCTGGATCGCATTATAAAGTGTTTGGATTTCCCTTTGATCCATCTACCTCTCCCAGAGTATTCACAAAGTGTCTGGCTCCTGTGATAGCCTACTACAGACTGCAAGGTACTCACATTTCTTCTTGTTTAGACAATATGTGTATCTTTGCAAAATGCTTTTCAAACTGTCAGACATCTCTCACTTGGGTAAGGGATCTGCTACACTGACTGGGATTCAAAGAGAACATACAAAAGTAAAAAGTCTTGTCTGACTCCTTCTTACAGGGTTATTTTGCTGGATTGCCTGAAGAACAACTTAGTTTAAAACACTTTTCTTCCACAAGAAAAAAATAGATCTGTATTTGCATCAGTTCCTGTGTTTTTCCACTCAGACTTCCATCTCAACAAGGGAATTCCTCATGATTCTGCATCCCATGACATGTATGAAACGCATGATACCTCTTACAAGACTCCACATGATAAAAATGCAATGGTATCTAAAAATCTTTGTGGCCTCAGCATCAACATCCTCAGATTATTCATATTCCATTTTAAGGGTGTATAAAAACAGAGGTTTTTTGGTGAAGACATCAAATTTCTCTGAATCCAGGTCTCCCATGCTCCCTTCCTGTTCCTAGATAGTCAATCACAACAGATCAACAGACACCTCAGACTTTGCTTGGGCAGCAGTGTCTATGGGAATAAAAGTGGAGAGGGTCTTTGGACTAAAGACTAGCTTTAGTCATACACGAGCAAGGTTGTTTGATACATCCCAACCCCAAAACAGTGACATTTGTGTGCCTAGATGGTAGAACTTCAATACCCTTTAAACACCTTTGTTTTTGTGGATGGGCAACAAGTGATAATGAAAGCAAGAAACCCTGTCATTAGAAAATTATTTATTAGTACTTGGAAAAGGTTTTCTAGTTGAACTGGTATCCATTCAGACAGGATTAGTGCTTCTCCTCGCCTATTGTTTCTCCTGGTCTATATTATTTTGTGATTTAAATTCCAATGGCCTTTCTTACTTCTCCTTCAAGGTTCATTTATTGGCCATTTCAGTATGTCTGCACATGTAACCTTCTCTTTCATTGCATTCTCATCTTAGAATGTTTTTTGAAAGGTGTTTTGCATAAGAGACCTCCAAGAAAACTAGTGGCCCCTTCTTGGGACTGATTATTTACTTAGATGAGCTAACACTTGCTCTATATGAACCAGCTAATGTGGCTGATATGAGGTTCTTAGATTGAAAAAAATGTTTTAATGATTGCTCCTGCAAGAAGAGTATCTAGTTGCAAGCTGTTCTGGTTTGTCAACCCTATCTCATTTTCCACTGAGACAGGATTTCTTTGAGAACCAATCCTTCTTTCATGCCTAAAGTGGTATCTACATTTACTTCCAAAATGGCTGCACACTGATGAACAGCTTGACTTCAGCTCTCCCAGTGTGAAAAAAAGAAACTGAGAGATAAGGGCTAGTAATTCTAACAGTTTTAGCAAAATGAATTTACTGGCTAATAAGTCTACTGCCTGGATGCCAGCAAAGAAAAATCTTAGCCTGAAAGAAAACCAGCTAGAAAAGTTGAAGGGAAAATAGTGACTGGGAAGAATCCTGCAGCTTTTTAGCAAAAAGCAGTTCAAGTACCAACTTTGTTACAAGAGATGGCTTCCAGTAATTTAGAGGAAAAAATAAGTCAAATGTATTCAGAGCTGATTAAAATATTTGAACATCGAAGGAGTATATCAACTTAAATAATGGAAGAAGCTTTAAACAGTAATTCAGATGAACTGATAAAACTGCAAAAATCAGAGTTCAAAATGAAGAAAAGGCTTTCTGAGTGTGAGACTTCTCAATGAGAGCTGTTTCAAAAATGGTAGAAGTAGGTAGCAGAGCAAGCAGAGAAAACCTGAGATTTTCTACCTTACCAGAGAAGTTGCCCTATGCAGACGTCTCAAAAAACTCCAGCTTTACTCTGTCATATATTGCCTACTCAGAGGCAATCTCTACCTAACATACAAAGCTATGTCAAACCCAGAGCTGTTGGACATGCTCCACTTAAAGAAATTCCAATCCCTTCAAACTACATACTCTAGGGACCTACACCTTGTCACCACAATAAACAGAACATGCTGGAGGGATAGATTCCTGTCCCAGAGACTTCCCATACTCTGGAATAAACTACCTATCTCTATCAAACAAAGCTCCTCATTAGCACTCTTCAAGAAAAATCTTGATGATTGGATGGGAGATAGGAAATTCACCCCAGGGATCACTTATGTGGCTCTGCTTGACAGGGGCACAGGAAAATAATTTTCTTGGTTGGTAAAAGCCAGGGTACTGTTTGGCTAGGCTTACATAGCCCCTAGGGCCAATACCCTAGTACCTACCTATGAACCTATTTACAGACTGTATTAGTTTTATAAAAGCTTAGATACACAGCTGAACTGGTATTCCATGACAGGATTTGTTACCTGAAAGGGCACTTCTTGAGTATGACCCAAACCTGGTTGTAAGAAAGCAGCTAGGACCAGTATTAGTAAAGATTCAATCACACCAGGAGAAAGAGTAGATCCTGACAAAACTGTGGCAGACGGGCAAAGTATTAAAAACTGTATACTGTAGACTGTATGTGGAAAATGATTACTCACTGTACAGAATGCAGAAGAAAAGCAGGTTTATCCTAACATTTGGGGAATATCAAGAGGCAGGTATGAGATTCATAATGATGTATCCAGCTGCCTTCAGAATATTTTTACTGGAGGTTCAAAGTAATTTTTGATGCAGAATAGACTAAGGAGGAAATACAAAAGTTGGTCCAACAAAATGTGAACCAACAAAAAGATAGGAACTCTGTTTCTCATTCTTCTGATACTGAAGTTCATAGAGAGACTTTACCAGAGAAACCATTTCCAGTGTTCCAAAAGAAAATTCTTGAGAGACAGAAAAAACATAGGAGCTGACAAGAAGAATTGGGAGTACCTTGAACTTGAAATGGAGTCTGGAGCTGGCAGATGGAGATGAACAGGAATTAGACCAGCAACACTAAAATTAGTGAATAAATGTAACACTGTAAAGCATCAATCCCGTTTGTAAAGTATGGCCTTACAAAAAAATAATGTCTGAGAAAGACTGGACTTTTGTTAAGTATGTTAAACGTTTTGTGAGGTGAACTGAAAGGCATATACCCCACTTCATGGCATTAGTGTTTGGAAGGACACTAAAAGGGAAAAAAGAATGAAAAAAGACTACATTTTGTTCTTAATATTTGTATAAATCTTTTATTGATATAAATTGCATGTTATATAGTGAAACAATAAAAATACTAAAGTAAACAAGTGCTTTTGTTCTTTTCTAGGTTTAAGAAAGGCAGTCATTACAGTGTAAAAAGAGAAGAAAGACTGAAAAAAGCACAATCGTGTCAATATTTGTCTAAAATATTTCATGATATAACTTGCATGTTATATAGTAAAACAATAAAAATACTAAAGTAAACAAGCGCTTTTTTCTGTTTTAGTTTTAAGAAATATAGCCATTACAGTGTAAAAAGAAAAGAAAGACTGGAAATGAAGTGCTATCAGTTCAATAGGATGTAATCATGGGCTATTGGGATGGAAGGTGGGGTGTAAAAGTACACTGATTATAATATATATAGCAATAAGATATTTCTTCTTGTTTTTGCATGTGTCAGTGTTTGGATTAATGTGAACAAACAGAAATCACTAGTCAACCACAAAGTAGAATGGAGCAGGCAAATGTTTATATGAACACACCAAACTTTTATTGTAATCCAAGGTTAAAATTGTAGAATATCCAAGGTTAAAATTGTAGAGTATCCAACTGTATAAGCACTTTCATCTAATTTTTAAATAAGTTGAAGAGACTTCATCAGATACAATTAGTTACTTTCATCACCTGAATTTAAAAGAAGGAATTCAAATTACATCACATCCTAGAGCAGTCAACACACCTTCATTTAAAGCCATAGTATACTTAAAATTGTCATTACTTCCACAACACTGTAAAAGTTGTTAAAACCATCAAAAATACTTCATGAATTTTAAAATCACCACCTATCTACAATTATATTAATAACTTAACATTTAAATACATTTAAATAAATAAATCCATGTGGTAATAAATATAAATAAATACCTAAAATATTGGAGAACATATATAAGTATAAATAAATACTCATTCAAACAGTGTATATATGAATACGTTTGTTACATTAAGAAAGTTACAGAGTGTATTTTGTAACATCTATTCAGGGCTTTAACAAACTTATTCATATATACACTGTTTGAATGAGTATTTATTTATACTTATATATGTCCTCCAATATTTTAGATATTTATTTATATTTATTACCACATGGATTTATTTTTTTAATTTTATTTAAATGTTAAGTTATAAATATAATTGTAGATAGGTGGTGATTTTAAAATTCATGAAGTATTTTAAAAGTATTTTTAATGGTTTTAACAACTTTCACAGTGTTGTGGAAGTAATGACAATTTTAAGTATACTATGGCTTTAAATGAAGGTGTGTTGACTGCTCTAGTATGTGATGTAATTTGAATTCCTTCTTTTAAATTCAGCTGATGAAAGTAACTAATTGTATCTGATGAAGTCTCTTCAACTTATTAAAATTGAGACGAAAGCACTTATACATTTAGATATTCTACAATTTTAACCTTGGTTATTCTACAATTGTAACCTTGGATTACAATAAAATTTTGGTGTGTTCATATAAACATTTGCCTGCTGCATTCTACTTTGTGTTTGGATTAATGCCCTTGACTTCATCTAGTAGCAAGTTTCTTATGCAAGCATGTCTGCTGTAAAAATGGGATAACACTGTGGATTTGGTGAAAAGTTTTCTTTTAGCAAACAAATGCTTAGTTTGAATTGAGACATGAGCAGCTGGGGTCAGCTATAAATTCTGTTCTTATATTTCCAAAAAGTCAAGCTGACTACAGGTCCAGGAAATAAATCTCAAGAGCTTTGGACATTGTTTGCTGAGAGAAACATAAAATGAAAAGGTACAAAGTGAAGCAGCTTAGTTAAAAATAAAGTTTGAAATTACTGGAAGTGAATACGAGATAGCAGTTTTTTTGGTACCTAAATACCTCAGTTCATTTACTAAAACAGTGTAGAATTTAGTTTTCTTTAATGATAGCCAGTGCATTTTTTTCTTAAGGCTAAACGTTAATATTTTCTGAAAGCATACAAACTATTTTTCACATCTGGGAGAGGAATAAAGATAAGACAAGAACAGACAGTAATTAGTATAAGTAGGAGCATAGGCTGTAACATGCACTTTAGCATGAATAACCTTAATTTTAGGTTAGGTAATGCATGTGGAAGCAGCTGCCCATTTGAGACAATATCTGCTATCAGGAGGGTTAAACTTCATTATTTGAAGATATACATTGTTTTGTGTGTTTATTTTAAGTTAATAGGATATGGGAGTCTTCTGGATTTAGGTGTAAATTTTATTTGAGGGTTTTTGTTAAAACAAACAGTCTTGTAAAATGTGGCTTAGGTTCAAATGGGGATGGCAAGAAACAACTGTATAAAGGATCAACCTGACAAACATTAGTGGGTGCATGTAACACAAAAGGTGGAAATGGACGTTTACAAAGGCTGACATATATAATAGTTGGGTATAATAACTTCTTTTCATAATGGCTACACTATCTATATTATGTTGGAATGTGAATGGCCACATTTGGAAAGAAGTGAGCATGTGAATGCGATAAAGAAATTATTTCAGGATGGACATCAAGGGCAAAGGAAAAGGAGAGTACTTATACTAATTGCTAGAGTATAGTATTAGAAGAAAGAAAACAGATAATAATGATAGATATGTGGTAGTAAGGGTCTACTGGCAAGACAGGAGGATTATACTGGAATGTATTCATATTCTACCCAAAATTGATATTATACAGCTTAAGAAAATTTTGGGAGAAATAATCAGCTTTCAGCAGGTAATATTACTTATAGATGGGGACAAAAACTTGATTTGCCACAGTGAGGAATATCTGTAGGCATAGAAGGGAATATATAACAAAAGGGGGTAGATTTCTGAAGACATTTATGAAAATATTTGGTATGGAAGACATCAGTTTAGTAGTAGGAATTTACATATTATTCCCCAAGGTACAATAACTGGGTTAGACTAGACAGAAATTATATTTCAAAGGAACATGTGCATTTAATTTAAGGCTTCTACACACATCCGGTAACTATTTCAGATAATACCCCAATAGCAGCTAATGTAAAAATGCATGGTAATAAAATAAAAATTAGACACTGGTGCTTCCTCGTCTATCTGGTTTGTTTGTTTGCTTGTTTGTGTCTTTCGGCTTTTCCCGGTTAGGGGTCGCCACAGCAGAACTCTGGTCCGCTAATGATTGGCAGTAGATTTTTATGTGCTGGCTTGCCGGGCCTAACGCACAACCTTCAATGAAGGAATGCCCATTCATGCATGTCGCCACACAGAAAACGCTCTGAGAATCGAACGGGCAATGTCTAACTGTGAGGCGACAATGCTACCGCAGCACCACCACCCAGTATTTTTCCTCATCTATCTGCTAAGAGAGGAATTTAAGTAATGGGCACTGGAAATTATTCAAGAGTTATTATGGGAGATCATTTGTTCATAGGTTATAGCTATTGAGTGGATAAAATGAAAGTGGAGTTTAAAAATAGGGTAGAAAAAAGAGATATGGCTAAGAAATAAGAATTATTAAGAGGTAGCAGACAAAGGTTAAACTATTACAGAATAATGGGAATCTCACAGAACAAGAATAGGTGCAATGCAGAGTGCTAAAGAGAAATTAAAAATGTATTTGGGTAATATGCATGAGTTTAGAAATTTTTTTTTTGATACTATCTCCAGAGCACAAAAACTTTTAGCACAATGACTTAGGCAACAGAAAGTAGAAGGGGTTGTTGCCGAGCTTAGGGAGCCTATAACAAAAAATAAATAAATAAACAGAGATACTTCAAAAATATTATGAACATTTATATAAAGCAGATAAATGTGGAAATCAAGAAAGAGCACAAATATAAATATTTATGGAAGACTTAGGTATATCAATGTTAGAGTTAGATGAGGCTTATAACTAGCAGTTAAGGTAGGAGGAGATGAGATAATAATTGTGACATATAATCATCAGCTGGAAAGTCTCCAGGAGTAGATTGTATTTCTGACGAAGTTTAAAAGTTAGGAGAGAGGAAAGTGATAAAGATCTGGAAGGCTTTGTTTAACAGTAATACCAAAAATCCATGACTTGCCAAAGAGCACACAACCCTTATTAATTCATCAGACTAAGCGCTTTCACCCATAAATCTGTTGGGCTTCATCAGAGTCATAAAAATAAAACATTCAGTCCTTTTAAACACTAGAATTAAGTGATTAACTATTAACACTTACATATTAACGAATTATAACCTCTGCTTTTACAAGCCTGTTGTAGTGTGAATTGTGAGCTAAAAAATAAAACCATAAATGCATAAAAACATGCATAAAAACCTAATCGCACACCACTACGCCACCAAAAGATAAAAGTCCATAAATATATCTGAATAAAACTCATAATATAATCATTTGTTTCAAAACAGTATAAAACCAATATAAAACATTTTGAAATGTTTTAAACACATTTCAACTTTACAGTATGAACAAGTAATGCTGACTTGACTTAATAAAATGGGGGTATTATGTTGTGTTTTAATACACAGCATTCATACTAGGGGTTTGTCCTATCAAATGAAGTGTGATTTATAGTTTAAGTAACTAGAAATAGAGATTTTGTCATTAATGCCTGGTAATCTAGTTGCATTCAGGTGTAACTGGCATAGACAGTCTCTAATTTCTAGTAAAGTTTTAGCATTCCCACCAACATCACCCGTAGGAATCCTGTCAATTACAAAGAATAACAATCGTTTAAAATTGCTACAATTCTTACTATGGATAAATAAAGCACTAGACAGTTTGTTATTTTTAATGTCCCTACTATGTATGCTCCAAGATCCGTAACCTCAGTTTACGTGAGGCCTTTCTAAGGAATTCCTTAGTCGTGGATTTTTGGTATTACTAGTTTTATACCTTCGGGTGAATTTCTTTGTATTAGACATTTGTTTAACAATATTTTAAAAGGAGGGAAAGTACCAACATCATGGAAGAAAGCTGTGGGTGTTGTAACACCTAAAGACAGTAAAGACCTATCAGACTCAGCTTCATATTTATTTTTGTATGGCTGTTGAAATATTTCATATTTCAATTTTAAGTCATGATTTTAAAGAGTTTATGTCCTTAATAGCTGAAAGAATGGCAAATGTGTTGCCAAAATTGATAGCTATGGATCAATGTGGTTTTGTGGAGGGGAGACAAACATTTGACAACATTAATAGAACAATGATCCAGAGGAAAACAGAATGTAAGAAAATACCACCATTGCTGGTGGGTCTTGATGCAGACAAAGCATTTGACAGAGTACACTAGGATGTTATAAGTAGGGCAATGAAAACATTTGCATTCCCCAATATAATAATAAGGTTAATTAGGAGGATATATGAGGCATCAGTTTTTAGATGTGGATAGAAAGATACTAGTAGTGAAAATGTTTTAGTCCCTTTAGTTTATGTACAGGTCAGGCATATTTTTATCAACGAGAGGAGAAGTTGTGAAAAATAATTAATAAAGAGTCGATGACTTTCATCTGGGTGAGGAAAACGGCAAGGGTCAAGTGGGATAAGCTCACCCTTCCAATAGAACGTAGTTGTTCAGGATTTCCTGATTTGAAGGGATATTTTAGAGCTACACAGTTAAGGCTCAGATACATAACATAAGGAGAAAGTTATTAATTCAAAGTGGAAAAGTATGATGATGATGAAGCGGTGGGGGCCTCAAGAAATGAGAGAGTGGGATTTTGGATGCATATCCTTAAACAGAATAACAACAGCCATACAAAATGTTATATTCATAAAGTAGCAGAAAGTATTCTAATAACTAAGCCATCACAAGTATGGCAAAAGGAGGTTTTGCTGATAGGAATTACAGCAGTTAGGGGGTGCAAGAGAGTACTAGAATTTAGTGGAAAAAAACTGGCAAAGGAACCAAGATATTGGGAGCAAATAACTAGAGAGGGAAAGGTAACAGAATGGGAAGAGGCCAATAAGCATTTGGACTTTGGGCTAGAGACTGCCTTCCCTATCAGGGATTGATATCAAAGTATAGACAAAGAGAAAGGGATAGGGAAATCTAAAGTGAAAGACCTGTTCTGATAGAGTTTTTAGTTGAATCTAGAAAATAAGCTGCTGTTAGTAAAAGAATAATTAGTAGAGCATATAAAATATTGCACAATAATTATAAGAGTGTCTCAGAGGAGTTTAGAAACAATTGGGAAGAGAGATTTGATAAGCAATTTGCAAGGAAACAATGGGAGGACATATGTGTGGCTCACAAATATACAACAAAGCCTGAAAATTTAAGATTTTTGCTTGGAAGTGTGTGGATAGGTATTTTTATACCCTGAGCAGACTCCAAAGATTTTTTTCTGGGGTAGATGGCAAATGTTGGAGGTGTGATGAGGAAGAAAGATGTAACTGGGAACACATGCTTTCTGAGTGTAATGAGTTGGTAGACTTTAAAAATTCCCTGCAAAATACTCTGTCAGAAATATTGGGTGAGTAAATGGGTGTAACTAAGGAAATTATTTCTTGAGCTAGGATACAGGATCTAAATTGTCTAGACATAGTAAGGCCTTGTTAAGTTTAATTCTGGTGAATGCTAAAAAACAATTACTATAAAATGGAAATCAAAGTCTAAACCAACTGTATTTGAAGTGCTGAATACTGAAACAGAGATAAAAGAACTGGAAGTGGGATCTTCAGAAACAGATAGGGGCAAATTACATAGAATAAAATGGAAATTGTGGGAAAAATACATGGAGAATAATGGAGAGAGAGTTGAGCGCCGGTCAGCGCGCGCTAGACCGACGCCAGCACGCCAGGGTACGCGCGATACCGCATAGAGCACGACGTTGTTGGTTGCCGCTTCTTTGTTAGATTTAACAAGCGCATTAAGTGTTTGGGAAGCGTTGCAATTATAATATGCCCGGGATGCGCTCCGGCTGCTTTCATCAAGAGCGCAAGTGGTTAAAATCCTGTACCCTCTGATGGTAGGTCTAGACGTGGTAGGGCAGGGCTCCTCTGTTTAGGCCGCTAGATAGGACTCTCTGTGACCCGCAGAGGCTAGTCAGATTTTGCATCTACATATCAACATGAAGGAGATGTTAGCAGTCCAGTTTGCATTGATGGCGTTCAAGGAGTTACTCTTCCAAGGCAAGCAATGATTTTATGGGAGACTGCGTTAAGCCTGCACAGATGTATTAAGCAGACAAATCATGGATCCCCACAGTGGAAACTCAGTTTCTTAGAGGGGCAAAAGAATAAGAGACCTGATGAGCTCCCTACCCTGCTTGGGATCTCAAGGTTTCATTACGCACTAATCCTTCCTTTATATGAAGGTGGTTTCACTTTAGATGTACACAGGCAATTGCGTTATTATTTGAGCAGGACTAAAGATTTTACTTCAACAGCATTTCTAAGGGGTGGCAACTAAGATAGACTGCAGCAAGGGAAGACGAGAACATAGTACAGTTTTGTACCTACCATAAATGTAGATGTTCGAGGATTTCCTTTGCAAAAATCGAGGATTCCTGCTGCAGTCCAATTTTCTCCCTCCTTTATATATTACTGTATATATTGTACATGTTTATTGGTGCAGGTTGTTTTGGGACTTGTCTTTTTGGGTCTTCTGACATCTGGGGCAAGAAAAGACTGAAAATGATGTCGGTCGTCATGCGCGCATTACCCTGACGCATTGACGGTCTCTCTCTAAGACCGACCGATCGACGCGATCAGCCTTATACTCTGGTACCGGGCCGGGACTATACCCATAGTCAGGACTGCAGCAAAACATCTACATTTATGGTAGGTACAAAACTGTACTTTTTGGAGGAGAAGTGAGGTTTAAGGTAAGACAGGAATTGATCAATTTATTTAACTTTAGATCGATGATAATTATACAAAAGAATGTTTGCAACTGGAAATATGTTAATTTTTTATGTAAATGTACGTTTGCGTATGTATCAAGTGATAATTCAATAAAAGTGTTTTAAACAAGTGGTATCCACATTTACTTTAAGCCAAACTATCTGTCTCCCCATTTTATTTCCTGAAGCTAAAAATGAGGGAGAAGAGATACTCCATGCTTTGGATATCCGCAGACAACTCAGGTGCTATCCTGACATTACTAAATCTTTCAGATCTTCAGCGCAGGTATGCATGCATTTCTTGTGATGGTTAAGATGAAGGTTCAGCATGCATCAGAACAGCCTATTTCAAAATGGTTGTCTCAGGCTATTACCTTTTGTTATACTCGCCACAACAAAATGGTTCCAGACAGGGTCAAGGCCCACACTATAGGGTCTTGGCATAATCTATGACTTTTTTAGAAAGGGTTGGATTCTAGAAGTATTGTAGAAGCAGCAACCTGGTCCTCTATATAAACATTTGCAAGGCATTACAAGCTTGATTCCTTCTCTAGGTCTAGATCAGACTTTGCTAGGACCACTCTGCAGGGGCTCCTGGATCCTTCTACCTCCCAAATGTAGTTATCTGCCCAAATATCTAGGGGTTCAGCAGCAGTAGTCAGTGTGATGAACACAGTACAGTTGTGCACGTAAACTTATTATAACAGTAGATGTTTGAATGTTCACTGCTGCAGTAGCTGCTCCCTCCCTCCACCCCCCCTTGTTTTTTTGATATTTTTTTTACCAAGGTGTGAATGCTTGTAAACAATTGCTCTTCTTCTTCTTTGGAAGATGAAATGATAAGCTTAAAATTGTTTGCAAGCCTGATGCCATCAGCATATTGCACTACTCAAAAGATTCTCATAATGGCAACAGATATTGTTTATTTTCTTCTTCCGAAGAAGAGCAATGTTAATAGAGGTAAATAGAGTTAAATGCTACTGAAAGGTCTAGGATGAAGACTATACTAATTATCCCCTCATTTGTTCCCTTTCGTAATTAACTATAAGGCAGGGAAAATAGACATAACCTGCGCTATACTTCTAATGGAATCCATGTTGGGAAACAATAAATTTACTAGATTTTAGAAATAAAACAGTTGCCTATGTATCAAGTTGTCAATAACCTTAGTAAATGGGTTAAGAAAGATGTGTCTATAATCCTTATGCTAAGTGCTTCCAGCTGCTCCCTTGTGAAGGTGAAGGCTAATGTCTTCCTTCCTTTCATAAGGAGAGAGAAAATTATACTTTCCTTAATGCTGTATTCTATAAGTATCTAGAGTTAACAGCGATTTGAAGCTAACTATATAGCCGTGGATGAACTCTATCTGACCCAGCTGAGCCCAAAAGTTTGAATAGACCCTTTTTTTTTGCTCTATTCCTACCTGCTTCCTTTAAACCAAATTTAAAAGTCTGATATAAGCCATAGACTTTGAAGTTAGCAGTAGGCAGCTATATCCATGCAGTGAATGAAGTGCATAGACTTTGCCTTTATCAGGGCATTTTTGCCTCCCCTGTGAAGGGGGAAAGGTGCTTCCAGAATTTAGCAATAGTTACCTTATACCGGAAAACCTTTGAGGAAGAGTTTTTTCTTACTTTGAAGTAACTATATTAACCTCACCTTTTCTAATCACCCTTTCCGGGCATTTCTTTGATATCTAAGCAATATTTAAAATGTCTTTGTCTCACTTAAAACTACTAATTATTAAATAATGCAAATGAATCAAATTAGGAATGAGTAAAGGTACTTGCACTCAATTTTTTTTAAGAGGTAAAGTGTTTTGTCACAAACATGGCTTCTTCAAACCATTTATAAGTCCACAAAAAACTTAAAGCACACACATATGCAACCTGCTATAGTTTACTATTTAGTAATGGTTTCAAGCTTCTTGTTTTGTTTTTAAAGAGAAACACTCATTTTGACAAAGCTTGTCATAAGCATCTGCATTTCCTTGGCACTAGGCTTCTTGGCTTCACAAAGTAATCGCCTGTCCACCCCCCCCCCAACTTCTTCATGTGCAGTAAGTTTAGAATGATTATCAGTGCTGTATAGGTCTTTTACAGTTTCTTATATCCAGCATGCAAAAAAATCATACATGCATCCTGGTGGTTAGCACTTGTTAGGTAACAAGTTACACGATGATTGTAAAATGCCTGATGATATTTATAGATCATGACACATAGAGCAGTCCAGGTGCAAAAATGTACTCATTCATTTGCTAACACTTTCACAGGAATATGTAGAACTATCTTCAAGTCTTCTCATAGGTACTTAGTAGGCTGTTGATCCATGAGGTTTCTAAGAAGCCTAGCCTTACATTCTGATGCTAGGTGTGACACCTGTGCACTGGCCCAGTAATCAAGGAGCCTCAATATTCGCCACTAGCACCAGTGAGGGGTGTGCACATTGGGAAGGGTAACAAGTACACACACAGTAAAGTACAATTTCCCTTAAGAGCACACAGAGATCACAGTGAGTCTGGGGCTGGTTTCTCCCTTTCTCTACAGATCCCCAATAAGACTCCCCACTGGCACAGCTATAGGGTACAGATCTCAGCCAACTGGTCAAGCCAAAATCTCCAGCACCATCGCTGTCCAACCAGTGCTTCTTGTCCCTGCCCAAGTAGCTGGCAGACACACACACACACACACACACACACACACACACACACACACACACACACACACACTTTGAGATATTAATTATATACAGACACTCGTGGGGAAGGCTGGCACAGGTTCTCCAGCTATGCAATTCAAGTGGTGTAGTGGTACATTGCTATGACTATGGTGTTCAGGGCCCTGGGTTTGAGACTTGGCAGGAGTGATTATTTGAGGGATAGATTCCTGTCCCAGAGACTTCCCATACTCTGGAATAAACTACCTGTCTATATCAAACAAAGCTCCTCATTAGCACTGTTTAAGACAAATCTTGATGACTAGATGGGAAATAGGAAATTCACCCCGGGGATCACTTCTGTGGCTCTGCTCGACAGTGGCACAGGAAAATAATTTTCTTGGGTGGCAAAAGCCAGGGTACATTTTTGGCTGGGCTTGTATAGGCCCTAGGGCTGATAGCCTAGTGCCTACCTATGAACCTATGCCCCCTCCTGCCCAGACTATAAGGTAGAAATCACTGCCACCAACCACTGCTTATCAGCTAATATAAGGCCCTTCCCAAAGGGTGACCAGTTCCACTGTGTGCTATTACTGTTATCCATATAGTAAGTGCAACCCAGGTCTAAGGCTGTTGGAGTGGCTTATACAGTATCACCAAATGCAAGAAAGTATTCTGAGAGTTTAAATTATCTCTACACAAAACAGCCACAGTTGAAAGGTTTAAAAATATTTAATAATAAATAATAAAAAAATACAATACTCATCAATTCAACATAGTGCTAATAGAGAGTTTAGAAATCACAGGAAATACTTTAAAGCAATATTGTAGGATAGTCTCACATAAATATAGAAAACAGCTAGACTAATCTGTCTATATTTCTATTTATCTCTAAGAAAAATCACTGTTCTAAATACTACTTACAGAGCAAAGGCAAAGTGCTGGTGAGCTGATGTGTTCAGGTTCAGAACAAAATGCAAAATGCTAAATCTTTCTTTCTCAGAAAGTCTTAACTTGATAATACACATTACTACTGAGACATTTCAGATTACATAATTCTTGACACTTCTGCTTAGGGTTCCCAGGCTCACAGAACTTAAAATTTTAACATTTCTTTTTGTAATCCGCACCTGCCAGGAAGCCACAACAATAAAAGACACTTTACATGTAAAACCTAGTAATTATCTCTATCTTAGAACAATAGAAAGAATTTCTTAGCCCAGACATCCTGTCTCCAAATTTGTGATCACACACAGTTGTAAATTCTTTACTTATCAGCTTTCTTCCAGCATAGTGCACTGTGGTTACATTTTTGAAGCTCAGAACATAACACAGTTTTCTTACATTTGTTACACAAGCCTGTGGTTACATCTTTGAAGCTCAGAACTTAACACAGTTTTCTTACATTTGTTACACAAGCCTGTGGATCATATTAATATTTACAATGACATAGAATTATTTACAAAATTCTATTTGGCTAGGCTGGCAGCCTTCACACTAGGTTTTAGCCTTTATATTTTGCATATGAATAATGCAGAGGTGGAGTGAACAAGGACATGCTATGACATTTATGTACTTTCCCTTTCCATGAAGGGCAGGGGTGATAAACTGGGGGAGGGGGTGAATATGCTATTACCTATCCATTCATCCAAGTTACACTCTAATAGCGTAAAAGAAGTACTTTACTTTATGTGGAGTGGAACACGGTTCCATTGAAGCATTATTCTCTGTGATATAAGCTATCCCTCTAACATGTTCTATTTATTTTGAAAAAGAGATTGAGATCCCTAACTATGGGATCAAGTTTCAAGAATAATTTGTCACTGTGATATGTACAAGTGGATTCCTGCTTGCTGAAGGGTACAGTTCAGTTATAATCCATGGTTTTGACATGAGCTGTTTGTTTATAACATGTCCTCTTGGAGGATCTTGTTGTCCTCTGAGGAGTTTAGGATGGCATCAAGTTTCCAGTTATTTTCAAACTTGATCAGCCACAGAGTTTTAACATTAGCTTTGATTTCCAAGAAATAAATGTTAAACAGGAATGGCCCAAGGACCGAACCCTGATGTATACTGTTAGTAATGTGTTTTGGATGAAGTTGATCCATCCACTCAAACTTCCTGTGTTCTATTTGTGAGACAATTTGCTAATAAATGAGTTACACAAGGATAGACATTTAGCTGGGGGCATTTATCTACAATACCTGAATGAGGGGTGGTATCGAATGGCTTTGTAAGGTCTAGATATGTGGTGTACACTGTTTTTTCCTCATGTCTTGCTTCAGTAACATTTTCAAAGAAGTAACCAAGGTTAAATGGTCAGGAACTGTCCTTGACAAATCCAAACTGGGTTCTGTTGAGAGGTTAGGTTGCCTATATCTTTATTTATTAATTCCATAATGATTCTTTCCATAGCCTTATAGATGAAACCGATCAGGATTATGATTCTATAATTACTGGGGTTCATTAAAGTCCAACCTTTATGCAGGAGAATGACTGCTGCTGTACTCCATTCATCTGGCATAAATCCTCTTTTGCGGTTGATACTGAATAGATTATGTAAGGGATCAGACAAGCCATGTTTCAGGCTGACCAGCAGGCAACTTTGTGTTTTATCTGGCCCTATAGACATCGTATTTTTGGCCTTAGATAGCACCTTGAGAACTTGTTCTTGGGTTATTTGAGAGGAGGTGTAGGTGTAGGTATGTGATATGAGAATACTGGAGGGGAAGGGGGTGTTAAAGTGTGAGGTAAATTTATCCACTAGTAGATTGGCTATGTTCGGTGGGTCTGAGAATGTACTATCGTTTAACAGCTCTGCACAATATTGAGCATGGTTTCTAAGATTTTTAACATAATTTAAGAAGGGTTTGTGGTTATCTTTCACCTGGGTGGCTATTTTTTGCTTCATATGTAGATTTAGGTGATTTGATCAGGGTATAGAGTTCCTTATTTAGTTCAGCAAGAGCATTTTTGGAATCATGAGAATTAGATTTATTTTTCCATGCAATGAGTTCATCTTATTATACAGACTGTTTATATTTAGGTTCCACCATAGATGGATTATTTTTGAATTTGGATTTGCATTTATTTTTCTTGAGGATAAATTCAAGTATGCAGCTATTTACACATGCATAAAATTTAACAGTGAAGGATTCGGCATAAGCTTTGGTATCATCAAGATGGGAGTAGCTTATGACTTTAGCTAGGCCATCACTCAGTTACAGTAGATTATCCTTCATATAATCTCTCAATACCAAGGTATTGAAAGATGCTTCAGACTTCAGTCTTATAGAGAATGTGATTGACTTGACACTCAGTCACCATCCTCCTTCACAGGGCCAAGCCTGGGAGCATTACATTAGCTCCTGCTCGTAACATAGCAGAAGCTCTGCCACAAGGTGCATCTTTGTGAATATTTCTATTGAGAATATTGTCACTGTGCAATACCTTGTGGAAATTACATCAGTACCTGTCCTTTACATAGCAAGAACTCTACCACAAGGCACACCTCTATGAATGTTTTCACTGAGAATATTGTCACTGTGCAATGTACGCACGTTTAATACGAAGAGCCTTGCTATATATTTACTTTAATCAAATCTTTGCCTGCCCTGTATTGGAAGGTTGCTGAGACATTCCCCCAAATGAGTAGTCCTTGCACTTTAAGGACCACTTACCAGTTTGGACTCTCTTCTGTGACTTGACCATTAGATTATACTGTGTAAACCCAGTTACTTCATATCCCTAGCTTTTTGTAGCCTGCATTCAGAATGTAAGAAAATCTGTTTTACTCTATGCCTGTTTGCTGATTGCTCTCTATAGTAAATAGCATAAGAGAGTTATAAAGGAGCCTAGACTTGATAACCAAGCTGGATATTAGGCTGTTCCACATGTCCCCCCCCCCCCCCATCCTCTCCTTCAAGTCTGGGTTACTGTAGTAGACGTACTCTTAAATCTACCCTCACTTAGGATTCCACATCCACTCAGTCACCATCTTCCTTCACAGGGCATGTGTGTCATGTGTTATTACACTTGTATTTCTTCTAAGACTTTGTAGAATGATGCAAACATCTTGGATATGTGTTGCATTTGTATTGATTTTATTGTATTCAATTAAACTAGATTTATATACAGCCTGTGTTCTTTTAGCAGTAGGAGATTTATGTATGTAATTTCAGTTGCTGATGCTTTGGTATATACACTTTACTGATTAATTCAATGAATGCTTACTAAATCATAGAAAGTGGCTGTGACATTCCTCCAAAGGAGTAGTCCTTGCAGTCTAAGAACCATTTAGCAAATTGGCCATTGTCCTGGGACTTGACTATTAGAGTACAGTGTGTAAATCAGTTACTTCATATTCCTAGCTTCTTGTCTGCATTCAGTAAATAGAAGAAAACCTGTTTTACTTTGTGCCTCTTTGCTAATTGTTGAGCACCAGTTATAAACTGATTGCTCTCTGTAATAAATAGCATACGGGTACTACGTTTATACATAATTAAGTCAGTACTATTTTCTTACTACCATTCCCTACCATACCTATTCTACATGGCTAACCAAAAACAGCAATAACGCCAGAAGGAAGTTCACGCAATGGATTAAAACATAAACTTATCGAGCACTTACATCCCTCCAAAGGAGACGAAAGCAATCAAAAAATTTACCTTTTAAATTCATCGTGTGAACTTCCTTCTGGCATTATTATTGTTTTCAGTTACTAGTGTGTTTTAATAATGCCTCTTCTTTTTGTAATTTTATATTCTACATTGCTAACAGACTCTTCATTTGATCATCATCATCATGATTACTCTTCATCATATAAATCATCCTCATTTATATCAATATTTCCCTATACTTACCTAACAATCCTTAATCCTCCCTATCAGTCATACCTATCAATTCCTTTACCTACTTATCAATCTTACCTATCAACTTACTCTGCCTTACTTTTCCCATTAATCTCAACTATCTATAACTGAACCCCTCTGCACTCCTCCCTCAATACACTATCACCTATCCATGTATTCTTCTAAATCCCAAATATGCCACTTCTTCATCATCTATCGCTAGCATTTCTCACTATACTTGCACTCTCAACCAGCTATCACAAGTCTCTCTCCTACTGTTACCTTTCTGCACCTGCCACACAATACTTAAATCAGAATATCACAACACAGCTCTCTAATATCTCCTCCAGCCTACCCAACTTTAATTACATTAGCATGCTGAAATTCCAGCAAGCCACTCATGCTCCACCATTATCCAAAATTCTCAATAAACCAAGCTCAAACATTACTGTCTCTTTTTGCACTGTTGGAGATGACGGGTGTGCGGATTGGGGTGACAAAGGAGATGATTTTTCTGAGCTATAATACAGAATCAGAATTGTGTAGACATGGTAGGACCTTGCTGTGTCTAATTATGGTGGCTGCCAAAAAAACGATTGCTAGAAAATGGAAATCAGAATCTAAACCAACTATACTAGAAGTAGTGAATATAGTAACAAAGATAAAACAACTGTAACTGAGATCTTTAGAAAAAGGTAGGAGCAAACTACATAGGAAAAATGGGAATTGTGGGAACAGTACATACTGGGGAGGAATGAGGATTAAAAGAAGGCAGGACTTAAATGATCTATGTAATGTTTGACTGAAAATGATTGGGTAGATGATAACTGATGTATAATGTTTGCAACTGGGAGTGTTCAATATGGTTTGTGATGTAAAACAATTGCAACTAGGATTGTGTCGGTGTGGTTTGTTTACATTTATATAAATGTAGGATTGCCTATGTCGTAAGTGATGATTTAATAAAGATGTTTTTTGTTTAAAAAAAGGGGGGGTAGGAAATGAATAATTTATGTAATGTTGCTTAGGTTATACTATATAGCAATATATGTGAAGTATAATGTTTATAAACATGAATTTGTTACTACAGTTTGATTACTTTTATGTAAATGTAAATTTGCCTATGTCCAAAGTGATAATTCAATAAAGGTGTTAAAAAAAACATTAGCGGCTTTTCAATAGTCACATTGCTAAATGGTCAACAATACTCAGAGAGGCTATACACCCCAATTCTGGACTCACTCATCTAACCCCAAACCCCACCAAAATAGCCTCCACACATCCTGAAACAGCAACTGGTTATCTGTCCAACTAGCTAGGACTTAAAATATTACATGGCAACCTAAGAAATCACTGTAACACAATCACAGAAGCATGTACCTGTATAGCCCACTACTTCCCTGATCTCATCATAGCTACAGAAACTTGGTTAAAGCCAATTCCCAAAGATACAGAAATACTCCCACAAAGTTACAATATAATCAGACTCGATAGAACCTATAAAAATGCAGATGGAATTATTATTCTCTACAGAAATGTTTAATTTCTCTCTAAGTATGGTACTATACCCACTTTCAACAATGCTGAATTTCTCATCTCACTCCTCAAAATGAATATTCACAATCTTTAGCCATCATAGGTCTATACATACCACTTGGTTACTACAATCACAGTACAACCACTACCCTTCTAAGTTTCACAGATCAAATAAATCACAGCAGAAATTCAGGTCTTTTAAGCTCAGCCCTATTTCTGGCTCTATCTAAGGCATTTGACAGTCAGTCATCAAACTCTCCTAACTAAACTCTATTTCTGTGGGCTATCATCATCCTCACTTAACTTGTTTCTTAGTTACCTCACTAATACGTCCTAAGCAGTGAAATGGCAAGATGATTTCTCCTGTTCCCTTACTGTATCTGTCAGAGTCCCACAAGGCTACATCCTAGAACCACTACTTTTTAATTTATCAATGACATAAACACAGCAGAGAAAGAGGCCATTATAGTCCAATATGCCAGTGATTCGACCCTAATACTACACCAAACATTCACCCAGAAATCCTTCTTCTCCACAGAGACTTGGTTCAACAACTCCTTCTGAATCTAAAAAAAAAAAAAAAAATCCAAAAAACACTGCCACTATTCACTTCAACTCTGTCTCCTCCCAAACACCTACCTTTAATATATTGTCATCCAATATAGAACTGGCATCCCACACCAAACTCTTAGGTTTGATTTTAGACAACCACCTGAAACTTTATCTCCACCTTCAGCAAGCCATAATGAAGGCACATCAAAAGCTAGGTTGCCTCTATACAGTAAACATTACCTCGCTAACTCTGCTAGATGAAACATAGTCACTTCTTTTCTACTCTCCCTCATATTATATGCCTCTCCTAACCTAACCATTCTCAACTCCTCTCTATCAGCCAAACTAGAACAATGCTACAATAAAGTAGCCATATTTACAACCAACCAACAATATTGATCACATCACGTCCTCTTTCTAAAACAAAAAAAAATGACTCAAACTAAATAATTCTCTATTGTGCTCACATTTAATTACAACCGTCAGACTAGTGCACAGCCCTGAAAAATTCCCATCTCATCACTCCATCATTCAGCCTTATACTACTAAGAGAGTTCTATGCTCCACTATAAAATTATTACTCTCCATAAGTAAGCCCAGCACAATGCAATATTCTCCCTGTATTCACACTGCATTGCTAATAGCTGGAACACCATCCCACTCCATTTAAGAACATTCTTCAACCTGAAAGACTTTAACTGCCAACTGAAGCAGCACCTGCGAGATAAATGGCACTGCACTGGCACCCCCCTGGTTAAACTGGTACTAATATAGCCATATGAATTATTGCCATACTTGTTTGGTGTATGACACCTGGTGTACTATTGTCACAACTGTACCATCCTCTATCATCTCATCTGCTTTATAGTTCTTGTGCCTTGTTCCGTGCTTCCTTCCTTTATTTCTTTCTTAGGGCTGCTCTAAGTCTTTATTTTATCTTCCTATATACTAGGTTTTAAACAAGTGCTTATAATAATAGATATTCTTACATAAAACTTGACATTCTACACATACCGATATTACACTGCATATACCTCTCTGTAGTTAGGGAGAAAATATTCGTATACAACCCACATAACCGTTAATTTTAATTGAAACTGTTTGTAAATGATGTAACCAAGTCAAAGATGTCTAAATAATGGTAATGTTGCTCATGAATGAAACTGACTGCAGATGATGTCTATGATGTTTATATAATGGAGCTTTTCTCCCTAGGCCTCCACTGAAAAAGAGCACTGCTCAGTTGGACTTTCCCAGTAAGCAAATGCTAATATATAAATAAATTGTTGTCTAATTTGAACAGCGAGGAAGTAACAATCTGTGGGGAGCAAAACTGTTCAATACTGGGAAGGGAAAAGTCCAGAATTTTACTGCCCCAGTTGAGGTGCAGACTAAATGGTCCAAGGAGTTTGTATCAATGAAATCCAGAAATCTCTGGGCCTTCCAGTTTATGGAGGGGTAGTTGAAGTCTCCTAATAGAATGATGTTTGACTTAGTACGTAGGGATCTCAATCTAGTAAAGTAGGAGGTATGGGCCAAACATAGAGGAGGTTCTGTACATAGTTTGATATGATAAGGGGGTTTGTTAGTAGTAAATAGGAGGTGGAGGAGTTCCAGGTCATTATCTTGTCTAACAACTCTGGAGACAAAGTGTTGTTTTTTTTTTTTATTATTAAGAATACAAAAGCATTGACACCTTTAGTGCCTTCGTCTAAAGTGGTTGGCCAGAATGTGTGAAAGGTATTGAAACCCTGCCCTGAAAGACTGCTTTCAGTGATTTATTTTAACCAGGTCTCTATGATGATGTGCGTCTATATCACGTTATCGAAAGTTTACTTAATTGAATCAATAAAGGTCGAACTTTATTGACTGATTAAATAAAACATCGAATAACGTAAAAAAAAACAAATTAAAAAAAAAACTAAATGGCGTAGGCTGGGGGCAAGCCCCCTTGCACCCCTCACACCCCCCCCTACTTAAATATACCAACTCCGAGACCATACTACATTGAGGTAAACGGAAATCTCCCCTTATGGAGATTTACGTTTACTTGCACAATGTTCTTCACTTTCAATATTGTCGTGCCGACAATATCAGACTCGATATTGTTAGCTTACGACAACGTGAAGTAGACCCGATGATGTATATGTCAGTGTTTTCCAGGTTAAGGAGTGTTTGTAGAAATAGTTTTTTTGTTAAGGCACAAAGGTGGTGGACATGAATTTTGCTAATATACAAAAGGTTTGAGAGGAGGGTGGCACGCCATCTTTGGCAAATCAGTTGAGACCGTCTCCCATCTCTTCTCTCCTGCTCAGCTGGTGAACCTGGGATTTTTTATGGCACAACAACCAATTGCCTCATACACACTCTCCCACCTCCTCCTCCCACAAAACACACAAATACATGCAACCTAAGCAGACACCCAAACAACCACCACCTCAGAACACAGCACCTGCAACACATAGACCTCACAGTCAGGTGTCAAAAAGTCACAGCCCTTAAGGCCAAAACACAATGCCAGACACACTAGTCGACCCAGACACACTGATGACCCTGACCTTGAGCAGTATCCTACCTTCACCAAGAATGATGCAACAATACAGAGATAAGATGATCAGCTTTAACAATTGGCTTAACCACTGGTGTCATTCAGGGGGGGTCCAGTGTCTGTCTGCCTGGGATGACATGCTGGACAAGCCACGCTGCTTAGGAGGCGGCTTGCACCTATGTCACCTGGGATCGGATATTGGCAACACTGCCATGCCACTTTTTTTTTGCCTTTTGAGCAAGGCTCAAATTCCAAAACCCTAGAACACCGAAAAACAAGGTTACCCCTAGCTACCAAATAGGGCAATCCACGGCACAGAAGAGAAGTTATCAGGGACTTGGACCCAGGTTGGTTGTTCTTAGTCAGTCTGTCCATGTACACCCATGTAGCTAAAGTAGTTAGGAGACCTTCCTGCCTGCCCACTCATGAAGGGGATTCTATCTAGAGAGGTCAAAGAACTCCAGCTCTATTCAGTCGCTTACAGCTTCTCAGGGGTGACCTTTGCCTAACATACAAGCCCATGTCAAACCCCAAGATGATGAATATGCTTCACACCAAAAAAATCTAGATCACCAGAGCCACAAGGGAGACTTACTTAAACCTCTACACGGCTATTATCAGACGGGCGTGCGGATGAATCAATATTCATCACCCAAAGACTCCCCTGCTGTAACCCAAAATCCCAATATATAGCAGAGCGAGCACCTTATTTCAAGAAATCTTGAGCGGCCAATGGATTAAATGCCCTCGGCAGATAGCAGCCTGAACCTAGACTGATACATATTTTGCCCCCTTTGAATGACAACAGAAGCTAAGTCAGTTGTTGAAATTAATAATGTCTTGTTTGTATTGTGACATCATACTTGGTTATGGTTGAATGCTGTTCAAGCCATGATTCATGCCAGCCTCAGGCACATATTTTGACAGCTCCATCATATCTGTTTTCATTAGTCTAAGGGAAGTACATTTCAGGTCATTTACACCCATATGTACTATGACTGCAATATATGTGTACTTGTAGTGCAGGAACTTGAATGGTTGCATGTTGATGTGAATTCTGCCTGATAGGCAAATGACTATGACCCGCTCTTTGCATACCCCGGTGAGTAGTGCATTGGTATGTCTCACTATGGTGTCATCTATAATTTTGGATTGTGTAAAGGTTTGCCTTATGGCATTTTGAACAGAGTTAGTGTGACTCATAGACGTATAATTCATGGTGAGTACTGCATGTGATGTGTGCTTGTGAGGTTGCTGAGTGTACTTGTTTCTTTGGTTACTTTAAGAATCCTTTGTGGTTTAGGTAGGCTACTTTTACTACCCTCAGCATATGTGGGGCTATGTGTGTAGTCTGAGCTGTGTGTGCCTTGTTTAGTGTTGGGTAGTGTGGTACTGACAACATGATTGTTATTTGTTGTGGATTTGTGAGACAGCTTTGGCTCCAATAACATTGCACAACTTCATCTGTCACACACTGTGTCTGTTGGTTTAAGTAGCAGTTGGTTGTCAGGAAACATGAGACAATTACTGCATTATCTTAGGATGTCCATTTCAACTAGGCTGGCTGCAGAGACAGTTGGAGAATACAAATCCATTACTGCAGGTGCTTAGTAATGTGGGCATAAGGGGAGTGTTGTGCCTATAGATTTGGAATTGATTTTCTGGAGATGCTACAATCTAAGTCTACACATGAAGAGCAATGTGCAACCTAATAGGAAACAGGGACTATTCACACAGCTTCTTACAAATTGGGGGAAAGGTTGTATGCTGAAACTTAGGGATGTTCATCGTGTTTTACTGCTGCAGTCATTACACTTGGGTTATCCTGCCATCAGGCGGTCCCGCAGTCGACCAGAGTTCCAAAGTCTTAGTCCGGCGTCGGTTGCTGTCGCTTCTTCCCTGACGTCAGTGCGCCAGGTGTTATAAGATGCAGCTGACACCATTTTCTTCAGTCTTTCTTGCCGCGCGGTGCCCGAAGCAAAAGCAGTTCGTAAGTGCCAGTCAGCCGACTCCTGAGATTTTCAATTCGAATTTCAGATCTGAAGTCTTCAATAAAGCTAAGTACCCCATTGGGGAAACTTTTTCTTGCCTCAGACCGATGTCAGTAAAAGTTAATAATTGTATTTCTTGTGGGAAGCAAATACCTCATAAGGATTTTGATTCTTACTGTATTCCATGAATTGGTCCAGACCACGACATCACTAGTTGTCGGTTTTGTGCTAGATTTAACAAACGGACTATTAAACATCGGTTTGATTTTGCTCGCCATTACTTTGGCTGAAGATTTAATTATACCATGCTGTCGGAACAACCGACGACCGGAATACACAAAAAACGCAAAGACAAGGATAAGGACAGGCATCCGAGGCCCAAAACTGACGATGAAGCCTCTTCTAGGCCAGTCGCCGGTTCGCCGGTTCTCAGTGAGGTGCTTTTGCAGCCCCTGACACACACTACCTCAGAGCCACAGGCCGCCTCCGACTCCCACGTGGAGATGTCTAAGCCTCTGGATACTCAAGGTGTAGGGCCTACGGAAACTAACCCTTCAGATGGGTCCAGAGCCGCTGAGCAGGCATCGGCTTCTGAGGGTATTTTCAGACCTTCACAACTTACCATAAAAACTACAGCCAAGTCTAAAACTCCATTAAAGACAAAGAAGCAAGTACAGCATTCACCTGGACAGGCCTCCATGCCTAAAAAACAGATGCTCAAAATGGCCAAAGACTTAATTACTCTGATCAGGGGTACCCATCCCCCTCCTGATAAAAGGCCTAGGCAGGATACAGAATACAGAATACAGAATACAGGATACAGATTCCTCAGACCAGGTTTCCATATATTCTGATTCCTCTTCAGACCAGGGATACTCTTTACCCCCCTATGAGGACTCTGATGCCGAAGAATCAATTCCTTCAGCCTCTCCTCCTGAGGATTATTCTTTTGGGGAAACTTTACATACCATGAGGGAGCATTTCCATTGGGAGGGCCAGGATTACTCAGAATCCAAGAAAAGGCTCAGAGACTTTCTTTTATTGCCTCAGCACAGGCCCCTTGCTATTCCGCCAGTGTTAGATATTGTGGATGATGTGTTCTCTGAATCCAGTTTAAATCCTGATTCTTTGCCCCCTGCTCCGGTCAAGCCAGACAGGTACTACAGAGTCCCTGACTCTCACAAATTTCTTTATAAAAACCCTGTTGCTGACCTAGAAACTATTTCCCAGGGTCCCAAAGTGGTAAAGGCTTCCACGGCTAAAAATCCAATTCCCTCTGACAGGGATTCTAGAGCATTAGACAGATGGGGAAGAAAGTTTACACTTCTGCAACTTTAGCAGTGAGAGCTTTAAATTGCCAGTTTCACATGCTTAAATAGCAACAATTTTTAATGTCTCTGTTAAAACAGAAAATGATTACAAGTTCAGAACATCCTGACTATAAGGAAATGCAGGATTTATTGCATGCAGCTGAACAAGTGGGAAAACATACTCTGCAATGTGGTTTTGATTAATTAGAGGCTTCTTGTAGAGCAGCAGTTACAGGATCTGTGATTCGAAGGCCTGCTTGGTTAAAAGAACAAGGTTTACCAGATCATGTTAAGACAAAATTATTGGGTGCTCCTTTACAGCAGGATATTTTATTTGGTGTTAAGGCAGGTGAGGTATTAAAGAAAATGGAGGATATGGCAAAATCTATGCAAACAGTGAAGGATTTCTTACAGGTACAGCCACCCCGATTTAGCAGAAATTGGCCTTCAAAGAATTGGTCCTTTCCTGTGTCAGACAGACGACAAAGAGGCAGATACAGACGCCCAAGAGGCAGATCTCAGCCCCAAGGCTCTTACAGACCACAACAGTGGGGTGCTTCAACCCCAAAAGGAGGTGAAGATAAGTCACAACTTTACAGGAAACAGTCCCAATGACTTCCCCCTTCGAATGCCAAGCACTTATCTTTTGGCACCTCCCTTAGGGGGAAAGCTAGCACTTTTTTCTCAAAATTGGCAAACAATCACCCAAGACAAATGAGTTCTGAATATTGTGTCTCAAGGTTACAGTTTCCACTTTCATACTTTACCAAGGCTAAAAGGAATGCCAGACCTGCCACAAAATCAATGGGCAGAGGCACAAAAACAAATTACAGCCCACATGGACATGAAAGCTATTCAAAAAGTGCCACAACAGGAACAAGGACAAGGATTTTACTCAAGACTTTTCCTGGTCCCCAGAAAGGACAAAGCCTGGAGACCCATACTAGACCTTTCTACTCTAAATACTTACCTGGATGTTCCGAAATTCAAAATGTTGACACTACAGCAGCTTCTTCCCATGCTGGGCAAGAAGGCTTGGCTTGTTACTTTGGACCTCAAAGAGGCATACCTGCATGTCCCTATCAGACAAAATTGCAGAAGATACCTCAGATTCATAGCTGGTTCAATGCATTACCAATTCTCTGCACTGCCCTTTGGCTTATCTGCTGTGCCCAGGGTCTTCACAAAGTGCCTGGCACCAGTAATTGCATTTTGCAGACAAAAAGGAATTCAAATATATCCATACCTGGACGACTGCCTTATTCAAGCAGAGAGCAAGGACATTCTTCTAAAGCATCTGGCATTTGTAAAAAGGTTGCTAATTTGCCTAGGGTACACAGTAAACGAAAAGACGTAAAATCTAGTGCCCTCACAAGAGATAATATTCCTGGGTGCCAGCTTAAATACAATGGCCCAGATGGCTTATCTCATGCCAGACAAGCAAGGACAACTGACTCAGTATTTTCAATTGATGGCAACAAAGACCCAACTCCCTGCAAGAAAAATTCTGCAGGCCTTGGGATTCATGTTATCCTGCATACTACTAATTCCATATGCCAGACTGCATATGAGAAAATTACAATGGTACCTAAAAAGTGTTTGAACTCAACACTGTCACAGTTTGGAAGCAGTAATACCTCTAATTCCCTGCCTACAACAGGAGTTTCGATGGTGGGCACAGGCATGTCAGCTCAACAAGGACAGCCTTTCACTCTACCCCCAGCAAGGCAGACATTAACAACAGATGCTTCGGATTATGCCTGGGGAGCACACATGGCAGGAAAATGTATTCAGGGCAAGTGGACCACAGACCAAATGCATCTTCACATCAATCAAAAAGAGATGCTGGCTGTACAAAATGCCCTAACAGCTTTCAAGGACCTTCTGCATCCAGGACAACTATTATTAAAGACAGACAATACCACAGTTATGTGGTACACAAACAAGCAAGGGGGCACTCATTCTTACCCCCTATGCAGACAAGCCATGACATTGTGGAACACAGCTCTAACCTATCAAGTTCATTAACAAGCACAATTCCTGCCAGGAAAGAAAAATACTCTGGCAGATGACTTAAGCAGAAACATCATGGATCCTAACGAGTGGAAATTAAATCCACAAGTATTCAGCTTGATAATGCAAAAATGGGGGTGCCCAGACATAGATCTTTTTGCCTCCCCAATGTATTGCCAGCTACAAAAATTCTGCACAAGGACTTATCACACACAATCTTTTGTAGTTCACTGCTTAAAATCCACCTCTGGGCGTTTTTTTCTGGCTATACTGCTCAGACAAGCTCCACATGGGTTTACAGAGTGGTCCTAGCAGCAAGGAACTCGAAAAAGCGACTACCTTCTGGATTTAAGTATATTTGCTTTTTTTTCACTGGAAATAGCTTCTGTTGCTTACTTTAAACTAGCCTGAACTGTTTTTTTTTCTGATTACTGCATTTATTTTTAAATCTGCACTTAAAGTTACATTTAGTCAAATTTAATCAAAAGTTTGCTTGTTTGTTTGTTTTATTTAACTGTGGAGGCTGCCCACTAAAGTGTGCTAGCCTGTGTAACTAATTTATCACTGTCTCTGCATTTTCTGTGTATTTCTACAAAACCAAAAACAAAAAAAAATCCTTGTTTTCCGCCTTTCTCGACTAGTTTAGACCAGTATACAGGCATTGCTGTATTCTGGGCTGTGGTG
The DNA here is from genome assembly GCF_019279795.1 of Protopterus annectens. NCBI lineage: Eukaryota > Metazoa > Chordata > Ceratodontiformes > Protopteridae > Protopterus > Protopterus annectens. The sequence continues at coordinate 829,795,595 of NC_056728.1, read as the reverse complement.
TAGTTCCTGTGTTGTCCATTACCTTACTTGGATAGAAGGAAGTTTCTTTGCTCACCAGTGGGAGTGGGGAGCCTTGAGCAGCCTACCTGTCCTTGGGGGAAGTGACCTCAGCACAAGAAGCTGTAGTAATTGGTTGTTTGGGACCATTCCTAGCTCTTTTGTAGTTCACTGCTTAAAATCTGCCTTTGCACGGCTTTTGTGATGCTTGCGCATAGCGCAGCGCCGGTTAAACAAGGTTAAACTTTTTCTGGCTCCGCCAAGTCTGCTCTTCAATTTTTCCATTAGAACTGTTCTACTTGCAATCTAAACAGCCTATACTCTATCTGAAAAGCTCAGCACTTGCTCCTAAAGCATTTTTATACAGGTAAAGCACACTTAAACAAAAGAAAGTACTTCATTCACCTAAATTCTGTTGAGTACACATCTCCCTATAGGTCCTTTCTGACTCAGTTACACAGCAATCTTTTTCACTATTTCTAGCATGTCGAAGGGTCAGTTGCTGGCGTCCTCTCCTGTTCAGCTGGTGAATTTGGGAATCTTGAAGCAATGTTACAATTGCCTCATGTACACAGACAACCCTCTCCTCCTCCCAACAAATACAAATATATGCGAGAGATGCAACTATATAGCCAAACTGGAGGCTGAGCTCTCTCAATTCAGAACTGGCAAGACCAGTCAGGAGGAGAAGGTAACCACGCACACCACAAACCCAGTCTCACATAGAACTATCACAACAGCAAACCAAACACATAAACACACAAAAACATACTCAGAGGCGCTGATTAAAAATCTACCAAAACAACAGAGGCCTCCAAAGCAGACACCCAAGCAACCACCACCTCAAGACATAGCACATGCAACACATTTCACAAAGTCAGTGTGCTAAACAGTCACAGCCCTTAAGGCCAAACAACATGCCGGACACACTTGTAATAGGTGACTCCATAGTCAGACACACTGACGTCCCGCTCACCAGACTGAACAAGGAAAAGGTCACAGTAAGCTGCCTGTCGGGAGCTAGAATCCGCCACATAACACAAGCACTCAGGTCACTCCACAGCAAGTACAAATATGACTCAGTCATTGTACATACCGGTGTGAATGACCTGAGACGTACCTCCCTAGACTACATGAAAAGAGACATAGAGGAGCTCTCTGATATTGTAGCCCAGGCCGGTATGACCCTGACCCTGAGCAGCATCTTACCCTCACCAAGAATGATGCCACAGTACAAAGACAAAATGATCAGTTTTAACAATTGGCTTAATTACTGGTGTCATTCTAAGGGGATCCAATGTCTGTCTGCTTGGGATGACATGCTTGACAAGCCACGCTGCTTCACAAGGGATGGCTTGCACCTGTCACCCCTGGGCTTCCGGATATTGGCCAAGGCTCTTGCCACCCCCATAGTGCCTTTTTTAGGCAAGGCTCAAATGACAAACCTACCTCCCTAGAAAACACAAGTGAAAAAAAAACTAAGGGTAATGCTCCTCAATGCCAGAAGTCTAAACCTCAAGATGCACGCCCTCGAAGCCCTCCTCAGTATGGAGAACATCGATGTCTGTGCAGTGACTGAAACCTGGTTCAAGGCTCCTGAGAGCACCCCAGCACTATCAGGTTTTACCTCATATCATGCTTTCCGGCCCCAAAACCTGGACCAAACCACAAAAGGAGGGGAGTATCCATTTTCATCAAAAATACCCACACCTCCAGGTTAGTGGCAACGCACGAAGCATCGGAGACTATCCAGGTGCAACTAATCATAGGCAAAACTGCCTTACAGTTTGTAGCATGCTACAGACCACCCTCTCAAACTCAGGAACCCCACACAGCCTTCCTGAAGACACTGGAGAGTATGAATGTCTCTCCAAATACCATCATTTTGGGAGACTTCAACTACCCAAACATAGACTGGGAACATTACTCAAGCCCCAACACCCTAGCCCAAAGGTTCCTAGAATTCATAAACTCAAATGCAATGGAACAACTAGTCACCATTCCCACAAGAGGAGACAATATACTAGACCTGATCATCACAAACATGGGGACAAAATGCTCCACACCAGAAGTATATCCCTCTTTGGTAAGATCAGACCATAAATTAATCTCACTGGAAATCCACATCCCCCCACCCCTGCACAAAAGACCACAGTGAAGAACTTCTCAAAAGCAAACTTCACACTTCTTAAGACTGAAGTGGTATCCTTCAAGGCCCCTGGGCCAGTGGAAACCACAACCCACACTGCTGAATCCTTTGCAAATGCCTTCTATGGGCACCTTCAAGAATGCATGGATCATGCAATCCCAAATAAAACCAAGACCCATTCCCCCAAAGGCAGGCGCCCTGTCTGGTGGACCCCAGCCATAAACAAACTTTACAACAGGAGGAGGAGGAAGCTACTACATGACAGAGCAAAATCCCTAAAAGGGAAGGCATCTCTGATCAGTACTAGCAAAAAACTACGATCACTCATAAAATCATCCAAGGCCAACTTTGAGAGAAAAATCGCAAAAGACACAAAAGACAATCACAAGGCCTTCTTTAGCTATGTTAGAAACCTGGGTGGAAACTCCAGATATGTTCAGAGTTAGTCCAAAATAACACAAAATACACTGAACCCACTGACATTGCCAACATTCTGGCAGACAGGTTCAGTGCAAATTTCTCCTCCCCCTCCCCCCCAAAAGGAGAAATAACTATCCCAGCAGAGTGTAGCCTCCCTAACATCTCAGATGCCCAGGTGAGAGCTGCCCTCTCTAAAGCTAAAAACACAGCATCAATGGGACCGGATGGTGTCCCAGGCTGTGTGCTACATGAACTCCAAGAGGAACTAAACCCACACATAAGGCTGCTGTTTAATCTTAGCCTTACTACAGGATACGTACCCAAAGAGTGGCGTACGGCAACAGTGGTCCCACTTCACAAAGGCGGTGCTTCTACGGACCCTGGAAATTACCGCCCCATAAGCTTGATGAGCCTGGTCTGCAAAGCTATGGAGAGGATCATTATGGAACTCATAAACAAAGACATTGGGGACCTACAGACATTGGATCCTACCCAATTTGGCTTTGTCAAGGGCAGATCCTGCCTTTTGAACTTGGTCGACTTTTTGAAACAGTCACTAAGGCCATTGATGAGGGTAAGGCAGTTCACACAGCCTACCTTGACCTTGCAAAAGCCTTTGACACAATACCCCACTCGGGCATCATAGACAAACTCACCAGCTTAAATATAAACCCATATGTCACAAGATGGGTTGCAAACTGGCTCAAGGACAGAACCCACAGGGTCAGAGTTGCTGGAGCTATGTCAGACTCTAAGCCAGTCACTGGCGGTGTCCCACAGGGCTCAGTCCTGGGACCCCTCTTGTTCAGCATTTATTTTTCCGAGGTACAGGCAAACATAGGAGGATTGTGGCTGACAAAGTTCACAGATGACTGCAAACTGGGCGCCATAATTGATACTCCAGCGGACACAAACATCCTTCAGAGAGGCCTCATAGAAACGGATAATTGGTGCCAGAGCCATGGCCTTAAGCTGAACGCCAAATAATGTATAGTCATACCCTTTGGGAAAAACAAGGTACTGACAAATTACCACATAGGCGGTAATCCATTAAGTACGGAAGAGGTAATCAGGGACCTAGGGACCCAGGTTGACAGTAACCTCTCATTTGACACTCACATTGCCAAAGTGGTTAGGAAGACCTTCTATATTGCCCACCTTATCATGAAGGGTTTCACATCTAGATCAAGAGAGGTCATTGTGCCCCTGTACTCTTCTCTTATCAGGCCAATGATTGAGTACAATGCCCCATTTGGGATGTATTTCACTCGACACCTGCAGCAGTTAGAAAGACCCCAAAAGTTCCTCACCAAGAGGATAAAGAGTCTTAAACATATGTCATATGCTGCCTGACTGAAAAAACTCCAGCTCTATTCAGTCGCATACCGCCTACTCAGAGGTGATCTGTGCCTGACTTACAAGGCCATGTCCAATCCTGAATTAATGGACATGCTCCACCTCAGAAAATCCAAATCCATCAGAGCCACGAGAACAAGTGACTTAAACCTCAACACAGAAATAAATAGGACGTGCTGGAGGGACAGATTCATAACCCAGAGGCTCCCTACACTCTGGAACAGAATCCCAGTCCATGTTAGGCAGAGCCTCTCACTGACTCTATTCAAGAGAAATCTCGACAAGTGGATGGGAGATCGTAGGTTTACCCCGGGGGTCATCTCTGTGTCACTACTAGACAGAGGCATAGTAAACTAAACCATAAAAGGGCGTAGTATTCTCATCCTAAGGGGTGGTGTAAGCCACATACACTCTGTCTAGGCTTATAAATGCCTTAGGGCAGATAGCCTAGTACGAACCTATGAACCTATGAGCAAGCATAGAAAGTGGATGCCCTCTCGTTCAACTGGAAAAGCCTAAAAGTTTATGCCTTCCCACCATGGGCTCTCCTTTCAAAGGTACTCCTAAAAGCCAGACAAGAAAAACCACAGATGATCTTGATTGCCCCAGACTGGCCACGCAAGCACTGGTACCCAATTTTAAAGAACTTAGCTCAAGGCCCACCATGGATTTTACCTCAAACTCTGCACCTTCTGACTCAACAAAACAATCAGATCCTGCACAGTCAGCTCAAACCCTTAAACCTGGCTGCATGGCAGATTCATTAGTCAGGCAGACAACACCTCTCTCTAAAGCTGTTATGGATGTCATTTTGGAGGCCAGGAGGCCTAGCATCAGGAAATCTTACTGAGAAAAGTGGGAACCAGGCTCAAAGCTTTGACCCTCTTGTCCCAAATATTCCTCAGATACTGAAATACTTAATTGAGATGCTGGACAAAGGACTATCCTTCTCATCCATTAAGATCCACACCTCTGCCATCTCAGCCCATTACAACACAGATCCTCCTATTTTCTCTCATCCATTGCTAAAACAGTACCTCGGAGGGGCTAAAATCATAAGACCACCCCGGAGAGCACCAACACCAACTTGGGACCTCAATTTTGTCTTGGAAAAACTAACTTTACCTCCTTTTGAGCCAGCCAGTTCAGCAGAATTAAAATATGTATCATGGAAAACTGTTCTGCTTTTGGCAATAACCTCAGCATAAAGAGTCTCAGAGTTAAAGGCACTAATGGCAGTGGAGCCTTTCATCATTTTCCACCAAGACAGGGTTTCTTTAAGAACAAACCCTTCTTGTATGCCTAAGGTGGTATCCAGAGTGGCTCTTAACCAAACTATTCACTTGCCAACTTTTTATCCAAATCCCCAGAATAAAGGGGAGAGACTTCTGCATTCCTTGGATATACACAGACAATTACGTTTCTACTTGGACAAAACAAAAGCTTTCAGAAAAACTGAGCAATTGTTTGTAGCATATGCTGCAGGATCACAGGGAAAGGCTATCTCAAAGCAGACCATTTCAAAGTGGATAGGACACTGTATCCGGTTCTGCTACACACAGCATGGGAAACCTGTACCTAGTAACATTAGACCACATTCCACCAGAGCAACAGCCACTTCTACTGCCTACCTTAGAGGAGTACCTACCAAAGATATCTTGGAAGCTGCAACTTGGAGTTCAGTGCACACCTTTACCAAGCATTACCACTTGCCTCTTTATTCTAGATCCAGAGCTGGCTTTGCCACTGCAGTACTGCAGGGCCTCATAGCCACCCCAAATCCTCTACAGAACCAGCCACCCTGACTCAGCTTTGGGATTCAACCCAAGTGTAATGACTGCAGCAGTGAAACATGATGAACATAGTACAGTTTTGTACCTACCATAAATGTAGATGTTCGAGTGTCTTCACTGCTGCAGTCCAGGTTACCCACCCGCCATCCCCTCTTTCTTAGCCTGGGCTTATCTATACCTTTCAACCCTATGCTACATGTGGTGTATTTGCTGGTAACTGAAGGTTTTGTTTTTAAATTTATTGTATGTTTTATTAGCAATTTGTATTGCCTACCTATTTGGGGGCACCTGACATCTGAGGCAAGAAAAACTGAAGAAAATGGCATCAGCTGCATCTTATATACCTCTGGCGCACTGATGTCAGGGAAGAAGCGACAGCAACCGACGCCGGACCAAGACTTTGGAACTCTGGCCGACTGCGGGACCGCCTGACGGCAGGATAACCCGTGCAATGACTACAGCAGTGAAGACACTCGAACATCTACATTTATGGTAGGTACAAAACTGTACTTTCTCAATACCTGTATCTATACATTACTGCCAGCTGCGTGATGGCCAATGTCATACTTAATCACCTTATTTATAACACAGAGAATAAGCAAGAAAAAGTTCAGTAGAGCTAGACACTTGACTTTAGCCTCTGTATCAAGTAATGCTCACAATTTGCAAAATGACACTAATTTAGCTGTAAAACAATACAAGTAGTATGAGTACAGTCAATATTAAATAATTATATCAAAGGTCACTTACTGTGGTGAATAGCTTAATGGGACATGGTGTGCAAAATGATGCTGACTGATAACAGACAATGAACAAGGAGAGGGAGGAAATTATGTTGCCAAATTACCATAAGGGCAGATAGCAACAGATACACTTGGTGTTGGTTTAAGAGCACAATGAGAACAGGGTGCTTTGTAGCTGACTTAATGCAAACCCAATTCCTGAACTAGCCTGCCTCATACTCAACATGAGAAATAAACTATTTACTGGAATTGCTAATATAGGCTTAAAGACTTTAGCTAAAGCAGATACAGACTTTAAAAATGAGCTTAAAACACATCAAAAAAATGAAAAATCTTTCACTTAGCTTTGTTGCTGAATGTAATGGGGCTATCACAAACCATATCACAGATTCCTGATATTTGTTTCTCTCTTAAAAAGAAAGCTTGACTTATTAACAGCAAGCTCCCTAACACTGGAATTCTGCAAAATATGCCAGTGTTTTCAGCATGTTTTGAATTTGTTTAACTTTCATGCCAGACATAATCAGATATGGAATGCATACTTTCCTGATTTGTTTTAAACTTATTACAGCCTATTTTTCTGTCTCTAAACTTTTCCAGCAGTTTTATACAGTTTGCCATAATTATTGTCTCTGAACAAATCAATTACTCATCTTTTAGATCTGTTAAAAACACATACAACACACTATATCATTAAAAACTACCATAAGTACTGCAAATAATATAACTGTGATAAGTGGTAAAATACAAAACAGTCAGCATTCAGTCCTCTAGGTGATTCTTTTGTACATATCTCACAATTGCTCTTGCAAATATCCACAACCAGCAATTTTATATTTAAGTATTTACATTTATAACTATTAACAGTGATATCTTAAGTAAATGACAGATCAACCCTAGAATATTGTCTTGTTTACCAAGCAGCACCACTCTTCATTTCCATCCTTCCCAAAAAAAGAACAAACACACTAACAATAAACCTACAGCAAGATTTAACATGCATCTTGAACTTATAGGTTCATAGGATGATACTAAGCTATTAGCCCGGAGGCCCTTATAAACCTAGCCAGGAATTTCGCCCATGTTCCCTCAAAGTCAGCACCTGTTTGTCCTGTCCAGCAGGGACACAGGTGGGGTCCAAGGGGTGTATTTTCTGTTTACCATCCAGTCTTCCAGGTTCCTCTTAAAGAGGGCCAGTGAGATACTCTGCTTGACATGGAGAGGGAGTCTATTCCACAGAAGGGGAGAGTCTTGGGACACAAATCTATCATTTCAACAAGTTCTATTAATGTCACAGACCAGGTTGAGGTATTGCATGCAGGTTACATGAGTGGAGTTTGACTTATGGATATGCAGCAACTCCATCAAGACCGGGTCTGAGATGGCCTTGTATGCTAGACACAGGTCTCCTCTGAGTAGTCTGTATGAGACTGAGTAGAAGGAGAGCTTTTAGCCTATCTGTATAAGACAGGTATTTTAGACCCTGGATTTTCCTGGTCAGAAACCTCTGTGGTCTCTCTAGCTGCTGCATGTGCTTGGCAAGGTACATGCCGAAGGGGGCATTGTACTCAATAATGAGTCTGATAAGGGAGGAGTACAGGGATGGTATGACCTCCTTGTTCCTGGATGAAATACCCTTATTTATGTAGTGGGCCATGTAGAAAGTCTTCCGTACAACAGAGGCAATGTGGTGGTTAAAAGTCAGGTTGCTATCAACCTGGGTGCCCAAGTACCTCACGACTGATTGTGTGCTAATACATTGTTGTTAATATGATAAGTAGTGAGGATGACATTTTCCCCAAAAGGGATAGTGATGCATTTCTTGGCATTCAGTTTGAGCCCATGCCTCTCGCACCAGTCATTAGTTTGAGTAAGGCACTCTTGGAGGATGCTCACATCACTAGGGGAATTTAAGACAGTGTCCAGCTTGCAGTCATCTGCAAACTTGGTCAGCCACAGACCACTGGTGTTGGCTTGCACGTCAGAAAAGTATATCCCAAACAGTAGTGGCCCCAAGATCAATCCTTGAGGTACGCTGCTCTTTATGGGTCTACTACTAAAGGTTTGCTTCCCCTATTTTCTATCAGTGAGCCAGTTAGCTACCCATTTGCTAACATACAGGTTGATGCTTAGCTGGGAGTGTTTATCTATTATGCCCAAGTGGGGAATAGTGTCGAGGGCTTTACCTAGATCAAGGTAGGCAGTGTGCACTGTCTTTCCCCTCGTCCATGGTCTTTGGTGACTGTTTCAAAGAAGTCTACCAAGTTTAACAGACATGAACTTCCTTTGATTTGACAAAACCAAACTGTGTGGGGTCAAGTGTTTGGAAGATGCCAATGCCTTTGTTTATAAGGTCCATGATAATGCATTCCATGACCTTGCAGATCAGGCTAGATAGGCTGATGGGCTTATAATTGCCCGTGTCGGTGGACGCTCCACCTTTTATTGAGAGATGACAGTGGCTATCCTCCATTTGGCTGGGGCAAAGAGGGTGCTCAGGCTTTGGTTGAACAGAGTGCCTAATGCTGCTGAGAGCTGTTGCCTGAGTTCATGTTGGATGAACCATGGATGTTGTCGGGTCCCATGAAGGCTGTATTTTTTTGCCTTTGAGAAGGCATTAAAGACCTGCTCCCTGGTGATGAGGGGAGGGGGTAGGTGCTGGGGATGTCTTGATTTACTGATGAGGGTACAGGGGGTGAAGTTTTCACTGAACCTGTCTGCCAGTAGGTTGGCTATATCTACTGCGTTTGTGTGTGTGGTATTCTTGACCATCAGTTCAGAGCTGATTTGGGTGTTACCTTTGAGACTGCAGACATATGTAAAGGAGGCCTTGTGATTGTTTTTAGTGGATGTGACCAATTTGGACTCAAAGTTAGCTTTAGAAGACTTTAGCAGTGACCTTATTTGCTTATTCAGACAAAGGAGAGATTGCTTCCAATTTGGCTTCTGCTCCTTCTTGGCCCTGGACAGCAATGTTTTCCTTTTATTATAGAGTTTGTTTATTGCTGCTGTCCACCAGACAGGTTTACTGTTCCTTGAGGAAGATGATTTGGTTCTGTCAGATATTGCTGAGTCCATGTAGCTATGTAAGTGCTCATATAGTTTTTTGGTGTAGGCTTGGACATTAGTGCTAGTTCTAACTGAAATTTCAGTGCTGCAAAGCCAATTAGTAGCCATAGCACGCATAGTACACATTGACATAACTAGAAGTCATAAAGGTGAAATAGCTGTTTCACACATGACAAATGTTATAACCAGGTATTTCTGCATGCATACATTATGTAACTTGCAACATGAGATATATTGTGTATTTGACAGAAATTACAAGTTAGAGTTTCTGTGCAGGGAAATTGAATTACTCATACTGAGTATTAGGCACATAAAAACGATAAGACTTACAGTGCACTTTATAAACATTTCATCAGTACTGATAATACTTTTTATTTTAAGTTTGTTGATCCTGATATGGTACGTGAGAGCATGCAAGCAGTTGACTGGGTTAATTTACTTTTCCTTTGTAATGTTCAGTGGCAGGTTAATGTAGATATACAGCATAAGTTTGATGCAAGTAATCATTTCTCTTTAAACTTAAAACTTCAGACAAGAGATTTACAATGTGTTAATTAACACAGTGTTATGCTTATTGGTTAGTTATTGAGTTGACACCATAGTGAATTAGACTATAGATGTATGAGCACAGTATTTTGATTAGTTAATGGATTGACAGAAGTTTGTGATGAAATTCTTTACCAGTTGTATTAATAAATCAGTTGCATCTGCTTTTGCAAATGTTTAATTTCTCTAATATTTGTACATGTACATCTTAAGAAGCACTGCTGCAAGAGTTCAGGTCTTGCACTGAGGCTATTAGAGGGCAACCTTACTATACAAGCATAGGAATTTGCGTACAGTACCCATTTCTTTCTGAACTAATAGCCACTCTTACCTCTCCTGTGCTAAATATAAGGAAAACATTAATATAATGAAACCTATGACTCCTACTGAACTTTAAGGATTAGGCCATAGGCACTGCCAGGCCTGCTTGTTCAGTTGGCAACACTCCCTAAATGGATACTGGAATAAAGCTTCATTTAGGCACCCTCTGAGAGGAAGCCTGAATGAATTCCCCCTCTGTCCCATGCTTCTTGTTTCAGACTGTGTTTCTCTGCTGTCCCATGTTTCTTGCCTCTGAAATATATGAAGGCCCATTGAAGCTGTCTATATCTGAAGCCTTAGAGGGTGCATCTAATACCTGGTCCTTACTGATAGTTGGAGAGATTATTTTAGATAGTATTTCCTGGGGGGCATCTTTGTCAGCCAAAAGATTTGTTATATTTCCTGATTCCATGAATGTGGCTCCATTTGTCAACAGTTCAGCACACTGTTATATATTGCGTTTGAAGTTCCAGACATAGCTAAAGAAGGCCTTATGATTTCCTTGGCCTGGGACTTTATCTTTACCTCACAATTTGCTTTGTTGGACTTAGTCCTCTTAGTTGTCACTTCAGTTTTGATGATAGTGTTTTTATCTTTTTTGGTGTTACCTCTCCTAATTTTAACTATGACTTTTTTCTTTTGTTGTACATGTTTAATTTTGGATTCCACCAGAGCACTTTATTTTTTGAGTTAATGTTGGGCTTACTTCTGGTAGGCAGAGCAGCCTCTATGCAATCACTGGCATGGTTGTACAGAATTTCTGTAATTCTGCATAGGCTGCTGTGTTATATGGGTTTGAAATGGCTTAAAATTTTGACAGGTTATCACTTAATAAAATTTAGCTTGCCTTGGGGTAGTTTCTAACTTTTACAGGGTTTGCCTGGGTTACAGAACTGACTCGTATTTCTTAGAAGACTGCTTTATGGTCTGACCTTACCAGAGAGGACAAAATACTTTTGGGGGAGTGCAGTGCTCTCCCATATTTATGAGTAACAGGTCCAATATGTTTTCACCTCTAGTAGGTGTATGCACTAAATGATCCAGGGTGTTTATATTTACAAAGTCTAGAGATCTCTGCACTTTCAAATCTGGGGTTGTGTTAGAGTCCCAGTTTATAGAGGAATAATTAAAATCCTTAGTTGAATGGTGAGTGTCTCCAGTAGGTCTAAATATGAACTATAGGTTTCATGGGACATAGAGGGTGACCTAGGGTATGGTATGAGACTTTGTCTATGGTAATCTGGACAAGGAGTAACTCCAGTGCATCATCCTGTTTAACCATCCTAGAGGTATGCTGGTTACTGATGTAGATCGAGACACCTCCACTTTAAGTCCCGGTCTGTACAATTGCTGGTCTAAATTTGTGTGTAAGGCACTGAAGCCTTGCAGTGATGGGGTGCACTCTGTGGTTTTAAACCATGTCTTGGTAACTGCACAGATATCCACATTCTCCCAGGTCAGAAGAGTGTGGAAGGGGTGGAACTTCTTGTTTAGACTCCTGGCAATGTGCAGTAATACCTTTAGATTTCATTGGGTAGAATTTGCTATGTTGGAAGGTCTGTCAGTTTGGCATTGCTTAAAAAAGGCTCTATGGTGGAGGACAATATTTTAGCCAGTATTTGAAAGCCTACAAGGGAGAGGTGCAGACCATCCTTAGCAAAGCAATGTGGTTTGTCAGTTGTGTCATTCCACACTGACAAATATTGTATCCCCTCAGACTGATACCAAAAACGTAAGTCAATTATTAAAGTTAGTCATCTTCTGTTTGTATTGTAGCATCATCCTTGGTGAAGATAGAATGCTGCTCAGTGCTAGGCACATACCAGCTTGTAACACATAGTCCAAGGACTCCATAATATCTCTTCATGTAATCTAGGGAGATACATCTCAGATCATTTACACCTGCATGGACTCTGACTGAATCATACTGTTACTTGTGGTGCAGTAATCTGAGTGCATGCATTACTTGCAGCATACTGGCCCATAATAGGTAACTAATCATTAGTTTCTGCTTTTACAGCCTGGTGAGTGGGGTATCATTATGTTGTTCAATGGAGTTTCCTATAACTAGAGTCATGGGTAGTGTACTGACTTGTCTTATGGGCTTGGTAGTTGAGGCTTCACTTGGTGCAGCTGTATGGACAGTGTTAAGTGTTGGTTCTGTTGAGTACTTTTGGGTGTGCTGAGGATAATTTTTGTCTAGGAGGTCTTTAGTGTTCGAGAAGATTACATGTAAGTGCCACAGCATAAGCAAATCTATGCATGGGGCTACATATTACCTGTGGTGAGGGAAGCATGTGTGTTTCTGACAACCAGAGTGTTCTGAGTGTTTATATGTGAGAGTTTTGCCTCCAGACACATTGTGTATATAAGTTTTCCCATGCTACTAGCACTACTCCTTTCCCATAACACACTGCAATCTCTTGTCTTTCTAGTTCTTTCCTGCTACAAAGTTTTTCTGGCATGATATAAATTGCCTCATATTGCTACTGATGTGTTTTGAGGATTTCAGGGGATCAAAACCTAATTGTTATGTAGTTCTATTTCACCATAAGTTTTGCTGGATGAGTTCAAAACCGATTCTCGGCTCCGACTCAGCCGATACTAAAGTTCGGGAGCTTTTACTGGCTCAAGGCTAACCCCTATCCCATGGTCCCTCACGACAATTCCTCAGATCTCGTTTGCCGCAAAAGCTGCAAGGTTGTCTCCTTACTGGCTTGTTGGCTAAGTAGAAGATTTTTTGATAAATCTTGTTATTTTTCGTCCTTTTTCTTCACTTTCTACCTTTAATAGTTGCTAGTTACTACCTGTGTAATTGTTATTGAGTGCTTGATCCCCTATTCCACCTTTTTAGGATTGTACGGCCCGTTTTAGTTAGAGGGCCGTAGTTGCCCATTTAAATTAAAGGGCCTTCCCTCCCTGAGTGCTAGTCTTTAAAAAAAAAAAAAAAAAACTTTTTCATCTCTTCATAACTTTACTGTTAGTTATAGTCATTGTTGTTGTTATTGCAATTGTTAGCCTTGTTTTCTTGTCAGCATGTCCAAAGAGAAAGACAGACAACATAAGGAACACCGCCCATCTGGGTTCAAGAAATGTGACAAGTGTTCACAAAAGATGTCATTGACTGACAGTCACACTAGCTGTGTGTATATCTGGGAGAGGCTCACTTACAAGAACCCTGTACTTTTTGCCATGCCTTCAGTACTAGGGTTCTTAATGAGAGGAAATGTAAATTAATAGACAGGGGTCTTATGACTAGTTCCTTCCAGGAACAGCTGGAACTTGGTCAGACAGCTCCCAAAACTGTGAAGAGAAAATCTTTGGTTCCAGCTTTGGAGCCATCTAAAAAGTCTAAAGTGATGGAGCCAAGGAGTTTTGGCTCCAATTCTGCTTCTTCTGTCTCAGTGCCATCGGTTTCGTCAATGCTGAGGCAACCTTCGGTATCGAGACACTCACCAGTTATCGACCCTGTTTCACCAACATTGAGGTCTCCTATATTAGAAAGGAGGAGATCCCCTTATGTCTCCACCCGTTCCTCCAGGACACTTTCAGATGAAGACATTGAGCGGGTGATGAATAGGTTGCTCTGTGACCCGGATCTGGCTAAAATGTTATCCCTTCCAGACCCAAAGGCTTTGGAGTCGCCCCATTTACAGACTACTGCTCCTCCTCTGACTGCTTCACTCTCAGAGCCAAACACTTTGGGTTCTTCTATGTTGGATCCTTCGGTTCCGAGAATTCTTCCTGCTTCCTCGGAACCGATAACTCTATCCTCACCGGCTCAGTCTGGAGTCGAGGGATCTGGGAGCTGATGCTCTCGAGTCGACTCTGAGAGTGATAGTCACCCCGGTTTTTCTTTGGAACCAACCCTCCCTCTCGGTGCTTTGGAACCTGTCCCTCTTTGGAGCAGGGAGGAAAGGCCTTTGAAGCAATAGAGAAAGCTCTTTCTAGTGCCAAAGCCCTGCCTTTGCACCAGATGTCCCACCTGCAGCCAGCAGCAATATCTTCTCCCCGCCACCCCCTCAGCATAGGGAACCATAGATTCAGGCAGCCCCCATTGGAGATGTCTCCTCTTCCGAGACCTCCCCAGATTATCCCACTGGAGAGCTTCCTCGGAAGAGACTTTGTAAGAGGAAGCACATTCACTCACCTGAGTCTGTCATGTCAGACAATAATTTGGATGAGTCAGAAGGGTCCCCTAGATCCCCCTCTGAGGATGTCTCCTTTTCTGGCATCCTTGAAATCCTTAGACAGAGGGGCGATTGGAAGACCTGTAACCTTACTGAGGATGATTCAGTGTACCTTGAGGCCTTTGGTTCCCGACCTTCCACCTCCTGGGTGACACCGCCTTATGACCAGCTCTTGGGGGTCATATCCCAGAAAGCCTGGACCTCCTCACAGTGGAGCCTGTCCCAAGGAGGCCAAACAAATTTATGACTGCTTTGGAAGATAAGTCCTTTCTTTCTAAAGGAGTTCCTGTTGATGCTATGGTGGTAGCAGCGGCCATGAAAAAGGAGTTGTCTGAGACATCTTCTAATATCCATCCTCCTAATAAGGAGTCCAGGATGATGGATAGGTATGAAAAGTGTACCTTCTCTTCAGTGGCATTTACCTTAAGATCGCTGAATTACCTGTCCAGTTTTACTAAACTTCAAAGGGATTTCCTGAAGGAATTGGGAGACACTGTTCAGAGTTCAGTAGCATCGGGATCTACGGATAAGGTATCTACGCAGCTCTCCACCCTTACATCGATAGCTAACTCCTCCATGAGACTGATTTCTTATGCAGTGGATGGAGTGAGCAGGGCAGCTGCAGCAGGAATTTCTCTTAGGAGACATTCCTGGATGCATCTATATAACTTCATGGAATCCTTTAAGTCTTCCTTTACCAACGTCACCTTTGATGGTTCAACTCTTTTTGAACTGCAGGTAAAAGAGACTTTGACCAGATGCGAGCAGGAAGGGGAAACCTTATCTGCCGTCGGAGTCCATTTCTCCCTTCCTTCTAAACCCTATCCTAAGGACCAAACAGGAGGGAAAATGTGGTTCCGTAAATTCCAAAAAGGTTTCCCTCTGGCACAAGGTCAACCCTCCCCTAGAGGCAGAGGGGGAGGATATAATGGAAGACGCTGTCCTTGTGGCAGAGAAGGTCCGCAATATCAGGGAGATAGAAAAACTTTTTCTGATCGTTCCTTCCATCACCCCTGAGGGGTTGCCCGACTTTCCGTCTCTGGAGGCAGTTGGGGGTTGTCTTTCACTGTACCCAAGCGCCTGGCTAAACATTTCCCAAGATCGTTGGGTACAAACCATAATATGCAGAGGTTACCTGATTCCCTTTGTTTCTGATCCCCCAGTAAACCGGTCTCTACCAGATGTGCCACCCATTCAACTAGACTGTGCAACTTCAGAGGTCATCTCATTGCTGCAAAAAAGAGTCATCCAGGAAGTCCCCACAGAGCAAATAGGATCCGGAACTTACTCACGATTCTTTTTAGTTCCAAAAAAGATAGGGGACTGGAGATCAATTCTAGATCTCAGCAAACTCAACAAGTCTGTAAAATCAAAGTTCTGAATGATCACTCTGCAGTCGATATTTCCCTTTATCAGGAAAGACAATTGGATGTGCTCAATAGATCTTCAGGACGCATACTACCACATCAAAATGGACAGGCGCTCCAGAAGACATCTATGCTTTCGGCTGGGAGCCAGTCAGTTTCAATTTCAAACACTGCCCTTTGGCCTCAGTACTGGCCCCGGAGTGTTCACCAAATGCATGGCAGTGGTAAGGGCTCACCTGAGACATCAAGGATTCCAGGTGTTTCCGTACCTAGACTACTGGCTCCTCACTGCTGCCACCAAGCACCAACTAATCAGAACCAGGGAGAAGACTCTATTCTTATGCGCTAGATTAGGCATTACAATAAACCTAAAAAAAATCAGCCTTATCTCCATCGCAGCACATTGTATTCTTAGGCTCAGAAATAGACTCAACTACCATGACAGCAAAACTGACACCAGAAAGGATAGAATCGTTACACGACCAAGTCAGATTCTTGCTGAAGAGAGACAAAGTGCAGGCCAGGATAGTCCTTCAGGTCCTAGGGACTATGACTTCCACCATTCTCTTAGTTCCTCTAGCCCATCTGCACATAAGAGTACTTCAGTGGCTAATATTTGCCCAGTGGTCAATGCAGGCTCTCCCCCTGTCTCACCAAATACTCATCACAAACTCCTGCAAGAAGGATCTGACTTGGTGGTTACATACGGATGAACTTAATTTAGGTCACCCACTTGTTCCCCCTCAAGAAAATGCAGTTTTGACCATGGACACCTCCCAGATTGGGGGGGGGGGCATTATCTGGGAATGACAGTCCAAGGTACTTGGCAGGATCATGAGAACCACTTGCACATAAATGTTCTGGAGGTGAGAGCGGTGCTATATGCGTTGCAAGCACTTCACAATTCTCTTCCCACAGAGACAATTGCGATTCAATCAGACAACATGTCTGTAGTGTGGTACATAAAAAAGCAAGGGGGAACCAAATCTTACCCACTTTGTTGAGAGGCTTTAAGAATATGGAAATGGGCGATGGACACTCAATGCTTTCTGATAGCAATGCACATCCCAGGGAAGTCCATTGTGATAGCAGACAAACTCATTTAAGCAATTCTGATGCCTCATGAGTGGTCCCTGAATTCAGAAGTTGAGAAAGAGATTTTTTGCAAATGGGGCCAGCCTTGCTGTGACCTATTCACTACATACATGAACAACAAATGCAGCAGCTAGTTTGCCCTAATTCCCCATCTGGGGATGTCACCCAGGGATGCTTTGGTCCACAATTGGCCTCCAGGACTCCTTTATGCTTTTCCACCTTTTCCTCTCATTCCAATAGTGATTCAGAAAGCAAAACTGTTGAGTACCCTGATCCTCATTGCTCCTTACTGGCCTCACCAAGTCTGGTTCCCCTTCCTGTGGCCCTATTTCTTGGAGGAAACATGGAATGTTAAGTTGTCTATCTCGCCTTCATTCTTGCTGGTTGGGTGCGGAGCCGATCCTCGGCTCCGACTCGGCCAGCTTCAAAAGCTCGAGAGCTACTTACTGGCTCGAGGCCCCCCTATATCCCATGATGCCTGGCGCTAGATACCCAGATCTCATTTGCTGCTTCTGCTGCGAGGTTGCTTTTACTGGCTTAGGTCATATTTTTCAATTTTATTGTTAGTGTATAAAAAAAATTTTTATATTATAGTTGGTGTTTAGAATAGTTAGTGTACTTACAGTAGTTGTAGTTATCTATTTGTATTTGGTCTCCTTCCCTTGAAAATTCATTTTCTTGTTAGAGAGTTCCCCCCTCCCCATTTCTCTTCTTAAAGGTAGCCATTTTTAGTTAGAGGCTAATCCTTGTTTTCAATTTTTATGTAATAGTTTCTTTGTTAGAAATTGTGGTAGATTAGTAGGTCTAATTACTTTTTCTTGGATAATAGAGTGTGTGTACTGTTAGGGTGTGGTAACTTGTGTTGAGTGCGTGTGTTTTTACTAGTTACCTACTTCCCTTTTGTTACTTTTTCTTTGTAAATTGATTTTTCCTTTTACAGGTATGTCTAAAGATACGAAAGTATTTGGATTCAAGAAGTGTGACTCATGCTGTCAGAAGATGTCACTGACAGATGGTCACACTTCTTGTGTCTACTGTTTGGGCGCACTACACCTGCAGGACTCTTGTTGGGTGTGTCACGCCTTTAGTCCAAGAGTCCTGCAGGAGCATAGGAATAAGCTAATCCTTAGGGGTTTGCTCAAACCTGAAGGGTCACCGGCTAAGGCTCAGTCGGTGAAACCCTCTAAGCCAACGAAGCCGCCGGCTCCCAGTTCGGAGCCGTTGTCGGGTGTGGTGTCTGCCTCAACTTCGGTTCCGACTGGAACCGAAGTACCTATCTCCCAGTCAACTTTGGTTCTGACTGGAACCGAAGTACCTATCTCCCAGTCAGCCCCGACTCTGGTGTCGGAACCGTCAGGGAGTTGAAAACGCTCTAGATCTCCATTCCTGGAGTCAATACACTCGGCTCCGGGCTCACCTCTGTTACAGTTGGAGTGAAGTCACCGATCCCACTCTTCTCGGTCTTCTAGACTATCTGACCATGATTTGGAGAGAGTGGTGAGCAGGCTTCTAAAATCGCAGGCCCTGGCTAAAATGTTATCCAGCCCCCCTCATCAGGGTTCGGCTCCGCCTGTCTCTGCAGTAGTTCCTCCTTCGACTCATCCCTTGAGTTCGGAGCTGGAGCTTGCTGGGGCTCGGATCGTGGAACCATCGGCGATACCTACCCTTTCAGTTCCATCGTTGGCTCTGATCTCCTCCATGGTGCCATCCTTGGAGGGATCTGGGCACTGGGACTCCCTCGTCGGCTCCGAGGGGGCGAGTGGCATCGGACCCTTGTCCAACCCCGTTCTCCCTCTCAGAGCTTCGGCGCAGATGATTTTGGCTCCTACATCGGCCTCGGAGCCATCTCTCTCAGTGCCGGGAAGGATCCCGGTCTCTTCGGAGCCGGAGCCTTCTCCGATATCGGGAAGGGGCGCCTTTGAGGTCATGAGGAGTGTGCTGGCCTCTGAGTCAGCCCCACTGTCAGTCTCATTGGCTCCTCCCCCCATGGTGTCTGCGTCTGCCTCAGCCCCTCCTCCAGACCCCAAGCGTGGGGAACAAGTGCTCCAGGGCACCCCATTGGGTGTATCTTCCTCTTCCGAGGCCTCCCCCGATCATTCAGAGGACCCCCCTCGGAAGAGGAAATGCAAGAGGAAACATGTTGACTCCCCTGAGTCTGTCACTTCAGATACCGACTTAGAGGATTCAGAAGGGTCCCCGAGTTCCCCCTCTGAGGACATCTCTTTCTCAGACATTCTTGAGATACTTAGGCAGAGGGGGAACTGGACTACCCTTAACCCTTCCGAGGATGAGTCGGTATTCCTGGACGCGTTTGGTTCCCGACCCTCCACCTCCTGGGTGTCTCCGCCTTTCGATCCACTGATGTCTGTGGGGGCTCAGAAGGCATGGTCAGCCCCAGACACAGTGGAACCAACCCCCCGAAGACCCACAAAATGTATTACTGCACCACAAGACAAGCAATTTCTGACTAAGGGTATTCCTGTTGATGCCATGGTGGTAGCAGTGGCCACAAAAAAGGAGTTGGCTGAAACTTCTTCATCTGTCCATCCCCCTAATAAGGAATCTAGGACGATGGACAGATATGGGAAGCGGATGTTTTCCTCAGCGACCTTCTCCATGAGGTCGCTGAACTACTTGTGCCAATTTACCTGCCTTCAAAAGGAAAGAGCTCGGAGATACCCTTCAAGATCCATCAGCTGCGGGGGCCCAGGCTAAGGTTGCCTCCCAGTTGGCGAATCTTAATTCGGTAGTAAACTCCTCCATGCGGCTCATCTCTTATGCAGCCGATGGTGCGAGTAGGGACGCAGGCACAGGCGTGGCCTTGAGAATGCATGCTTGGATGCTGTTATGTAACTTTGCGGAACCCTTCAGGGCATCTTTCACCAACACAACCTTTGATGCTTCTGCTCTTTTTGGACCACAGGTGAAGGATACCCTTACCAGGTGTGAGCAGGAAGGCAAGACTCTCTCTGCTGTGGGAGTCCATTTTTCCACTCCTTCAAGACCGTATCCCAAGGGTCAGAAGAGTGGGAAGATGTGGTTCCGGAAACCCCAAGGAGCCGTGCCTGACACATGTGGAGAGTTCCCCTCCAGGGTCAGAGGAGGGAACAGCAATAAACGTCGCCCTCGGGGCAGGGGGGGTCCGCAAAATCAGAGCCAAAGAGAATATTTCTCTGACAAGCCATTCCAGCATCCCTAAGGTGCTGCCCGGCTGTCCACCTTTGGAGGCAGTCGGGGGAAGATTATCGCTGTACCCAAAAGCCTGGCAAAGTATAACACAAGACAAATGGGTACTGTCTATCATATCCAAAGGCTACAAAATCCCTTTCTTTCGAACTCCCTATGTTCCCAACAAATCCCTTCCAGATGTTCCACCCAATCTAAGGGATCAAGCAGTTCAAGAAATTTCAAAACTACTAAGAAAAAGAGCCATCCAGCCAGTCCCGGCAGACCAGCAAGGATCCGGAATTTACTCAAGGTTCTTTTTGGTACCAAAAAAGACAGGGGACTGGAGACCCATTCTGGATCTCAGCAGACTAAACAGGTCACGCTACAGTCCATTTTACCCTTTCTGGGTCAGGACAATTGGATGTGCTCCATAGATCTTCAGGACGCGTACTACCATATCAAAATGGACAGACGCTCCAGAAGATTCCTCCGCTTCCGGCTGGGAGCCAGTCATTATCAGTTCAGAGCTCTGCCCTTTGGTCTCACCACAGCCCCCAGGGTGTTCAACAAATGTTTGGCAGTAGTTACCGCTCACCTGAGATGGCAAGATTCCAGGTGTTTCCATATTTAGATGACTGGCTCCTTACTGCAACCACCAGGCATCACCTGCTGCGAGCCAGAGATTACACCATCCAAACTTGCTCCAAACTAGGCATCACAATAAATTTCGAAAAGTCTGCATTGTCGCCTTGTCAATCTATTAAATTATAGGAGCAAACTTAAATACAAAGGACATGTCAGCGAGACTTCCATTAGACAGAGTGCTAGACATTCGTCAACATGTGCAGGTCTTATTAGGATACAAAAAAATTCAGGCCAGATTCGTCCTAAAGACCTTGGGTCTCATGGCAGCGGCTATCATACTAGTCCCCCTCGCTCATTTTCATATGAGGATTCTTCAGTGGATGCTGTTCACCCAATGGTCTTTCCAGCAACTTCCAATGTCTCACAAGATAATACTCATACAGGCATGCTAAAACCAACTTGCTTGGTGGATGGTTTCCCCATCAGTACCCCAGGGCAGACCATTTGCTCTTCCTCCTACAGTGGCTATGGTGACCATGGATGCCTCCCTGATCAGGTGTGTGGGGGGGCATTTTCAGGGCAGAACAGTCCAAGGCACCTGGCAGCCTCACGAGTACCATCTGCATATCAATGTCTTGGAGATAAGGGCCGTGCTTTTGGCGTTGCAAGCTCTTCACAACTCTCTTCCCACCGGGACCATTGCAATTCAAACAGACAATATGTCAGTAGTGTGGTACATCAACAAGCAGGGTGGAACCAGGTCCTACCCCCTATGTCGAGAAGCACTCAGACTCTGGCAGTGGGCGATCTCTTCCCAACGGTTTCTGATAGCAGCGCACATCCCTGGGAAGTCCAACATTATAGCGGACAGGCTGAGCAGAGCAATTCTCATGCCTCACGAGTGGTCTCTCAATCAGACAGTGGCGGACCAAATCTTCCGCAAATGGGGTCAGCCTTGCTGCGACCTTTTTGCCACCCCCTTCAACAGCAAGTACAACAATTTCTTCTCTCTCCTCCCTCTTCCTGGACACTCCCCAGAGACGCTCTAGTTCACAATTGGCTTCAGGGACTTCTTTATGCATTCCCTCCGTTCCCCGTGATTCCCAAATTAATACAGAAAGCTACCACATTGGGATGCAAGATGATCCTCATTGCCCCTTACTGGCCTTGACAAATTGGGTACCCGTTCCTGCATCATTACCTTCTGGAGCAGCCCTGGACCCTGGACCCAGTTCCAGACCTCCTGATCCATCAATCGGGCAGGCTGCACCAATCTCTTCAATCTCTCCAGCTCACTGTTTGGTTGCTCCACTTCCGACCTTAGCCAGGCTTCCGAACATCTCCCACTCCATGCGTGAAATCATCTTATCATCGCACAAGTCTACCACTAGAAAGACTTATGCTAGTAAGTGGAAACGTTTCTCTTTCTGGGCAGAGGCTAGGAATATAGATCCCTTTTCAGCCCCTGTGCACCATATTTTGGATTTTTTAGCGGAACTTTTTCATTCTGGATCGTCTTCTGCCACGATTAGAGTTCAGTTAGCTGCAATTTCAAACTTTCATACAGGTCTATCGGATACTAGTGTCATGTCCCATAAGCTTTGTAAAGCTTTTCTCAAAGGGACTACTTTACTCAGGCCCCCAGTGAGAGATCCCCCACCTCCGTGGGATCTAAATTTGATTTTAGCTTCCCTGATACTGCCCCCCTTTGAATCGGCAACTTGATGTGCTTTGAAGTTTCTTTCTTGCAAAACCCTTCTTCTGGTTGCAATTACTTCAGCCAGAAGAGTTTCTGAACTTCAGGCTCTTTGTGTTTGCCCTCCTTATCTAGTTTTGCACAATTACAGAGTTTCTCTCAGGACTAATCCTTCCTTCCTTCCAAAGGTTTCTTCTGACAATAATTTGAATCAGTCTATTGATCTGCCTGTGTTTTTTCCAAATTATTCCAACAAGGCAGAATAAAAATTGCATCAGTTGGATGTTCATAGACAGTTATGCTTTTACTTGCATAGAACTAAGCAAATCAGAAAATCAGACCAGCTGTTCCTGTCCTATGCTGAGGGTAAACAAGGTCTACCTGTGTCGAAAGTAACCTTATCTAGGTGGTTGACATCTATTATTACATTTATATATCAGCTAAGGAATAAACAGCTTCCTGCTAAACCAAAAGGTCACTCCACTAGAGCTCTAGCTACTTCAGTGGTTTTTCAGGCAAGATTACCAATGGAAACTATTTGTGCGGCAGCTACATGGGCCAATCCTCATACCTTTATTTCACATTATAAGCTGGATGTGGCCTCCAGAAGCAGAGCTGATTTTGGTTCCACTGTTCTGAAGAGTCTGTTCCGATGACCCACCCAGGATTGAGGTGCTAGGGATGCTGTCCCAACCAGCAAGAATGAAGGCGAGATAGACAAGTTAATATTAAGAAGTTATGTACCTACCATAACGTTCCATGTTAGTTGTCTTCTTCTCGCCTTCTTTCTTGTGTCCCACCCTCCATCCCCCTATCCTAGTAGACAGAGAAGAGTTCCTTATGTTTTTATCACTGGCTGAGTCTTCTCTGGCTATTCCTTCTGACTAGTAGTCTCTCCAGTAGGATTTATGCATTCTAGGACAGGATTCCTGTATTATTATTATTATTATTATTATGTCTGCAGTTAGACTTACCAAACGAGATCTGGGTATCTAGTGCCAGGCATCATGGGATATAGGGGGGCCTCAAGCCAGTAAGTAGCTCTCGAGCTTTTGAAGATGGCCAAGTCGGAGCTGAGGATTGGCTCCGAACCCAACCAGCAAGAAAGAAGGTGAGAAGAAGACAACTACCATGGAACGTTATGGTAGATACATAACTTCTTATTCTGGAACCATCTCCAGACTTTCTGATTCATCAGTCAGGGCAGTTCCATCCTACTATCCAAACCCTGAAATTGACAGCATGGCTCCTCCAGTTCCATGAATAGCCAGGTGTGTTTCCCTTTCCCCTTCAGTCAAACACATTCTGATTTCTTCATACAAACCCTCTACAAGGAAATTATATTCCAGCAAATGGAAAAGGTTCTCCATTTGGGCAGCGAACCAAGGCATAGATCCCTACTCAGCTCCTATAGAGTGTATCCTGTCCTTCCTGGCATCCAGTTTTCATGAAGGAGCTGCATCTGTTACTGTTAAAGTTCAGTTAGCTGCCATCTCAAATTACCATTTTGGCTACATGGGAAATCCAATCATGTCCCACTCTTTATGCAAAACCTTTTTGAAAGGAGTCCTCCTTCTCAGACCTACAATCAGACAACAACTGTAGCCCTGGGACCTTAACCTAGTTCTTACATCTTTAATTTCTTTCCCCCTTTGAACCCTCTTCTTCATCAGATCTGAAATTATTGTCTTGGAAAACATTGTTCTTAGTGGCTATAACTTCTGCTAGGAGAGTTTCAGAATTGCAAGCCCTCACCATTTGAACTCCTTACATTGTTTTCCACAAGCATAGAGTCTCACTTATAACTAATCATTCCTCTCTTCCTAAGGTATGTTCAGAGCATAATCTCAACACAACTATTGAACTACCAGTTTTCTTCCCAAATCATACTAATAAATCAGAATACAGACTACACCAATTGGATGTTCACAGAATTCTCAAGTTTTACCTTCACAAGTCTAAAGAATTTAGAAAATCAGACCAATTATTTGTTTCCTTTTCAGACAAAAATAAAGGCTTGCCTGTTTCTAAGGTCACCCTCTAAATGGCTTTCAGACTGCATTTTATTTGCTTAGAAAGCTGCTGGCAAACAATTGCCAGCCAAAGTAAAAGGCCATTCAACAAGAGCAGTATCAACTTCATATGCCTTTAGATCTAGGCTCCCAATTGATACCATTTGTGCAGCAGCTACTTGGGCAAGAGCTCATACCTTTGTCACTCATTACAAATTGGATTTGGCCTCCCGGGACAGGTCATCCTTTGGGTCCACTGTGCTGAAGAGTCTCTTCACATGAGCCACCCGGGATAAAGGTGCTAGGGATGCTGTCCCATCCAGCAAGAATTACGACAAGATAGGACTACATAACATAAAGAAGTTATGTACTTACCATAACGTTCCATGTTTATAGTCTGTCTCGCCTACATTCTTGCGTCCCACCTTCCTTCCCCCTTCCTGTTTCCTGGAGGAACTGGTGGACTATACATTATGCTGTCTGACCTGGTTGTAGTTGTCCATCCAACTGGCATGGATAGTAATACACAGTGTTCTGTCTGTATGTGCATAGTTATAGTTTACTGACTATTATGTTCCTATTACTTTCTTGCAAACAAGATCTGGGGAATTGCCGTGAGGCACCATGGGATAGGAGTTAGCCTCAAGCCAGTAAAAGTTCTTGAGCTTTAGTATCGGCCGAGTTGGAGCCCATCCAGCAAGAATGTAGGTGAGATGGACTACAAACATGGAACGTTATGGTAAGTACATAACTTCTTTTGTTATAGCCACATTGATTGAATCAAAAGTTGCAACCTGGTTGTTTTTATTTTTCTCCTTGTATGTAGATTTCTATTATTTTAGGGGTTAACAGTCTTATCTGTCAGTTACATCTGCTCTGGAAATAAAGTGTCTCTGTGGGAAGTAGACCCCTGTCCATGTGTCATGCTTTGTACCTTTTTTATTTATTTTGATTTAACTGATGTCACAAGGCTCTAAAAACTGCTGCTTAAGGAGCTTCTGAGGTTAGACAAACTGCCATGGCACCTTTGTTTCTGAAATATTTCGCTTCAGAAATCAGGTGGGGAAAAACATAATAAAAGCATGAAGAAAATAAGAAATTAAGTGAAAAAGTAAATTATTTAAGTCTCAGAACATGGATGTTCATAGGTTCCTTGGTAAATAGTAGACTATCAGGCTGCAGACTATTACAAGCCTACCAATAAAAAATAAAAACTGCTGTACCAGATGCCGCAAATAATCTTAATATGTTTATTTATAGTTTGAGCGGTTTCATTCCTCACAAGACCGGAACTTCATGAGAAACATTGTAGCCAACTGTTTCAATGTTTAAAAAGCCTTACAGGCACCAACATATAATTTAATTCAAAGGTATACATCATAAAAAGTGTATTACTTGTGACACCCTAATAAGAAACCTTAATAAAAAGCACAAACTAAAACCACAGTGTAAAAATTCAAAGGTATACAGCATAAAAAGTGTATTACTTGTGACACCCTAATAAGAAACCTTAATAAAAAGCACAAACTAAAACCACAGTGTAAAAATTATTTCTAAAAAAATATATAAAAAGTATGTATATATATATATATATATATATATATATATATATATATGTATTAAAAATATAGCATATATTACATATATTAAAACAGTCATATTTTGGCAGCTTTGATTTTTCAGGATGGACTTAATACAAATTACATAATTAATTCCTGGAGGGTTACAAATGTTGAATAACAATTGCCAAGACAGTTCCCTCTGTTCAAGAACAAGGCAAACTTTTTAAAATCACTTAGAACCACTTAGAGCCACTCCACAACCTCGAGCTGGTGACACCACGGTACCAATAACAGCAATCCCACCACACCAAGGCAAAAAACATAGAACACAAAAACGGGCAGTAGATAATCTTGAAAATTACGACCCTTTATTCTCACAGCCAAAAGTTAAGGATTTAGCGCTTTAGTCTCTTGTGAAGATAGCTGAAGGCTGCCAGCCTTGCTAGATAGAATTTTGTAGATAATTCTGTCATTTGTATATATATTAATGTAAGCCACAGGCTTGTTCTATTAAACGTGAAAAGACTGCATTGCATGTTGAACTGAAAACATGTAACAACATTGCACTCTGCTGTAAGAAAGCTGATAAGTCAAGCATTGTGAAATTCTTTGATCTAAAACTCAGAGCCGAGATGTCTAGAGGGAGGCATTCTGCCTATTGTTTTGAGGCCAAAGTTAATGACTAGAATTTACATGTATAATTTCTTTTATTGCTTTAGCTTCCTGACCAGCTGCAAGATCAAAAGGGCCATTAATCTCTGAGTTTCTGTTAGCCTGGGAAGCAGAAAGAAATTATGTAATCTGAAATAAATCAGTGGTACTATGTCATCAATTTAAGGACAGAAAGAATGAGGGCATTTAGGATTTGTCTTGAGAACATCCAACTCACCAGCACTCTGCCTGTGTTTTATATGCAATTTTATTTTAGAACTGTGTTTTCTCTTAGATATAGCTAGGAACTAAGAAGATTAGATTATTTTTTTTTCTGTATTGATGTCAGAACTTTTCAACTGTATTATTTTAAGTATTTCTCTGTTTTCTTTGAACTCTTGACTAGCACTGTATAGTAAGAAGTATTGTCTTGTGTTTTTATTATTTATTATTAAATATTTTAAACCTTTCAACTGTGGCTGTTTTGTGTAGAGATAATTTAAGCTCTAATATTACATTGCATGTATTTAGTGATATTGTACAAAGCCACTCAGATAGCCTTGCTGTTCAGTCACACTTACCATTTGGATAATAATATTGCACAGTATAATTGGACACCCTTTCATAAGGGCCTTTTAGTAGCTGATAAATATTAGTGAGTGGTGGCAAGTGGTACTACCGTACAGTCTGGGTAAAAGGGGCACAGCTGGAGAACCTGTGCCAGCCTTCCCCAGGTGTGTCTGTGTGGCTGTATATAACTCTTATCGCAAAGTGTGTGTGTATCAGCTACTTGGGCAGGGACACAAAGCACTGGTTGGACAGAGAGAGTGCTGGAGGTTTTAATGTGCCCACTAGGCTGAGATCTGGACCCTATAGCTGTGCCAGTGGGGAGTCTTATTGGGGTTCTGGAGAGAAAGGGAGAAACCAGCCCCAAAATGACTGTGATCTCTGTGTGCTCTTACGGGAAATTGTGCTTTACTGTGCATGTATTTATTATCCTTTCCCTATATGGACACCCCTCACTAGTGTTAGTGGTGAGGATTGAGGCTGCTTGATTGCTGGGCCAGTGCATGGGCATCACATATTCAAACAGGAAACTTCATCAGAATCATGACATGCAATTTAAAATCATGACATGCAACAGAATGTTTATATAAAGCATTGGCATCATGAGCTTTACTAATCGCATAAGTGTGCTGATATATTCTATTTCTTAATGGTTCCATTGTTTTGCCAACTTAAAACTCCAGACAAGAGGAACAAAGGGCAATATATACTACTCCCTGTGTTGCAATTATATTTCCTCTTCAAAGAAACTAACCTCGGGTAACCTGGGATCAGAAAATATGTTCCTTGCAGAATATATCGACATTGCTTACTAGCCTCACAATACTTCATGACTAACTTCTCATTCGAAATACTTGGCACACAGTGATTCTTTCCGAAAATTGCCTTCAAGTTATTCTTACTTTTATAAACAAACTTGTGCTGCTGCCCTAACTGGTTAAGCAGACCAAGAGCTCCAAATACAGTCCTCTTAGTGACAATGAAAAACTTCTTTAAGAAAACAAATTTCTGTATTGCACTGAATAACAAAAGCCTGAGTTAAATCAGTATTCATTGTTTTCTTATTAGTAACCAAGGCAATAGAACAACTCAATAATGGACCATATTTCATATGTCTAGCCTCAGATATCCAATTGACAAGCTCTTCCAATAGCTTTAATAGCTTTAACGGGTATCCATGGTTCATAAATAGGTTGCAAAGTTTATCAGCTTCTTGTTTAAAAATAGTCTTCAGATACCAGTCTGCATAACCAAATGAGCTGCTCCTTGACAATATTCCTTTTTTGCTACCAGGGATGCTCACTGATAAAATGCAAACATGCATTAGAAAAAGTGTCCTTTCTATATAACCTGGACACATATCTAGCATCACAGAAATTTTTGTACACTGTTATATCAAAAAAATTAAAAAGCTAATGGAATGGTTGAGGAAATCAATAAATTGTTCTAACACTTTCCATAAAATAAAAATGTCATCCAGGTACCTCACATAAACCTCAATCATGAAAAAGAGGGGAGAATCAAATGCTCTTGTAGTTTCCCAATACCAGAATACCATATTTGCAAACACAGGTGCAGATGCTGCCCCCAGCACAGCGCCCCTGTGTTGCCTAAAATATTTCCCCTCAAAGTACACAAAATTGTTCATGAGCACAAATTGCATGCATTGAAATAAAAATCTAGTCTCCACATGGTCAAGGTTGGTACCCTTCACCATAACCCCAAGGAACCATTCCAAGCCTTCTTCGTGTGAGATGACAGAAAACAAGTCTTTGATAGCAGTTATTACAAACAGAAGATCTGTCAAAAAGGCTAAATTAGCAAAGGACTGAATAAAGTGCCAAGAGTCCTTCAGTAGGTGTTGCTTCCCTTCTGGAAAATATTTTAACTTAAAATATACCATCTTGGCCAATGGTTCACTCTTTGATCTTGCCAGAGCCACTATGGATCTCAGTTGGGGGTCAGTCACTGATTTGTGAATTTTGTCGATTCCAAAAATCCTCGGGACCCAGAGGTTTTTAACTTTTGAGGAATTCCCTCATCTTTAATGGAATATCAAACATAATGTACAGATCATCCAATGCCAAATCAATACCACAGTAGGCAATGTTTTTCTCATTCCATGAGACTTCTGTAAAGAAGCCCCATTATTTAAAAAAAAACAAGCATTTTGGATGAATATATGTGATGGTCAATAATAACGACCCCCACCCCCCTCCCTTGTCAGACTTTATCATATGCAGATTGTGATGACCGTGCCCTGGCCCAGCAATCAAGGAGCTTCAGTCCTCACCACTAACACCAGGGAGGTAGTCTCATAGAAAAAGAAAGGATAACAAATACACACAGCAAAGTACAATTCCCCTTAAGTGCACACAGAGATCACAGTCAGTCTGGGGCTGGTTGCTCCCTTGCTCTCCAGATCCCCAATAAGACTCCCCACTGACACAGTTATAGGGTCCAGATCTCAGTCTGTCTGGCAAGCTAACTTCCAGTACCTTCTCTGTCCAACCAGTGCTTCGTTTCCCTGCCCAGGTAGCTGGCACACACCCACACTTTGAGATAAGTATTTATACAACTTCACAGACACTCCTGGGAAAGGCTGACACAGATTCTCTAGCTGTGCCCCTTTGCCCAGGCTATACAGTAGTAATTACTGCCACCACCAGCTAACAATTATCAGCTACCCAAAGGCCCTTGAAAGGGTGTCCAATTATTACTGTGCAATATTATTATCCAATTGGTAATGTGACTATTCAGTCTAAGGCTTTTTAGAGTGTATTATTACAATAAACTCTATAAATATGCAATGTACTCTAGAGCCTACTTATCTCTACACAAACCAGCCACAGGTAAATGTTTTAAAAATATTTAGTAATAAATAATTAAAACACAAGACAATACTACTACAACACAGAGATATCTAAGAGTTCAGAGATCACACAGAAACTTAAAATAATACAGTAGGACAGGTCTGATGTCAAAGAAAAACACTTAATCTAACTTTCTAATCTTTAGATATTCTTAAAAGAAAACACAGTGCTACAATCCTACTTACATACATAAAGAGCATAAGCAGTGCTGGGGTTGATTGTCCAAGACAAAATGCTTACAGACTCTCTCTCAACAATATTTTTTAAACTCACTAACAACAGCTCTGCTACGGCCCTCCCAAATTACATCATTTTGACACTTTGGTTTTCCCAGTATTCACATTACATCATTTTGACACTTAGTCTGGAGTTCCCAGGCAAAAAAACTGCATTATTTAGCAAGCTAACACCTGCTGAGGAAACAACAATAAAAGACATTTCACATGTACACGCTACAATTATTCCTTAAGTTAAGACAATAGAAAGAATGTGTTCAGCCAGTCACTTCGGGACCACCATTTAGACAATTGTAACTTCAAAGAACATTTGAAATGCTTGGCTTGGTTTTCCTTACAGCAGATGGCAATGTTGCAACAATCTTGAAGTTCACATTTTACATGTTTTCTTTCATTTAAGAACACAAGCCTGTATTTTACATTTATTTATACAAATGATAGAATTATGTATCAAATTCCCCATCTTTCCCCAATCTTCACATCTCTTCCCCCCCTGGAGAACTCAAGCTAGTTTTTCAAGTGACCCTTGAGAAATGCTGCTTGAGGTGGTTAGGTCTGTCTGAGGGTACCTCATCCCATTCCCTGAGAGCCCATCTGCATTGGCATTGCTACTCCCACTGTGGTGCTGCAATGAAATATGCAGCTTGCAAACCCAGGCTCCGTCTTAGCAATTTGCCATTTTGCTGACTGGCTCTGTTTAACTATGTTAGAGGGTTGTGATCTGTTATTACAGTCAATTTCTTCCATACAGATAAGGTTGAAGTTTCTGCAGTGCACACGCTATGGCTAGACATTCTTTTTCTACAGCTGCATAGCATTCCTCCCTGGGTTAGAGCCTACGACTGAGATAAACCACAGGGTCTCTTCTCCCTCTGAAGAAATCTGGCTAGGTAAAGCCCCCACCCCATGGTTCGAAGCATCCACCTGCACAACAAATTCTTTGCTGTAATCTGGACTGGCTAACACAGGGGGTCCTCCCAAAACTTCTTTAAGCTGCTGAAATGCCTGCTCACATGCTGGGGTCCACACTACCTTATCTGGCCTGTTCTTCCTTGTCAGGTCTGTGAGGGGAGCAGCTATGGTACTATAACTAGGGACAAACTTTTTGTAGTACCCTGCTGTCCCTAAGAATGCCCTCACCTGCTTTTTGGTAACAGGTGCAGGCCATGTCTGAATAGCATCCACTTTGACAGGTTCTGGCCTTATCTTACTACTCCCCACTCTATGTCCTAGGTAGGAGACCTCTGCCATACCCACCTGACATTTGCTCGGCTTAATGGTCAGCCCTGCCCTCTGTAGTCTTCCCAGCAACTCCCTGATATGCTGAAGGTGCTCTTGCCAGGAATGGCTGTAGATAGCAATACCATCTAGGTACGCAAGGGCAAACCCTCCTGCTAGGATATTATCCACCAGCCTCTGGAAAGTCGCTGGGGCATTCTTCATCCCAAAGGGCATCTTTGTGAACTCATACAAGCACAAAGGCTGACTTCTCTCTAGCACTGGGAGTCAAAAGCACCTGCCAGTAACCCTTGGTAAGGTCAATGGTTGTAAGATACTTAGCCCCACCCAGCTGCTCTAGGGCCTCATCTGTCCTAGGCATGGGGTAAGCATCTGACTCTGTGTGACTATTTAATTTCCTGTAATCCACACAGAACCTGGTGCTTTCATCCTTCTTTGGCACCAACACTACTGGCGAGACCCAGGGACTGATGGACTCTTGAATCACCCCTAGTTCCAACATCTCCTGTACCTCTTCCCTCAGAGTCTGTTTGACTCCCTTAGGCACCCTATAAGGGGCCTGCCTAATAGGCCTTTGGGGTCCTGTATCCACCTGGGGCTGCACCAGGTGGGTACTCCCTGGTTTCCCAGTGAACATGTCCCCAAATTCCTGCAACACTGCTCGGATTTCTCAAACCTGGGTAGGAGATAGCTGCTGGGATATTGCTACCCCTTCCACCGAGGTGTTAGCCCAAGCCTCACTGAGGAGATCAGTCCCCAGATATCTCTCCGACTCCTCCTGCAATCCACGGCAAATGCTCAGCACAAGGGCCTCCCTATCATGGTTAGGTTTCATCATGTTAACATGGTACACTTTGTGCCCCTGCCATCTGCCTAGCACTTCCACCATGTAATTAACATCACTTACCTTTCTTACCACCTTGTAGGTTCCCTCCCAAGCTGCTTACAGCTTGTTGTGTCTGACAGGAATGAGAAGCATTACCTGCTGCCCCACAGCATATTCCCTAGCTCGAGCATTTCTGTCATCCCACACCTTTTTCTGTTGTTGGGCTTCTGCCAGGTTCCCTTGGGCCAAGCCCATGAGTTCCCTGAGCCTTGTCCTGAGGTTTAGGATGTATGCCACAACAGACTCCTTGTGAGACTCACACTCACCTTCCCAGTCATCTCAAATTAAATCTAGAGGTCCCCTCACCCTATGCCCATACAGAAACTCAAAGGGTGAAAAACCTGTGGATTCCTGGGGAACCTCTCTGTAAGCAAACAACAGATGAGGGCAAATATTTGTTGCACTCCCTCTTAAACTGATCTACAAATGCCTGTAGCATGGACTTGATTGTAGAGTTTAACCTCTCAACAAGACCATTAGTCTGGAGATGGTTGGGGGTGGTCTTCATGTGCTTCACCCCACAGGACTTCCACAGACAAGCCAGCAGGTCTGACATGAAATTGGCACCTCTGTCAGTCAATATTTCTTTTGGGAAACCTACCCTGCTGAAAATATCTAACAAATTATTTGCCACCTTCTCTGCCTCAATGGAGGCAAAGCCACTGCCTCAGGGTATCGTGTAGCATAATCCACTACCACTAGGATATACTTTTTCCTTGTGGAACTTGGGGTATTCAGAGGACCCACAATATCCATAGCTACCCTGTGAAATGGCTCTTCAATCACAGGCAAAGGCATCAAAGGAGCTCTCACCTTGTCTCCTGCCTTGCCTACCTTTTTTGGCACTGCTCACAGGTCCTGCAGTACCCTGTTACATCTCTGGAAATTCCAGGCCAATAGACGTTTTGCATAATAAGCTTATTTATACATTTTATGCCCATATGTTCTGCAAAGGGAATATCATGGGCTATGGCTAGAAGCGCCAGATGGTAAGCTCTAGGCACTACCAACTGCTGTACTCTCTCACCTTCTAGCCCTCCCTTAGGAGTCCACTCTCTGTATAGTAACCCTCTGTCCCAGTATACAGATTCCCCCTTCCCTTGAGAATCAGGTGCCTTCCTAGCTACCTGCCTCAGGCCTTGCAATATAGGGTCTGAGAGCTGAGCCTGTCTCAGCTCTCTCTTTGTAACCCTTCCCAGCTCCCCTTCCACAGGATGTCTAGCATCCACTGACAGTGGTGCCTTACTGTCAGCCTGAGTACTACTACTCACCTCTGCCTTTGCAGTTACCCTGTCCAAGGGACCATCAGTACCCACAAGCAGCTGTGGCTCACATTCAGTCTCACTACTACAGCATAGCTCACTCCCTGAAGTAACCACCTCAGCAGTCCTGGCTTCAGGTATGCAGTCTGTCTGGGTCTCCCCCAGGCTATCAAACCCACATGCTTGTCTCCTAGCCTCACTGTATGTAACTGCATGAGTACATAGTACTGCTCATCCAAATCCTTCCCTCTCAGGACATCTGCAGGATGGTAGTTCCATACCCCTGTTGTCTCAAGACAACCTACTGTTGGCATTTTGTCTTTCCCACTTACTGGCTCCCTCAATTATGGTTCCCCACCTTGCCTTCGTGGACATCTGTATGCCACATGGCCCCACAGGTTGCATTCAAAACATTTAACCCTAGCTCCTGGACGTGTACCTGGACTAGTGGCTTCCCCTGCTACTGGCAGATTCTGTTGGGGGCAGTCTGTGCTGCCCACCATGGGTTCCTTGAGACCCATAAGCAGTACTGGGGGTCCCCTTCCTGTGCAGGGCTACCCTGCTGGCCAGGTATAGGTCTCCCTTCTTCCACAACTCATCTGAAGTAGCACATTGTCTATCAGCTAACCAGATCCTCATATCCTCAGGCAAAGTGCTAAGGGCTTGTTCCCTCACCAAAAAGTCTGCCAGCCCTTCAGAAGTGATGACCTGACATCCACTCACCCAGCTATGAAAACAAGTGCTCAGTTCAGCAACATATTCACATACTTTTTCATCTGCCTTGCATCTATGCTCACAAAACGTTTTCCTATACATTTCAGGTGTTAGCTTAAAACATTCTAACAGACATTTCTTTACAGCAGTATAATCAAAACAGACAGAGTCAGGCATTTATGATATACAAGTTACAGCTTTCCTATGGAGTAAGGGGGTCAGGAACCATACCCAGAGCCTTTGGTCAGCACTATACTGTTTGCATACCCTTTCAAACATGTGAATGAAACTATCAAAATTATCCCCCTCTTTAAATTGCAGAAGAAATTTACTGACCTGTTGTGCTTCTGGTGTCCAGTTACTCCCTTCCCCATTACCTCCACGACTCTTGCGAAAAGTCAGCATTTCCCTCTCTTGCTTCCTCTGATGCTCCTTTTCTTTGGCTTCTATCTCCAAACGCCTGGCCTCCAACTCAAGTCTCTTTACCTCCAGCTGGATTTTTAAGTCCACTGCAGAAAGGTTGAGCTGTCCTTTCCCTGAGGATATTGTATCTCCACTACCAGTCTGATTGTCCTTCGCAAAATGTTGAGCTGTGCATTCTGCGAGGATATTGTATCTCCACTGCCAGTCTGATTGTCCTCCTGGATGCTGTTTTCTGATGCAGTTGGAACCAAGGCTGCAATCAGGTCTGCCTTAGTCAGGTTTCCATGCACCAGTCCCCTAGCCTGGCACATCTCCACCAGCTGGCTCCTTGTCAGTTTCCCATACTCCTGTGCTGACATGCTGCCTGCTCACCCTGACTAACTAAGCTAACAAAAGAAATAAAACAATTGTAATCTGAACTCTGTGTATACACTGCGTGGCTTATTTAGAGTACAAAACACTTTCAGAGATCACTGTACATAAGCTACAGGATTCACTCTACCCACACCACTGCTGTCGGATATGTGAGGATATTTTATCCCAGCCACTGCCACCAGATATGTGATGACCATGCCCTGGCCCAGCAATCAAGGAGCCTCAATCCTCACCACTAACACCAGGGAGGTTGTCTCATAATAGAGGAAAGGATAACAAATGCACACAGCAAAGTACAATTTCCCTTAAGTGCACACAGAGATCACAGTCAGTCTGGGGCTGGTTGCTCCCTTGTCCCCCAGATCCCCAATAAGACTCCCCACTGACACAGCTATAGGGTCCAGATCTCGGCCTATCTGGCAAGCTAACCTCCGGTACCTTCTCTGTCCAACCAGTGCTTTGTGTCCCTGCCCAGGTAGCTGACACACACCCACACTTTGAGATAAGTATTTATACAACTTCACAGACACTCCTGGGAAAGGCTGACACAGATTCTCTAGCTGTGCCCCTTTGCCCAGACTATACAGTAGTAATTACTGCAACCACCAGCTAACAATTATCAACTACCCAAAGGCCCTTGAAAGGGTGTCCAGTTATTACTGTGCAATATTATTATCCATTTGGTAATGTGACTATTCAGTCTAAAGCTTTTTTTAGAGTGGCTTATTGCAATAAACTCTATAAATATGCAATGTGCTCTAGAGCCTGCTTATCTCTACACAAACCAGCCACGGGTAAAGGTTTTAAAAATATTTAATAATAAATAATTAAAACACAAGACAATACTACTACACCACAGAGATATCTAAGAGTTCAGAGATCACACAGAAACTTAAAATAATACAGTAGGACAGGTCTGATGTCAAAGAAAAACACTTAATCTACCTTTCTAATTTTTAGCTATTCTTAAAAGAAAACACAGTGCTACAATCCTACTTACATACATAAAGAGCATAAGCAGTGCTGGGGTTGATGGTTCAAGACAAAATGCTTACAGTCGTTCTCTCAACAATAATTTATAAACTCATTAACAACAGCTCTGCTAAGGCCCTCCCAAATGACATCATTTTGACACTTAGGTTTTCCCAGTATTCACATTACATCATTTTGACACTTAGTCTGGAGTTCCCAGGCAAACAAACTGCATTATTTAGCAAGCTATCACCTGCTCAGGAAACTACGTGATCCCTGGGGTGAATTTCCTATCTCCCATCCAATCGTCAAGGTTCCTTTTGAAGAGGGCCAAGGAGGTGCTCTGCTTGACATGCATGGGCAGTCTATTCCAGAGTATGGAGAGCCTGTGGGTCAGGAACCTATCCCTCCAGCATGTTTTGTTCATTGTGATGACAAGGTTTAGATCCCTGGAGCGTGTGGCTCTGAGGGATTGGGATTTCTTTAAGTGGAGCATGTCCAACAGCTCACGGTTTGACATGGCCCTGTATGTTAAGCAGAGATTGCCTCTGAGTAGACGATATGCCACAGAGTATATCTGGAGTTTTTTTAGACGGTCAGCATAGGGCATCTGCTTTAGGCCTGTGATTCTTTTAGTGAGGTATTTCTGCAGCCTTTCCAGCTGTTGCAGATGTCTTGTGAGGTACATATCAAACGGGGCATTGTACTCTATAATGGGTCTAAGGAGGGATGAGTACAGTGTGACAATGACGTCCTTTTTTCTGGATGAAAAGCCCTTAGTGATGAGGTGTACCACATAGAAGGACTTCCTGATGTTTGTGGTGATGTGGTTATCGAAGGTGAGACCACTGTCCACCTGTGTCCCTAAGTCTGTCATCACACTTTCAGTGTTTGGTGTACTGCCACCTATGTGGTAATTCATGGGTACATGTTTTTCCCCAAAGGGGATAACTATACATTTCTTGGCATTAAGCTTGAGCCCATGGCTCTGGCACTAAGCATCTGTTTCTGTAAGGTCCTTTTGTAGAATATCCACATCATTTGGGGATTCAGTAATGGCTTCCAGTTTGCAGGCATCTGTGAACTTTGTTAGCCAGAGTCCCTTAGTGTTGGCCTGTACATCAGAGAGGTAGATGCCAAACAAGAGCGGTCCCAGGACTGAACACTGAGGTACTCCACTTGTCACTTATCTAGAGCTGGATTTGGAGTCAGCTACTTTTACAGTCTGGGTTCTGTCAGTAAGCCAGTTGGCAACCCATCGAGTGACGTAGGGATTTATGCCCAGCTTAGTAAGTTTATCTATGATTCCAGAGTGGGGGATGGTGTCAAAGGCCTTGGCAAGGTCCAGATAGGCTGTGTGGACCGCCTTACCCTCGTCCACAGCTCTGTAAACTGATTAGAAGTCAATCAGGTTCAGGAGACAAGATCGGCCCCTCACGAACCCAAACTGGGTGGGGTCCAGTGTTTGAAGGTCGCCAATGTCTTTGTTTACAAGTTCCATAATAATGCGTTCCATGCCCTTGCAGATCTGGCTTGTCAGACTGATGGGACGGTAGTTCCCAGGATCCAAGGTGGATCCCTTCTTGTGGAGTGGGATAACTGTAGCTGTGTGCCACTCAGTGAGCACGAAGCCTGAGGTGAGACTATGATTAAGCATAACACTTAGTTGAGGTGCTAGTTCATTTTGTAGTTCATGTAGTACACAGCCCGGGATGCCGTCTGGTCCCATGGATGGAGTATTTTTAGCTTTGGAGAGTGTGGTTTCTACCTGTGTGGCTGTGATTACCAGAATTTGGCAATCGTTTGGTATTGAGATGGGCCCTTTAGGGGGTGAGAGGGGGGTGAAGTTTGCACTAAATCGATCTTCCAGTATATTGGCAATATCCTTGGGATTAGTATATTTAATGCCATTCTGTTGTAGCTCAGAGCAGATCTGAGCATTGCCATTTAGATTCTTGACATAACTATAGAATGCCTTGTGGTTGTCTTTGGAATCTTTGGCAATTTTATTTTCGCAACTAGCTTTGGAGGATTTTATGAGGGATCTCAGCTTCTTACTGAGGCTGGTAAGAGAGTTTTTTGCATCCTGGGATTTTCCTCTTTTCTGCAACTGTTCTTCCTTCTGTTGTATAGTATATTTATGGCAGGAGATCACCAGATTGGCTTCCTTTTTTTTGGAGGAGAGCATCTTGGTTCTATTTGGGATGACACAATTCATGCACGAGTGAATGTGCTTGTACGGTGCCTTAGTGTAGGATTCAGCAGTCAAACTTTCAGCTGCCGTCTGCATGGGTGTCATGGAGTTTGTCACTTCTGACTTGAGTAGCATGACGTTGGCTATGCGGAGTTTTCAATACTGGGGGGTGGGGGTGGGATGTGGATGCCAAGGGTGATTTGCTTATGGTCAGATCTGACCAATGAGGGGGTGACCACTGGTGTGGAACATCTATCTTCCATGTTGGTAATGACCAGGTCTAGGATATTGGAGCCCCTGGAGGGACAATTGATTAGTTCATCCAGGACGTTGGAATTTATGAATTCCAAGAACCATTGGGAAAAGGTATTGGTACCCGAGTAGTTTTCCCAGTTAATGGCAGGGTAGTTAAAATTACCCAGTATTAGGGTGTTTGGTTGTATCTTAGTATTTTCCAGTATGTTTAGAAAGGTGTAGTGAGAATCTTGAGGCATGGTGGGGGATCTGTAGCAAGCTAGTTTGGATTGCAGTCTTACCTAGTGTTAGTTGCACATGGAGAATTTTAGATGCATTGTGTTGGGCAACTAGCCTGGAGATGTGAATATCCTTGTTGAATATGGACACTCCTCCACCTTTAGTGTTTCGATCTTGGTTTGGTGGCCGAAAAGTGTGGTAGGAGTTGTAGCATGGTTTTGCAGGGGTGCTCTCTGGAGCCTTGAATCAGGTCTCAGTTACTGCACAGATATCGATGTTCTCCATTTTCTGGAGTGCCTCGAGAGAGTGCATTTTGAGATTTAGACTTCTTGCATTGAGTACCGTCTGATTTTGCATGCTTGTATCTGTTATGGTGGTGGTTTTGCCCTTTGAACCTTGCCTAAAAAAGGCACTATAGGGGTGTCAAGAGCTTTAGCCAGTAACCCGAGTCCCAGGGGTGACAGGTGCAGACCATCTCTGGCAAAGCATCGTGGTTTGTCGATCATGTCGTTCCAGGCAGACAGATACTGGATCCCCTTTGAATGACACCAGAAGCTTAGCCAATTGTTGAAGTCAATCATTTTCTCCTTATACTGTTGTATCATTCTGGGCGAAGGCAGGATGCTACTCAGGGCTAGGGTCATACCTGCCTGGGCCACATGATCCAAGAGCTCTTCCATGTCTCTTTTCAAGTAATCTAGAGAGGTATGTCTTAAATCATTCACTCCAACATGGACAATGACAGAGTCATATTTGTACTTTTTGTGGAGTGACTTGCGTGCATGCGTTATGTGGCAGATCCTGGCACCTGACAGGCAGTTGACTGTAATTTTCTCATTGTTGAGCCTGGTGAGTGGGACATCAGTGTGCCTGACTATAGATTCACCTATGACTAAAGTGTTGGGTATATTGTCTTGCCTTAGGTGCTGTTGTTGAGTGGCACACTGGTGTTGTTGGCTATGTGTCACTTTGATTGTGACTGGTGTTTGTTTGCGTTTCAGCTTCGGAGGTTCTTGTTGTTTGGGCAGGTTAATGTTAAGGGCTTCTACATATGTGGGTTTAGTGGTGCTATGTGTGGGTGTTGATGGTGTGGGTTTAGAAGGACTATGTCTTGCTTGAGGTATGGTGCAAGTGTTTACCTTCTCCTCTTGATTGTCTAGCACAAGCTTGGCTGGAGAGAGCTTGGCTATGTAAGTGCATCTCTCACAGGTTGTAGTGTTGGGTAGTAGGGGGAGAGGGTTGTCTCTGTACATGAGACAGTTGCTGCATTGCCCCAGTATACTAGATACACCAAGTGGACAGGAGAAATCACCGGCAGCTGACCCTTGGACATGCCTGTTTAGGTGCTGTTTTTGTAAAGTACAAGAGCTGTTTTCCCTTACCTTTGCAAGGTACTTTGCAGTTATAGGCTGTTTAGTGCCTACGAATTTCTCTTTATTAACAAGAAGAGTTGAGTGCTTATGTCAGTTTAAGGCTTCCTAGTGCTTTCCAGCAAGTTCTAGAGCAAGTGCTAGTCACAGCGGCTCAGATTTTAATGCTACTACTGAGAAACCAGCTAGTTCTAAGGGAAAATTTGAAGAGCAGACTTTCTGGCACCTGGAATAGTTTAACTGTAGCCCCGCTGTGCTGCACAATGTGAAAAATGTGCAAACACATGCATTTTTAAGTCAGAAAGTTGAAAGGGATAGAAATCAGCCCAAAAAGGCTAATAAAATTACAATTTCAGTGCTGGAAACCACTTCTCTAGTGTTAGATAGGCAGTGCAATGCTCACCACTCCCACTGGTAAGCAGTAAGACTTCCCTTTACCACAGCAAGGTCTGGATAGCTCTGAAGACAGAAAATAAAGTCCTGAAACCAGCAAAGCCTGGGATCTGGACTATACTAGCTAGGAAAGGCAGGAAACGAGCAAATAAATTAACAAATTAACCAATAAAAGCTAAAAACTGAGCCCCGTTCCAGCAGTCTTCGATCAGTCAAGTTCTAACTGCACACTCCTGCCACTAGGGTGCAGGGGAACCTTCTCCTAAAAAAGATGGCCTGGATTAGTGCTTAAGTTATACAAATAAAATTAGATTCAGCAGGTTTGAGTCTAGTCTATGCTACAGCAGACAAGGCGTACCAATTTCAGAAGTATGCAGTTCAAATAAGCAGGCACAATAAGTCTTTAACCAGAAATTCCCAGCTGAGAAGGGCAGAATCTAGCCTCTCCTCCCACAAGAGTGCAGACCACAAACCTTCTTAACGTAAAATAACTGGCCTGAAGCCAAAGTGCTTAAACTAGAACAATACACTTTTAGAATAACGGACACTGGGCCTTCAATCAGCAATTCCCAACTTAGAAGGATGTAAGCTACCTGTCCTGCCACAACAGTGTAGACCACAAACCTTCTTAATGTAAAACAACCGATCTGAAGTCCAAGTGCTTAACAAAAAGCCTTAGAATAAATTTAATCAGGCTACTACAAAGCAGTGATAAATGCAGCAGAATAAATTCAATTGAGTACTTTTAAGAAGAGGCAAAACAAAATAATGTAATAAAGTAGGAAGAAACACAAATACAGTAAAAGCAAATGAATAAAGTGCAAATTTTTTTTTTGTTAGTAAAGTGCAAGGAGAGAGGAAGGAGGGGCAGAAAATAATTCAGGGTTAAGAACCTAAGTGGGTTGGCCTTCCCAAATGTTCTCTCTGGATTAAGTAGAGTGAACACTAGACTAGGAGGGGTGTCCCAGATCAAATTTACAGTAGGGGCGGGCAACTGTCAAGCCACCAACTATAACACCACCACAAGAATAGGTGGGGGGACCAGTTTCAGGACAGATGAGAAGCCGAAAACAGTGCCAGAAAAGATATAAAATATTTCGGTCAGGCTATAAAATAGTTCAGTCAGGCCAAATTAATACAATGCAGAACTCTGAAAGATTAAAATGCAAAGGAAATATAATTATCAATCAGCAATATATTCCCAGATTGTTTAGGGATCACACACCAGCAGTTTCCAACAGTGTACAAAGGAATTTACAACAGAAGCTATTTTTAAATCAGCAAGCCTTGAAGCTCTCAGATAACACTAAGCTGTTAGACCAGTTTTATAAACTCCACCTCAGGAATAGGGGGGAGCCAGTTTCAGGACAGATGAGAAGCAAAAAACAGTGCCTGAAAATATATAAAATATTTCAGTCAGGCTATAAAATAGTTCAGTCAGGCCAAATTAATACAGTGCAGAACTCTGAAAGGTTAACATGCAAAGAAAATATACTTATCAATCAGCAATATATTCCCAGATTGTTTAGGGATCACACACCAGCAGTTTCCAGCCATCCAAATTCCTAATTCCCACTTCCAGGTTTTCCAGCTGCCGTAAATTCTTCTTAACTATAATCTGTATCATTTCATTGACCATCTGGTTAAAAATGTCCAGTAGTTCATGATGAAAAACAGACCCCACTAACACCCATTGGAATATTTAAAAACATGCAGACCTCTTGGAAACCTTCTATGTGCAATACAAAAATTAAGAAAAGAATTATCCATAAGGAGGGATTTATATTTGGTCAACAATTTCTCGAATTTCTTAATGATGTCTGTTAAAGTACCATTAAGTGCATGCCTTAAACCTGTTCTGGCCATACTATTATTCCCAGTGTTGTCGCCAAAGATAAATTTAGGCACAAACAGGTTTTGGACATTAAAATTCATAAAATCACCAGTATAAGGCTCAGAGTCTCATCCACCAGGAAGAGAACTTGCAGAGCTTGTAGAAGCAATCAGAGGTAAATGTTCCGAACAGACTGCTGCAGCATATGATTTTTTTTCCTCAATGGTAATTCCGAACCAAGAGTACTCACCTTATTACTTCTAATGCCTGATGTTGATAGAATTACCATTAGAGTATTCACCTGTTCATTCATTCAATTCATACAATCAAGAAGAAGGGTTAAACTGAGAGATGTGTTGCCAATATTTCTTTCTCCATTAAAATCCATAACAAATCTGGAAAAAAGGTCCATCTGTGACTTACTAGTAAGCAATAAAATACGATCTCAATAACCAACAAACCAAACAGAGTTTGACTTGAACAAATAAAAAATAAAAAATGCTGTACCAGATGCTGCAAAGAACCTTAAACATGTTTATTTATAGTTTGAGCGCTTTTGTTCCTCACAAAATCGGAACTTCATCAGAAAAATTGTAGACATTTGTTTCAAAGTTTAAAAAAGTGTTAAAGGTGCCAAAACATAATTTAATTTAAAGGTATGTGTGACACTGCCAGCCCAGCTATCTGGAATTTTGTAAATAATTCTATGTCATTTGTGAAAATTAATATGATTTATACAGAACTGTATGTTATGTACTGAACTTCAAGAATGTAACCACAGCATACCCTGCTGGAACATAGAAGAATAACTTACAAAACTTCAAGAAAATAAGTTGAAATTAAGTGCTTTACAATTGTGGTATAAAATTAGTTTCACTGCAGAGGCAGACACGATGTCTAGAGCTAGACGTTTTCTGTTGTCTTGAAAGAAAAGTAATTACTGGGTTTAAAATGTAAAGTGTTTTATTGCTTTATGACTTCCTAGCAGCTACACAGTTCTGAGCAAACATCTGAGAGATATGTATTTCTCACACAGTGATTTTAAACTCTGTTAAGTTTCTGTTTAGCCTGGAAACTGAAGGCAGGTGACAAAAAGTTATGTCATCCAGGCTAACCCAGCAGTAAAATGTGATATTAATTTAAGAACT
The DNA here is from genome assembly GCF_019279795.1 of Protopterus annectens. NCBI lineage: Eukaryota > Metazoa > Chordata > Ceratodontiformes > Protopteridae > Protopterus > Protopterus annectens. Next base: position 829,751,915 of record NC_056728.1, on the reverse strand, counting down.
CTCTCAGAGAGAGACTGTGCATTTTTTAAGTATCCCTGTTGTGGACCATTCCTGTTTCACTAAAATCTTGATTAAAATGTTGATCGTTTGATGTCATTTAAGAGAGGTAACTGTAACTACAGTAGGCAGACACATTATAAAGATCAGCATTCTAAATGCCTCTTTAAGATCAGCATTCTAAATGTTTCTTTTGTCTTGATCCTAGTTGTAACTTTAGGGGGTATTCCATTCGTAAATCTTTCATCTCTTAAGCCATTAGGAATTCTTTAGCCTCTCTTAACATTTTCTTAGAAATTGCATGATGTAAGATGGAATCTTTTCTGTCAGACTTCCCTCTACAACTACATGTGAAATTTAAGAAGTAAAAACCTTCAAAGGTTTTGGTTGTCTGATCAGACCTGGAAGTCTTTATTGTGGCACAGGATGAGCCCTTAGACCATCTGGTTTCTGTTGCAAAACCATCGGAACCCAACAAGGCAGAGACTGATGATATATTCATAGGTTCATAGGTTGGTACTAGGCTATTGGCCCTAGGGCCTATATAAGCCTAGCCAAAAAGGTACCCTGGCTTTTGCCACCCAAGAAAATTATTTTCCTGTGCCCCTGTCGAGCAGAGCCACAGAGGTGATCCCCAGGGTGAATTTCCTATTTCCCATCCAATCATCAAGATTTTTCTTGAAGAGTGTTAATGAGGAGCTTTGTTCGATAAAGATAGGTAGTTTGTTCCAGAGTATGGGAAGTCTCTGGGACAGGAAAATATCCCTCCAGCATGTTCTGTTTATTGTGGTGACAAGGTTTAGGTCCCTAGAGTGTGTACTCGGAGGGATTGGGATTTCTTTAAGTGGAGCATGTCCAATAGCTCTGGGTTTGACATAGCTTTGTATGTTAAGCAGAGATCTCCTTTGAGTAGGCGATATGCGACGGAGTAAAGAGTTTTTTGAGACGGTCTGGGTAGGGCATCTGTTTGAGGCCAGTAATCATCTTTGTGAGGTATTTCTGTGGCCTTTCCAGTTGTTGAAGATATCTTGTGAGGTACATACCAAAAGGGGCATTGTACTCTATAATAGGTCTAATGAGTGACCTCTTTTTTCCTGGATGAGAAACCTTTTGTGATGAAGTGTGCCACATAGAAGGATTTCCTGACTACTATGGCGATGTGATTATCAAAGGAGAGACTACTGTCCACCTGTGTCCCAAGGTTTCTTATCACATTTTCGGTGTTAAGTAGACTATCACCTATGTGGTAGCTGCATGGGTACAGAGTTTTTACCAAAGGGGATGGCAATGTACTTTTTGGCATTGAGCTTGAGGCCATGGCTTTGACACCAGGCATCAGTCTCAGTGAGGCCCTTTTGTAGGATGTACACATCGTTAGGAGTTTCAGTTATGACTCCTAATTTGCAGACATCTGTGAACTTCATTAGCCAAAGACCTTCTGTCTTAGCCTGTACTTCAGAAAAGTAGATACCAAACAGGAGAGGACCCAGGACTGAGCCCTGTGGTACTCCACTTGTCACTGGTCTGAAGTCAGATTTGGAGTCTGTTACTTTCACAGTGTGGGTTCTGTCAATGAGCCAGTTGACAACCCATCTTGTGACATAGGGATTTTTATCTAGTTTAGTGAGTTTATGTATAATTCCAGAGTCGGGGATGGTGTCAAATGCCTTGGTGAGATCTAGATAGGCTGTTTGAACCACCTTACCCTCGTCTACGGCTTTGGTGACTGCTTCAAAGAAGTCAGTCAGGTTTAGGAGACTAGATCTGTCTTTTACAAACCGGAACTGGGTGGGGTCCAGAGTTTGGAGATTACCAATGTCTTTGTTTATAAGTTCCATGATGATACATTCCATGGCCTTGCAGACCAGGCTTGTTAGGCTAAAGGGGTGATAATTCCCAGGGTCCATCATGACTCCCCCTTTGTGGAGTGGGATAACCGTCATTATGCTCCATTCAGTGGGCACAAATCCCGAGGTAAGGCTATGATTGAATATGGTGCTTAGGTGGGGTGCCAGTTCATTCTGTGGTTCATGTAGAACGCAGCCTGGGATGTTGTCAGGTCCCATGGATGCTGTGTTCTTGGCTTTGGAGAGTGTGGTTTTTACCTGTGCAGCCGTGATTACAGGAACTTTGCATTCTTCCGGTATAGAGATGGGCCCTTTAGGGGGGGGGGGGTAAGGTTAGCACTGAACCTATCTACCAGGATGTTGACAATATCAGTTGGTTCTGTATATTTAGTGCCGTTGTGCTGTAACTCAGAGCAGATCTCAGTGTTGCCATTGAGATTCTTGACATAGCTATAGATTGCTTTGTGATTGTCTTTAGAATCAGTGATGATTTTGTTTTCATAACTAGCTTTGGAGGATTTTATGAGGGATCTCAGCTTCTTACTGAGGCTGACTAAGGAGTTCTTCCAGTCATGGGATTTTACTCTTTTTTGGACAGTTTCTTTCTTCTGGTGTAAAGTTTGTTTATGGCAGAGGACCACCAGATTGGCTTCCTTTTTTTGGAGGATAGCATCTTGGTTCTGTTAGGGATAGCACGATCCATGCACTTGTGTAAGTGCTTATAAAGTGCATTTGTGTAGGATTCAGCAGTCGTACCTTTATTGTCCATCTGCATGGGTGTTGTGAAGTTTATCACTTCTGTCTTAAGAAGCGTGAAGTTGGCTTTGGAGACATTTTTTACTTTGGTTTCCCTAATGGAGGGTGGGGGTGGTATGTGGATGTCTAGGATTAGCTTGTGGTCGGATCTGACCAATGAGGAATTGACCTCTGGTGTGGAACACCGGTCACCAATGTTGGTAATGACCAGGTCTAGGATATTGCTGCCCCTGGTGGCGGTGTGGATAAGATGATCCAAGGCGTTGGAATTTATGAATTCCAGAAAACATTGAGCAAAAGAGTTCATACATGAGTAGTTTTCCCAGTTAATGGTGGGGTAGTTGAAATCGCCCATTATTAGGGTGATGGGTTGTATCCTAATATTTTCCAGTGTATCAAGAAATGAGGAGTGGGAATCCCGGGGCATGTTGGCGATCTGTAGCAAGTTAAAATTTGGATTGTGGTCTTGCCCAGAGTTAGTTGCATTTGGATAATCTTGGATGCATTATGCTGAGCAACTAGCCTGGAGGTGTGGATATCCTTAATGAATATGGACATGCCTCCACCTTTAGTGTTTCAGTCCAGGTTAGGTGGCCGAAAGGTGTGGTATGAATTATAGCCTGGTAATGCAGGGGTGCTCTCTGGAGCCTTGAACCAGGTCTCTGTCACTGCACAGATGTCCATGTTCTCCAGTTTAAGGAGTGCCTCAAATGAATGCATTTTGAGGTTTAGACTTCTAGCATTGAGTAGCATTACCCTCAGATTTTGCTTGATTGTACCTGTTATGGTGGTGAATTTGTCATTTGAACCTTGCCTAAAAAAGGCACTATAGGGGTGGCAAGAGCCTTGACCAGTATCTGGAATCCCAAGGGCGACAGATGCAGGCCATCTCTGGCAAAGCATCAAGGTCTGTCGATCATGTCATCCCAGGCAGACAGATACTGAATCCCCCTAGAATGACACAAGAAGCTTAACCAATTGTTGAAGTCAATCATTTTGTCCTTATACTGTGGTATCATTCTGGGTGATGGCAGGATGCTACTCAGGGCTAGGGTCATACCTGCCTGGGATACAAGATCGGAGAGCTCCTCCATGTCTCTTTTCATGTAGTCCAGGGAAGTATGTATCAGGTCATTCACACCAACATGGACAATGACAGAGACCTGAGTGCATGCGTTATGTGGTGGCTCCTGGCACCCAACAGGCAGCTGACAGTAACTTTCTCCTTGTTTAGCCTGGTGAGTGGAACATCAGTGTGCCTGACTATAGAGTCACCTTTGACTAGAGTGTTGGGTACGTTGTTATGCCTTATGGACTGTGGTTGAGTGGCACACTGAGTTTGTGGGATATGCGTCATTTGGGTTGTGTTGGGGTGTGGTGTTTGCATGCGTTTCTGCTTTGGAGGTCCCTGTTGCTTGAATAGATTTTTATTGAGAGCCTCTGTGAATGATTGGTTTATTCTGTTGGTTTATCCTGTCTTTAAATTCCGAGTGAGCACAGCTAAGACATATGATCTGATGAAGGCTAGTAAGCCAAAAGCGCTTATCAGGGAATTTTTCTGTGCTCCTGTTTTTCTTGTTTTTACTGAAGATTAAAGTTTGTTTTTAACATTTTTACAGCTGTGGTGGAACCGAGGATTTTTTCCTACTACATTTCTACATTTATGCTTGGAGCCTTCAGCAATACAACTACGTTTTCTTCACAAGAATCTGAAGCTATGTTGTTCATTGGTCTCCAGTACATGTTTTGACAGGGCATTAATACTGGATTTAGTGTGAATGTGATACATGTCTCTCAAGATCCTGTTCATCTTACCAATGTAAAATGCAGTATAGGATGTGCAACTAGCCAAATAAACAACATGTTCAGTTAAACAATCAGCCATAACCTTGAACTTAAAACATTGCTTGGTTATCGGGTGAGTGAAAGTGGTACTACTATCCATGTACATACATAAATTATATCTGTTACATGGTAAGGTGCAATGCTGGATTACTTCATTGGATACATTAACTAAATTCCTTGGATAGCACAGTAATCTTTGTAAATTCATTCTATTCATATAAAGGAACTGTGGTTGGTCTCCTACAATGTCCCTGATGTTGGGATCCACTGTAAGGACCCCCCCAATTCTTAGAAATGATGTCTCTGATATTATTTATGTCCTGTGTATAATACAAGGATACATTTACATCTGTTCTCCGTGTAAGCACATTCTCAGGGCCACTGGTCCCCACACATTCAACCATCCCTCTGTCAGCAAAATAAAGGCAGGCACTACCTCCCCTCATAAGGTCCACTCCTTCAAAACCTTTCCATCACTTTATCTATCTTATAAGATCTAGCTATCAACCTATATTTCAGGTTCAACAACTCACCCTCAAACCCTTCATTGGTGGGGTTAAGTCGTGATGCTCTCATTGCTTGTCCTCTAATAACATTTGTGAATACATATCTGGGATGCATACTCTCCCTATGCAGTAGGGTGTTCTTTTGCCATGATTTTCTAAAAAACTCCAGTATTCAGCATCCCATTATCCAACTTTTCTATATATACATCCAAATAAGCAATCTAGGAGTCTGACTTTTCCTTAGTAAATTTCAGATAATGTGTAAGTGCATTAATTTCACCAAAGAAATTTTGTAATTGATTATCATCTCCCCTCCACAGCAAAAACAGGTCATCTACAAAACGTGTATAAATAAATCACATGACTCTGAAAACTAGGCAGGGGAAATAACATTTCTTTTTCCCAATCAGCCATTACCAAGTTGGCGTAGCTATTGGCACACAAAGTGCCCATAGCTACGCCATCTTTCTGGATGTAAATCTTATCATCAAACAAAAAAAAAACATTATTCTCTAAAACTACTTCTAATGGAGAACATAGCAGATCTATAAAAGGGGGGGGGGGGGTTGTAGCCAGTATTACTCCTCAGACACCTCTGTACGCTTTCAAGCCCTTCAGTGTTAGGAATAACTGTAAACAGTGATTGGACATCTAATGTCACTAATATATACTGAAGGTCATTAGATAATGTCATTTTGGCATACAGATCCAACAAAACTGTTTAGTGTCCTTCAGTATGTGTGAATATTCCTCCACTACTGGTCTTAAATACTTTTTGAGGTTGCTTGAGCAGATTGTTATTGAGAGCCTCTCCGAATGTAGGTGTGTGTTTTGTGTTGCTATTTGTGTGTTTTGGTGGTGTAGGTTTTGAGGGACTACGTGATGAGTGTGGTGTGGTGCAAGTGTTTACTTTTTCTTCTTGACTGTCTAGTTCAGTCTTGGATGAAGAGAGCTTTGCTTCCAGTTTGGCTATATAAGTGCATCTCTTACAGGTTGTAGTGTTGGGTGGTAGGAGGAGAGGGTTGTCTGTGTGCATGAGGCAATTGCTGCATTGCCCCAAGATGCCCAGATTCATCAGGTAGACAGGAGAAAACACCAGGAGCTGACCCTTAGATATGCCTGGATAGGTGCTTATTTATTAAGTACTAAAAACTGTTTTCCTCTAGACAAGTGAGGAAATTTGAATGCTGTAGTAATTTGTAGCTTATTTAGTGTTTACTACAAGTTCTGAACAAGTGCTGAGCTCAAAGAAACAGATTTGAGTGCTAAAACTAAAAAAAATGGCTAGTTCTAAGGGAAAATTTGAAGAGCAGACTTTATGGCGCCAGGAATAGTTTAACCCTAGCTAAGCGGCGATGCATAAAGTGTATTTTTTTTAATATAACAGTAGCAACTAAGAAAACTGATTTAAACAAATTAACCAATAAAAAGCTAAACACTGAGCTCCGTTCCAGCAGTCTTTGATCAGACAAGTTCTAACTGCACACTCCTGCCACTAGGGTGCAGGGGAACCTTCTCCAAAAAAGATGGGCTGGATTAGTGCTCAAGTTAGGGCAGAATCTACCGGCTCTTCCCACATGAGTGCAGACCACACCTTCCTAATGTAAAATAACTGGTCCGAAGCCTAAGTGCTTAAACCAGAATTAACACACTCTTAGAATAACAGACACTAAGCCTTCAGTCAGCAACTCCCAACTTAGAAGGATGTAAGCTACCTGTCCTGCCACAACAGTACGGACAACAAACCTTCTTAATGTAAAACAACTGGTCTGAAGCCCAAGTGCTTCAACCAAAGGCTTAGAATAACAGTTACAATTTAATCAGGCTACTAACAAGCAGTAATAAATGCAGCAGAATAAATGCAATAAAGTAGGAAGAGACACAAATACAGTAAAAGCAGATGAATAAAGTGCAATTTGTTTTTATATATAATAGAAAATGAGCAAACTGATTTAAACAAATTACCCAATTAACCTGTAAAAAAGCCCAAAACTGAGCCCTGTTCCAGCAGTGTTCAATCAGACAAGTTCTTACTGCACACTCTTGCCACTAGGGTGCAGGGGAACCTTCTCCAAAAAAGATGGCCTGGATTAGTGCTCAGGTTATACAAACAAAGCTAGATTCAGCATACCTGAATCTAGTCTGTGTTACAGCAAACAAGGCGCACCAATTTCAGAAAGAAACAGTTCAGATAAGCAGGCACAATAATCCTTTAACCAGAAATACCCAGCTGAGAAGGGCAGAATCTAACCTCTCCTCCCCCAAGAGTGCAGACCACAAACCTTTTTAATGTACAATAACTGGCCTGAAGACCAAGTGCTTAAACCAGTACTAATACACTTTTAGAATAACAGACACTGAGCCTTCAGTCAGCAATTCCCAATTTAGAAGGATGTAAACTACCTGTCCTGCAACAACAGTGCAGACCACAAACCTTCTCAATGTAAAACAACTGGTCTGAAGCCCAAGTGCTTAAACCAAAAGCCTTAGAATAACAATTACAATTTAATCAGGCTACTACCAAGCAGTAATAAATGCAGCAAAATAAATACAATTGAGTACTTTTAAGAAGAGGCAAAAGCAAAAAAAAAAAGTGCAATTTTTTTAAAATTTTTTTTAGTAAAGTGCAAGGAGAGAGGAAGGAGGAGCAGAGGTTAAGAACCTAAGTGGTTTGGCCTTCTCATATGTTCCCTCTGTATTACGTAGCGTGAACACCAGACTGGGAGGGGTGTCCCAGATCAAATTTACAGTAGGGGTGGGCAACTGCAAAGCTACCAACTATAACAACTCTACAAGAATAGGGTGGGAGAGAGGGAGAAAACTGTTTCAGGACAGATGAGAAACATAAAACAATGCCAGAAAATATATAAAATAGTTCAGTCAGGCAAACTATAATTCAGACAGGCAAAATTAAGACAATGCAGAACTCTGAAAGGTTAAAATGTCAAGAAATATACTTATCAATCAACAATATATTTCCAGATTGTTTGAGAATCACACCAGCCAGAACCCAGGAGTTTCCAACAGTGTATGCAAGAATTTACAAACAGAAACTATTTCTTAATCAGCAAGCCTTAAAGCAATCAGATAACACAAAAGCTGTTAGACCAGTTTTATAAACTCCACCTCGAAATAGGGGGTACGCAGTTTCAGGACAGATGAGAAACATAAAACAATGCCAGAAAATATATAAAATAGTTCAGTCAGGCAAAATTAAGACAATGCAGAACTCTGATAGGTTAAAATGCCAAGAAATATCAATCAGCGATATATTTCCAGATTGTTTGAGAATCACACCAGCCATTCCAGCAATGAAACCTATGACCATTCAGATGGACAACAAGGTTACAAAGGAGGAACCTTAGCTGATTATATCCAAGGGACTAGATGGCATTCCACAGATACTCGCCCAAGAGGAAGTTTCTGCTACCTTTATTGTGGTTTATCAGGGGGTTGGATCCTAATTGCTTAGTTTCTGCCAACATTCCCAAAGAGAGGAGGCTGAAAACAAAGTATACCTCTATGTCTATTACTTCTTCCACAGATGGCCCACAGAAGGAGTGGTATGATTTTTAAGGGTTATTTAAAACAGTATGTCTTTACAACTTCCTTATTTCTTTTATTTTCCTCCCCTGATTCTTCTTCCTCTCAAAAGAGAGTAAGAGACAATTCTGAGGAAGAGTATTTTGATTTTGAAGTAGAATCTCTTGCTTACTCCTCTCAAATGCTTCTCCAAAAGGATTTGAGGCAAAGGTTGAGGATGCTCTTTGCCCAGACTCCCCATTAGACAAATTTTCATTTGCGGACATTATTTTAAAGATGATGCAGCATTTTCAGTGGGATAGAAAAGTAGTTTCAGAGATGCAAAAAGGATGTTATATCTTTCTGAATATAGGTGTCCTTAAGCTCTCAGCCATCCTCTCTGTGCTTGACCCCTTACAGGACACCTTCTTCATAGCTGGCCTGAACTCAGTCACAACCACCAGTGCCTAAGAGACCTGATAAGTTTTATATGGTACCAAATACTCACAAGGTTCTGTACAAAAATCCCTCTTCAGATCCAGCTGTTATATCTGTTAAGTCTAACAAAGCAAGTAAGCTTCTTCCCTTTATTAATGCTGTGCTCACTGAGAAGGATAGTAGAGCTGTGGACAGGTATGGAAAGAAAGTGATCACTTCTGCTACACTTTCTTTCTGATTCATTAACTGTCAAACTTATGTTTCTAGGTACCTACTCTCCTCCTTGGACAATATGAATAAGTTAATCAGAGCACAGTTGCTTAGAATGTAACAAACGACCACAACAGTTAACACTAAAACTCCTCCAACAGACCACTACAGCTGGTATCAAAACTGATACTAATACTGGGTACTAATAATAAAATCACATAAAACATGTCACAGCCACAATAAAGCCACAAAACAAAATACAATCAAATTTGTTTAACGGTCTAAGTGCTTTTGTCTTCTAACAGAAGACTTCTTCAGAGATAACAAGCACAACAAGCAGCACTGTTTAAATAGCGTACCTAATTACTACATTAGACTGAAGGAATGAGGAATAGAAGTGGCATTTGAATATGCATATATGTGAGTATTTACATATCTCATAATTCTGAGAATATGCTTGCTAGGAATGCATGATCTCTATTTGCAAATTTCAGGTTTATTTTTGTGAATTGGAGGGGGACACAATTACCTCTTCTGACTAGAATAGTTAATGCTATTAAAATATTTTTGCTACCCAGATTTATCTTTTTATGTAGTAACTTACTAAGTATATGTTCCCATATGTATATGCCTTCAACAGCTGCAAAACCACCTTATATTTTTTCTTTGGGATTCATCCTTGCCCAGGCAGGCTAGGAGAAAGCTGTTTGCATCATTTTACAGGGGGGATTACAACTGCTTGATCTATCAACATATGTTACTACTGTTGCTTTGAGTTAATTGCCCCAGGCTTGAAAACTTCTGGTACCTATATGGTTGCTTCCAGAATTAATGTTGTCCCACACTTTTAGGATTCACAAGAAAGGAACAATCTGTGACCTGGGTGATCTTGAAAAGTGAATTGGAAGATAGGTTTATGGCAAAAATGGTGGCCCTTATTTTATCTTTCAGGACTGCATATGGGACTAGAACATGTATTTGCTAGCATGTAAACCTTTCTCCTGGCAAGGATGGGTTAGCATAGGATGTGGACTTTGGAAAGATTTATTAGAAAATAAAACTATGGAATTTCTGTCTTAATAGGCACGTCACAAGAAATTCAAGTGCATGGAACTTAAATTCTGGCAGTATTTATAGTTGAAGGTTGTCCTAGATGTTAAAATTGCCACAGAGTCAGATCCCTACCTCAGCTTTGTAGATAAACTTATATATTCTTTGTAACTAAATAGGAATTATCCACTGGTGGCTTTTTTGAGGTCTGTGATATCCTAATTAAAGACAAGGCACAAAAGAAAATGAATTGCACAGCAGTTTGGCAAAAGCAAATAGAGGTCATTCCTAATTATGGTATAGGAAAAGATGATAAGATAATGGAGGACATTTGCATTTTCCCCTGGATATGTCCTTTACCTTGTATAAAGTGAAACATCAATGACAGCATGCTTCTTTGAGGCTTTGTAATAGAAAACTGGTGGTTAGCTATACATGCTAATTCTGTAACCACCCATGAGCAGAATACTTAAATATGGTGTAGCAATGCCCCCTTGTAAAGAAAAATTGGAGTAAAGTATACAATGCAACATCTTGGGAATTAAGAGAAATGATGCCCAATTTAGACTATTCTTGTTAGGAGTGTCAATTGTAAGTTGACAATTAGATGGACTTCAAATGTTCTGACTCAGGATAGTATGATTAATCACTTTGGCAGTTATTTTCAGACACTGGAGATTGGGCCCAAAATAATTTATTTTCCTGTTTTGTACTTATGAACATTGTGTTTGATTTCATTTATACACATTGTTGCTCCAGGACTATTGGAATATTTTTTTTATTTTTGTTGGCAGTAAAGAAATCATTAATTGCAATAGTATTCTCCTTTTCTGTTTTCTGCTTTGTTTCTCATTATCAAAAAAGTTGTGATATTGAAAAATAAAATAAAATGTAATTCCTTTAGTGGATCAACAAGATATTGCTCAATCCTAGAGTGTCCTTTCTGATTCCCTCTGCCCACTAGAAAGTCTCCACAAAATCTTCAGACTTGGTGTGGGATTTATCTTCAAAGAATATAAAATTCCAAAGTGTATGGTCAAGACAGAACAGAAACAATCACCTAAATGTCAAGTAAATGAAAGCACTGGCCCTGGCTCTTCAATTTCTGTATCATCTTTGGTCTCCAGGAACCCTTTGAATCCTAACAGACAGTATCTCTATTGTGGTACATCAACAAACGAGAAGGGACAAAAATCCTATCATCTTTGCAGATTGACAATGATAACTTGGGAAATTGCTGTGCCACACAATCTCTTCTTTCAGATAGTGTACATTTTCTCAGAGATTAATTCAGTTGTGGATTATTTAAACAAATCTAAGGCTAATCCACATGAAAGGATGCTGAATTGAGAGGTCTTCCTACTAGTTATTCATCAGTGGGGAACTCCCTCCACTCTGAACAGGCAGCTTAGACTGTTCTGCATCAGGGTTTCATACCCAGAGGCTTGAAGAACAGGCACCATGTCAGTCTGTCTTGGAAAGGGGAATTACTTTACACATTTCTACCATTTCCGCTGATTCAGAAGGTTCTCATTAAAATCAAAAAGGACAATTCAAAAATGCTTTTAGTAACCTTGTTTTGGTCAGGCAACACTGTTTCTCCCTTCTTTTTCATCTGGCCAAGGGCAATCTCCGCAAGTTACCCCCACAAGATGCTCATAAAACAGAATGGCTGTCTCATTTATCCAAATTTAATAACCTTAAACCTAGTGGTTTTTTTGTTAGGATTTTGATACTACATAGGCATCTATTTTCTTTTTCAGGTATTACAGAAGGCTAGGAAGTCTGCTATAAGAAAAACTTACATTTCGAAGTGTAATGAGTTTTCTCTTTGGTGCCAGAAAAATATAGGATGCTTATCAAATGGGTATTCCTATGATTCATTCCTAACTGTGCAAGCTGTTCCTGCCTGGGCTAGCATGTTCTTTCATAAAAGCATATTTGTCAGCAATCTCTGGATGTTTATCAATAGAGCCACCTCTTTCTGAACATTTTGAGGTCAAGCAGTTTCTAAAAGTCATCAGGCCACAAAGAAAGTCTGTTCTTCCTCCTTGGGATCTAACGTATATTTTACAGAAGTTAACTCTTTCGCCTTTTGAACTGGTTTCTTCCATCTCTTTAAAGTTCACACTTGGAAGACTGTTTTGCTTGTGGCCCTGATTTCAGCAAAAAGAGCCTTATAACTTCATGCACTTGTGGCTTCCCCTCCTTTTCTAACTTTTCACAGTGAAAAGAGATCCATGAGGACTAATCCTACTTTTATGACAAAAGTTTTCAATGAAATATCCTTGAAGCAGTCTATTAACCTGCCTACCTTCTTCCCCAGTCCTTAAAATAAGTGTGAAAAAATTTTGCATTTGCTAGATGTTCATAGACAGTTTAGAGTCTATTTCAACAAAACTAAGAATATGTCCAACGACACCAAAAATGTCTGAAAAATTAATAAGCAACACTGGTGTAAACACGGCTCGGACAGGACAAAAAATACTTTTATTAACTGAAAAATACGTACAAAATAAACAAACGGTTAGGCGCTTCCATCTGATAATACAGACTTCATCAGAACTGATTCATTTTTCAGATGTTTTTGGTGTCGTTGGACATTTTATCTAGTTGTTTTTGGTTGTGTTTGTTAAAACTAAGAATATCAATAAATCTGATCATCTGTTTATCTCTTATGAGAGTAAAAAGCTGGGTTGGCATGCTGAAAAAGATTACCTCCAAATGGATGTGGTTATTCCTTTCCTGAAAAATTGCTTCCAGGCCAGATCAAAGCTAATGATACCAGGGCTACTACTTCTTCTTGTGCTTTTCTCAAGGGTCTGGACTCAAAAACTATTTCCGATGCAGCCAGGTCATCCAGACACACCTTTACAAAACATGACAAAACAGATAACTTTTCTAGGGCCAGAACTGGTTTCACCAGGTCCATTCTATAAGGGATGCTGGACTCTGGTTCAGTGTTTTTGTCCTCCTATCAGATAATCCAAAGGTTTTGGGAATCCTCCCATAGGTTATTAATATAGTCAACAGTAATCAAATGGAGTAAATAGTACAGCAGTGTAGGAACTTAATCACTAGATATCCAAACAAATCACTGTTGCAGTATTGTGTATGCACCCTCCATCCTCCCCTCTTTTTTATCTGTTTTGTCTTTGTTGTTAGTCAAGGTGGGCCTCCTAATTTCATCCCCTCTCTCTCTGTGCATGGTTCCTACCCCCTTTTTTCCTCAATTTTCTCTGTCTGGGACAAAAACGTGTACTGCAGAACTTGAAGCATGTGTGTTCCTTATGCATCATCATGCTTCCTCATGCCTAGGTCATGAGGCAAATATACAGTGCAAGAGGAAGGCACTCAAGCTTTAGTATGGGAGAGGAAGGCATTCAAGCTTTAGTATAGTGACCAGACATATGGTATCCTTGGCAGAATACTTTCCATATGTGAGCAGTACTGCAACAGTGATGAGTTTGGACATCTACTATTATAGTAAGCTACTACACAACTGTACTTTCTGTGCCAGGATTCTTTGCAAACAGGCCTGGAAAATAGATGTCTTTTCTTTTCTGTGGATGAGACTACATTATGTCTTGCTATCTTTCCTCTGATTTCCAGATTCTTGGTAAAGATTAAGAAGGACTCTGTGACGATACTTGTGGTGATGCACTTAAGCTGCAGACAACACTAGTTCTGTGTTTTTTACATACCTAGCCAGGCCAGTTACAAAATATTCTTTACAAAATGGACCTACTCACACAGAACAAGGGATCTCTCAACCTCCACAATGTTCTGAATCTATACCTAATTGTATGGCTGGCAGTCTTTTAATCCCATTTAGGCACATTTATTTTAGAAGATGTGAATTGGTGTTAAAGGAAATAGGAAACCTATGCCTTAGGCTAAATGGAAGAGCTATACTAGTTGGTACCATATTAGAAACCAGGACCCAACCCAGACCGCGGCTCCAGTAGCTTTAGTACCTGTGCAAATTAGTCAGATCAGGGCTATTTTACAGTTCCGTTAAAGTTCATCTTTTGGCCATTTCTGCTTGTGTGCCTTTATATCTTCCCTTTCTTCCTTGTTCCAAGGCAGTCCATTCATGAAAGTTGTTTTGAATATTAGACAACTTAGGAAACAGGTGGTTCCATCTTGGGATCTTAAATTTGTTTTAGAAAAGTTAACTCGGTCTCCATTTGTACCTGTATCGAGTTCTTCTGTGAAGTTTTCTACTTATAGGTTCATAGTTCATAGGTTCATAGTTTATTACTAAGCTAACTGCCCTTGCGAGCCATTTTAAGCCTAGCCAATTATCCCTTGTGAGACTCAAACCCTGCACCTTGGGTTTGTAAGGCAAACACCTTAACCATTAAGCCACCCTCCCAACCCTCCCAACTTGGAAGATGAATTTTACTGATTACTCTGACTTTGGCTAGATGAATATTTACTTTGTTGTAAACTGATGTGTTCTCAGTCCTTTTCAGTTCTTCACTAAGAGGGTGACTTCATATCAAAGGTTGTTTCTGAGTTTACTTTGAATCAGTCTGTTTGTTTTCTCCATATATTCATCCACAGATAACATAGAGTACCTGGATAGACAAAATATTTCAGGGTGTCAGACTAGTTTCCTATGGAGGTAAGGAAAAAAGGCAACACTTTTCCAAACAATTTATTTCCAGAAAGCTTTCCAGACAATTCAGTTCTGTTATTCTCATTATGGGATCCCCCAGTTTTCAAGGTGCACTCCAATAGAGCTATGGCTACTTCTGGGGATTTTTGGAAAGGTGTGGAATCCAGAGCTATTTTAGCGGCAAAACCATTGCCTTCTGTCCATACTTTCTGTAAGTAGCCTGAGACTGACTCCTTTTCCAGTGCCAGGAAAGGATTTGCTTGAACTGTTCTTCAAGGTCTTCTGCACACTAGTCCTGCTTCCTTCAGTATTACTTTCTAAAATTTGACAAGCATCTCATGTAGATTTATGCTACTGCAACGATGATGTAATGATACAGTATTACAACTGAGTAAGTAAACTTACCATAACAGTAGATATTTGAACAGATCAGTGTTGCAGTACTAATACCCTCCCAACCTCCTTCCACCTTTCTTCTTATTTTTTTCCATATACCTTTGGCCAGGGTGGAATCTCTCCCACTTGTTTTCCTTTTTCTTTTTCTGACATGACATGATATGACTTTGGTTACTTATAGTATTTTCTGAAGTTCTAGGATTCAGCATCCATCAGTAGGGCAAGAAATCTCCATCCTTCTCAACCTCTTAACCCACAAAATCTGGACAAAGCCTGACATAATAGGGGTACAAAGGCCCAAAAATAGGGACAGATTTTAAATATTGCTCTTATAAACTTAGAAAGCTGCTAGAATAACAGGATGTGTATTAAAATATGTTTTCTAAAGGATATGAAGTCTGAAACTCAAATGTATGACATTATTTACTAATTTCATTCATCAGATCATCCCAGTGATTTGCCAGAAAATCAAAAATTTCATGAGGAACAGACTGAAATTTTGAGGCAAAATTCTGGACATTCTGCAAAAACCTGGACAGTTGAGAGGTACGGAAATCTCTGATGTTGGTAACAGTATGTAACTTTTATACCAGCATGCTCTCATGCCTGATCAGATGTACAGTGCATTAAAAGGCTTTATTATACTGGCTGGACATTTGATATCCTTGGCAAGATATTTTCCATATAGCTTTATGGCATTGTAAAAGTGATCTATTCGAACATCTGCTATTAAGGTAAGTTTATTTATACACCAGCAAAAAGCTCAAGAACCACAGAGACTAAAACTGTCTTGAAAGTAAAAGCAACAAGGTTTCACAAATTGCTTTTTCAAGTTGTATACTTGAGGACATAGACAACCCTAGTATAATTCATTGTTAAATTAAATCACATGACTAGGTTGGTAACTATCTTAATTGCTTCGGTTTTAATACAGTTTTTATACTATTATGCCATTTAAACCAGAGTGCTTATTTGTTCTTAATGAATTTAACTGTTTATATTCAGTCATCTAGAAATCATTTCTAACACAGCATGTGTTGTGAAAAAGCATTGTATTCATAAAATATATAGTCTTTCTCCAACATAGCCATTATTATATTAGCAGAGGTGTTGGCTATTAGTCTTCTGATCACAACATTTTGCTTTTGGAGATAGCACAGATCCTGAAAGATGAGGCCATTGCTCATTAAAACTACCTGTAACACTTTACATATTGTATTCATTTCTCTTTTCAAAAAAGTCTGTGTCTGTGTATACACACACACACACAATATATATATATATATATATATATATATATATATATATATATATATATATATATATGTATATATATATATATATATATATATATATATATAGATCTAGGACTATTGAACGAAAGTTCAGTAGTCCAAATCCACAATCACTGAACACACTTTAACGAAAGCGCTTTCACCAAAAAAAGCGCTTTCATTAAAGTGTGTTAAAAAATACACTACATTTACGTTTTTGCAGGAGGGCAAGCCCCCCCTGCACCCCCCACACCCCCCACTTTAATATTCGCACTCATAGGTCACACTACCCTTATCCCCACTGTAGTGCGATCTCCGCAACAGGCATATTTACGCAAAAGTGCTTCTTCTGTGAAAAGCACTTTTGCGCAAGTATGCCCGGCCGAATCTGTTTCGGTAATGTTGCCGTTCGGGGATCCGTACGGATCCCATATATATATATATATATATATATATATATATATATATATATATATATATATATATATATATATATATATATAGTCAATATTTTCGCATAGACTCTAATTAAAACTCATCCAGGATGACTGTAAAAAGTGAGTTTACATCAAGCATTACAAACTCACAGGTAGGTACATCAACAGAATAAATTACTTAGAAATCTTAACTATCTCATATTTAACTCATAGAGTGTATTTTCCATGTAAATGGATAATGGATATTTTATCCATCCCTCTTGCTGATACTATAGGTCTCATTGGAGGTTTTACTGATTTTTTGGGAATCTTTGGAAGACCATAGTGGATAGGAATCTCTTTGTGTGGAACATAAAAATAATTTGGTAATTCTAACAATAAGTACCAAATAAATGCATTGTATATATACATCACTCTTCACTTGTCTAATCAAGTTATTAATTTCTGTCCTTGTTATGACTGAATATGTAGCTTCGTCCTGTAATGTCCATTTTGTATTATCAATGTAAGCATTAGAGTCCATTGCAATAGTGCTACCTCCCTTATCTGCATTTTTAGTTTTAATATTGTCATTGTCTATTAGTGACTGCAATACATCATTCTGTTTTCTGTTTTTGTTATGAAATGTACAATGCTTGCCTTTTTCATAAAAAAAGTCATAAGTACCATTTTTTAACATGCCTTATTAAAGACTTGAATCTTTACATTGCTGTTAGGAATAAAAATACTCGTCTTTCTGAGTCCTGTTTAGATTTGTTCGTGTACCTGGTTTGGTTTTGCCTGTTGGAGCTTTCCAAAGTCTTTAGCTTTATGTTTACTTTACACAGCTGTACTTTTGTTATCTGCAGGTCATTTTAATATTGTGTGCAAGTTTTTAAATGTGAATTTTAAAGTATAAATATTCCATCAGGTGAAAAGGATAAAAATGAGGGTAGCTGGGAGAAGGTTATCATTAATGCATCAAGTTTTTATTCAGAATTGTAGCCTCCCTCTCTCTCTTATTGGTAACATTTGTAGTTAATATTCTTTATATTTACACAGAATAGTCATATTGTTTCATATTTAAAGTTAATTTTACCATTATCTATCTAGTAGTAAATGTTTAGATTTTAACTTATATAAGGATGTACATAATAATCAACATGATTCAGCAGTTTTTATGAAAGATATTAGGAGAAATATATTTCTGTGTCATGGCAGTGTAGACCCACAATTTGTGAAATGAACTTTAGGTAAGATTCAGATGGGTCATATCTAATGCAAAACTACAGCTGAACAGGAGTATGAGGTAGATACTTTTCAAGGGTTAACAGTGATTTTTCAGACAGAGGTTATGACAAAACTTAACTAACTACGGGAATAATGAAAGTGTTCATCTGAGATATACAAATATGCTCCATTTTGTGTAAATAAGGTATAGGATATCATTATAGGGATAGGAAGTCTGAATCTTTTATTAGCTTATAAAATGATGTTTTCCAAATATTTGAATGCAGAATGAGATATTGTCAGTGATAACTGTCAACTCTAATTGGTAATAAATATATTTTAGATGCAATGGGTGATGCACCTAATTATGCATATACAATAATTTGAGAACTTAATTTTAGAAAAGAGATATTATCTATGAAATTTTAACTCACAACAAAAGGGCATTCAAGAATGGTGGCTGCTGTATATGTGACTGTATTTTTAGTTTAAATATTTTAGATATCATGCTAATTACAAAATGCTTTGTTTTATTAATAATGCTGTGGGTGCAGCTTACATGTGGTAGTGTATAATGCAAACTGTTTACTTGCCAGTTAGTTGTGTTGGCAAGGCTATGAGAATAGTACAGATTTGCATTTATGAACATGTGCATGCCATAAATAATAACAATGATAATGTTTTATTTAAACATGAAGAGAGTTGTTGAGATTTTACATGTTTTAAATTTCTTGTTGTTGACATGGTTTTGCCTTCTGTTCAAGGTGGCGATGTGAATAATTTGCAAGAAGTTAAAGAATACCATTGTCAGCTATGTCTACAAGCTGACTCGTCAGCAGGGCTAAATGGATTGATTCATATTAACTCCCTGCTTAAGGCATTAAATTGTCTTTACAACCCCATATGTGTCATTGCTGTCTTCTTTAATGTTTGATAAAGTATGGTATGCAAGCATTTATGTTCTGGTGCACTGATTTTAATAACAAAAAAATAAATGATTTTGTAATAAAGGAATTGTTAATACCTATGGATTGCTTTTTGTGTGCTGTTATATTTTGTGCAAGGGTGGTCACGTTATAATGTGAACCTGCACCATTTGGATAGTATTGAAGTTGTGGTAAGTACCTTACATAGTTGTACTTTCTTGGCACCTCCATACTGCTTTCCACCTGCAAGACCAACAAAACATAACCACAAGAATGTAAAAAAATCGAAACTTGGAATATTCACTTTCAGCCTTGTTAAGATGAATCCACAACAAAAATCAAAACAACTAAATGAAAATAAGTGAATGAAGTATGAGACAAAACGCTATCTGGTGTAGTAGAGCATCACATAAATTAACTGATGAGGTAATATTTTTATAGGGAGGCCTCTGCTGTTGCTTGACTGTCCATAATAATCCTAAGAATCTGAAGCAATATCTTTCAAATGATGAGAGTGATGTACGACAAGCAAGTCCAGGAAATGGTTTTAGAGTTAAATACCTTAAAGCTATTTTATAACACTTTATTAACAATGAACAGTGAACAACCAACACCAATAACCATGATCTACAAACAACACAAGTAACATACATATGCAAAGCTGGTACCTGAGCACACATATGTAACAATTGAAACACCCACAAAATTTCCTTACCAGGATAATCTAGGGTATAAACACATTGTCCTATACTGATCACCTTAAAGCCTTATCTCTCTACTGTGTCTGCTATAGGTTACTGAGAGGCAATCTATGTCTGGCATGCAAGAAATCCTGGATTCCATCACATCTGTAAAATGAACAGTATCATAACCACTAGATCCAAGGATTTAAATTTTGCTTGTGACATAAGTAAGATATGTTGGTGAAACAGATATGTATCTCAGAGGATTCCCATAATCTAGAACAGGCTCCTCATCCATGTGAAGTAGAGCCCATCCCTAACTCTAGTTAAGCTTACCCTTGCCCAATGGATGGATCTCGGAAATTTAGCCCATGTCTGACCCTTATGCCTCTGATAGACAGACAGTGATGCCCAAACTAACATGCACCTTATAAACTCTAGAAATTTCCTGACTAACATACCCCCTTCCAATAAATGGCCATGATACATAGGGACACAATTGGGTTGGATGGCATGGCTAGGCTTATAAAGGCCCTGGTGATTGTTTGTCCAGTGTATACCTATGAACGCAATGCAGATCATATTAACTTGCATGAGAGAATATGAAACTATTTACAAAGAGAAGAAAAGTCTTATTATTAAAAAAATCAAGTAAGAAAAATGCTGCTTCTGTTTTCTATTTCCATGTCACTTTGAGGTACTAAAACACTTACTCCATCATCTCTTTGTTGTTCTTCAAAATTAGTCAAAACAGAAAGGTTCCTGGCTCCCACATAGCCTGCAGCTAAGCTTATATGAAGTGTTAGAGTGATCATTTTCTTTACATTGCTCATACCAGTCTATTTCACATTGCCCAATCAAATGCTCTTTAAATTCCACAAAAAATAATAAGTTTTGGATTGCATTGCATAATGCAAAATTTACCTCTACCCAGAGACACATTACATTTTCTAAATGTACCGCCTGGTAACTTTCAGCTTTTAAATTCACAAAAGGTTCCCGGCCCCTATTCCACAGTTGCCTTTTAACTTTATCACAAAAAAGTTTTTACAGTCTTGAATATTTAACACAGTCCTGAACTACATAAACTATCTTTTTTGACAGTCATATTTACAATTTTAAATTTATTCCATGGCTTATGTTCTTTCTGCAAAACAACTTTACCTGTAAATCTTTCAGACAGCGCAGTATTCATAAGCATAATATTTATCAGAAAGTATGCAAATTCTTAAAGCATTCAGTCTTTATGTAGAATTACCACTTTTCTGGATCTTTCATCAGTTAGTTTTTTTTTTCCTAGAACATATTTGACTGTTCCATGCTTACCACAGACTCAGTAAATATCAAAGTTCCAGCAGCTGCAACTTACAAGTGTTGTGTTTTAGAATATTTACATAGCTCCCCCCCCACTCTCCTCCCAGCAACATCACAGCATTTTCTTCTGCTTCCAAGGCATATGAAATACAAATAACACAAAACTTTTATTTTCCAGAGCTAACAGAAACAAATCAGTCTCTTCTTCAACTTTCTCACCCCAGGATTGAGTGCCCTCACTTTGAATATCTGACTTAATGATCATGCTGATGAAGTCAGTCTTTGGCTGTTAAATTGCACAATTTTCACACCATTCTTTTCCTTATAAACAAGATTTATAGCCCTCTTTTTTTCATATACCTTTATTGAATTATCACTTGTGACACAATTTACATTCATATAAAAGTAGCAAACTGTATTAATATAACAAACATTATACTACACATATATTGCTATATATCATATACTCTAAGCAATATTGCATAAAGTATTCAATTCCTGCCTTTTTTAACAAGAAACATCATTATTAAACCGTCAGTTACTACACAGGCAATCATACATTTATTTAAATGAAAACAAACCACACTGACACAATCCTAGTCGGAAGCATTTTACATCACAAACCATACTGACACTCCCAGTTGAAACATTATTCATCATTTATAATCTACCCAGTCTTCTTTAAACATAATCTCCATTTGACCTTGGCCAAATTTGGCCTAGTCATTATGAATATCACTGTGTGTCTGTCATGAAAATAGGTCATATGCCTAGTAAGACTAATTCCATGAACAAAAACCTTAAATAAGTGGTAAATAATTAGAAAAAAAAACTCACAATCAGTGACAAGGCCTGGTATGGCTGGAAGCAAAGCAAAGTGTGATAGCCATTTCTGTGCATTTAAAGTGAGTTTTTTATTGTATCTGCTTTATTTTCTGAAAAAAAAAATATATATATATATATACTTGTTTTCCCGCCTTTCTAAGCTAGTATAGTCCAGTTTTCAGGTTAGCGCTGAATTCAGGACTGTGTTACAAGTTTCTGTGCTTGCGCATACCTTACTTGGATATAAGGAAGTCTCTCTGTTCACTGTGAGAGAGGGAGCTTTGAGCAGCCTATCTGTCCCTGGACAAGTGGTTTCAGCCCAGAAATTAGTAGTTTATTGGCCATTTTGGGCTAATTTCTATCTCTTTCATTTCCCTGCTATAAAACACGCATTTGTAAGGTTTTTGCACTAGTATACAGCTCAGCAAGCTCCTGCCTGGTGCCCTACAGAGTCCTACAGCAGCAGAGAGACAAAAGAGAGACTTTGGAGTGATTATCATTTTTCTGCATTTTCTTGCTGCCTTTAGCTAATTCCACCTAAAACGCCAATTTTCTAGAGTTTCTGTGATTTAAAAAGCTTGTTTCAGCTACATATTGTACTTATTTTACTGCCTGCACTTTAATAAAGTCATTTTTGTGTTTAAATTACCTGTTTAACTGTTGTAGGCTACACACTCAAGTGTGATAGCCATTTCTGTGCATTTAAAGTGTTTTTTTTTTATTCTATCTGCTTTATTTACTGAAAAAAATACTTGTTTTCCCGCCTTTCTAAGCAAGTATAGTCCAGTTTTCGGGTTAGTGCTGAATTCTGGGCTGTGTTATAAGTTTCTGTGTTTGCCCATACTTTACTTGGATAGAAGAAAGTTTCACCGTTCACTGTGAGAGAGGGAGCTTTGAACAGCTTATCTGTCCCTGGAGGAGTGGTTTCAGCCCAGAAATTAGTAGTTTATTGGCCATTTTGAGCTAATTTCTATCTCTTTCATTTCCCTGCTATAAAACTCGAATTTGCACGGTGGTTAGCTAGGGTATAACTGTTCCCAGCTCCACAAAGTCTACTCTTCAATTTTTCCCCTTGGAACTAGACAAACTTTCAACTTAAGCACTCAAACCATTCACTTCTCATCCCGGCACTTGCTCAAAACTCATAGCAAGCACTAATAAACCTTAGCACTAGACCCCCCTATACTGTAGAGAAGGACAAGGCTCTCTATTTGACCTTACCAGCCAATCAGTAAAACAGTTCACTGTACCTATCCAGGCATGTCCAAAGGGCAGTTGCAGGTGTACTCTCTAGTCCAACTGGTGAATCTGGGCATTTTGAGGTAATGTTACAATTGCCTCATGTACACAGACAACCCTCTCCTCCTTCCACCAAACACTAATACATGCGAGAGATGCAATTATACAGCCAAACTGGAGGCTAAGCTCTCAACCAAAGACTGGACCAGGCAGTCAAGAGGAGAAGGTAATTACTTGCATCACACCACCAGTCTCACATAGGCCTATGAAACCAGCATTGGCAAAAAACACACATAAATACATAAAAACATACTCAGAGGCTCTAAATAAAAATCTGCAAAAGCAACAAAGACCTCCAAAGCAGACATCCAAGCAACCTTCACCCCCCCAACACAAACCATGAAACACCTACTTCACAAAACAAGTATGCCACGCAATCACAGCCCTTAAGGCAAAATAACATACCCAACACACTAGTAATAGGTGCCTCTATAGTCAGGCACAATGACGTCCCACTCACTAGGCTGAACAAGGAGAAGGTTACTGTTAGCTGCCTGTTAGGTGCCAGGATCCGCCACATAACACAAGCACTCAGGTCACTCCAGAACAAGTACAAATATGACTGTGTCATTGTCCATGTTGCTGTGAATGACCTGAGCCGTACCTCCCTGGACTACATGAAAAGAGACATGGAGGAGCTCCTCTGATCATGTAGCCCAGGCCGGTATGACCCTGACCCTCAGTAGCATCTTGCCCTCACCAAGAATGATACCACGGTATAGAGAAAAAATTATCAATTTCAACAATTGGCTAAGCTTCTGGTGTCATTCAAAGGGGATCCAGTCTCTGTCAGCCTGGGATGACATGCTCGACAAGCCACACTGCTTTGCTAGAAATGGCTTGCACCTGTCACACTTAGGCTTTCGAATACTGGCCAAGGCTCTTGCCACCCCCATAGTGCCTTTTTTAGGCAAGGCTTAAAAGACAAACCCACCATCATAAATAGCACAATTAACAAAAAACTGAGGGTAATGCTACTCAATGCCAGAAGTCTAAACCTCAAAATGCATGCACTCGAGACACTCCTTAGTATGGAGAAAATCGATATATGTGCAGTAACAGAAACCTGCGGTAGCTATGTCGCCTCACAGTAAGACGTTGTCCTGTTCGATTCTCAGCGAAAGCATCTTCTGTGTGGAGACATGAGTGAATGGGCGTACCTTCGTTGAAGGTTGTACATCAGGGCTGGCAACTCGGTATGGACCGGAGTTCCGCTGTGGCGACCCCTAACCGGGAAAAGCCGAAAGATACAACAACAACAACAACAGAAACCTGGTTTAAGGCTCCAGAGAGCACCCCAGCACTACCAGGCTGCAACTCATACCATACATTTCGGCCACAATACCCGGACCAAAATACAAAAAGCGGGGGAGTGTCCATATTCATCAAGGATACCCACACCTCCAGGTTAGTGGCACAGCACGATGCTTCAGAGATCATCCATGTGCAACTAACAATGGGCAAAACTGCTATTCAAATATAGCTTGCTACAGATCACCCACCATGTCTCAGGACCCCCACTCCGCATTCCTGGAAACACTGGGAAACATAAAGGTCCTACTAAACACCCTGACATTGGGTGATTTCAATTACCCAAACATTAAGTGGGAGAACTACTCAAGTACAAACTCCCTTGCCCAACATTTCCTTTAATTTATAAACACAAATGCCCTGGATCAACTGGTCAACACCCCCACCAGAGGTGACACCATATTGGACTTGGTCATCATCAACATGGGCGACTGGTGTTCCACACCAGAGGTCAACCCCTCGCTGGTTAGATCTGACCATAAACTAATCACTCTGGATATCCACATTCCGCCACCACCCCCGATCAAGGAAACCACTGTGAAAAACTTTTCAAAAGCAAACTTCACATTACTTAAGACCGAGGTGGGAAGTTTCAAAGCCCCCATGCTAAAGGATAATGCTGTCCAAACTGCAAAATCCTTTACTAATGCACTCTACGAGCACCTACAAGAATGCATGGATTGTGTTATCCCAAACAAAACCAAGACTCACTCCTCCAAGAAAAGGAAACCAGTCTGGTGGACCCCTGCCATAAACAAGCTATACAATAGAAGGAGGAAACTAGTACAGAAAAGAGTAAAATCCTAATAAGGGAAGACATCCCTGATCAGTATCAGCAATAAATTACATTCCCTCATAAAATCATCCAAGGCTAGCTTCGAAAGAAGAATTGCCATGGACTCCAAAGATAACCACAAGGCATTCTTTAGCTATGTCAAGAATCTAAGTGGCAATTCTCAGATCTGCTCGGAGTTAGTGCAGAATGGTACAAAATAAACTGAACCGACCAATATAGCCAACATCCTGGCAGACAGGTTCAGTGCAAACTTTGCCCCCCTCTCACCCCCAAAAGGGCCCATAACTATACCAGAAGAATGTAGTACCCCTGAAATCACAGACACTCAGGTTAAAACAGCCATTTCCAAAGCCAAAAATACAGCATCAATGGAACCGGACGGTGTCCCAGGCTGCATCCTACATAAGCTCAAAGATGAACTAACCCCTCATCTGAGCACACTGTTTAAACTCAGCCTCTCCACAGGCTATGTGCCCACAGAGTGGTGCAGAGCAATGGTTATTCCGCTCCACAAAGGTGGAGCCACAACTGACCCCGGGAACTATCACCCTATAAGCCTGACTAGCTTGGTCTGCAAAGCTATAGAGCGCATCATTATGGATCTCATTAACAGAGACATTGGGAACCTCCAAACACTGGACCCTACCCAGTTCGGCTTTGCTAAGGGAAGATCATGCCTCCTAAACCTGGTGGACTTCTTTCAGACAGTTACCAAGGCTATAGATGAGGGAAAGGTTGTCCACACAGCCTACCTAGACCTCGCAAAGGCCTTCAACACCATTCCCCACTCAGGTATTACAGACAAGCTCACCAGCCTTAACATAAACCCCTACATCACGAGATGAGTTTCCAACTGGCTTCTGGACAGAACCCACATGGTAAGAGTTGCAGGAGCTAGGTCTGACTCTAAACCGGTTACAAGTGGCATTCCCCAGGGCTCAATAATAGGACCCCTCCTGTTTGGCATATACTCGTCAGAGGTACAGACAAGCACAGGAGGGCTATGGCTGACTAGGTTCACATACAACTGCAAACTAGGGGCTATAATTGACTCTCCGGTTGACACAGACATCCTCCAAAAGGGTCTCACTGAGACTGATACCTGGTGTCAAAACCATGGCCTCAAGTTAAATGCCAAAATGTGCATAGTCATCCCCTTTGGAAAAAACAAAGTACCCACAAACTACCACATAGTTGGTAGCCCCCTAAATACGGAAGACGTAATAAGAGATCTGGGGACCCAAGTAGATAGTAACCTCTCCTTTGATAATCACATTGCCAAAGTAGTTAGAAAATACTTCTATGTGGCCCACCTAATCACAAAAGGGTTTGCATCCAGATTGAAAGAGGTCATTGGGCCCCTCCACGCATCACTTATCAGACCCATCATAGAGTACAATGGCCCATTTGGGATGTACCTTACAAGATACCTGAAACAAATGGAAAGACCACAGAAGTACCTCACCAAGAGGATCACTGGCCTCAAGCAGATGCCCAATGCAGCTCGATTGAAGAAACTCCAGCTGTACTCAGTTGCATACTGCCTACTCAGAGGTGATCTCTGCCTGACATACAAAGCCATGTCCAACCCAGAATTGATGGACATGCTCCACCTAAAGAAAACCATATCCCTTCAAGCCACATGCTCCAGGGATCTAAACCTCACCACAACAATAAATAGGACGTGCTGGAGGGATAGATTCCTGTCCCAGAGACTTCCCATGCTCTGGAACAAGATTCCAATCTACATTAGGCAGAGCTCCTCCCTAACCCTCTTCAAAAGAAATCTTGACGAGTGGATGGGAAACAAAAAGTTTACCCCAGGGATCACTTTAGTGGCTATGCTGGACAGAGGCACAGGGAACTAATCTAAGGGGGTGGCAAAAGCCAACACATTCCAGCTATGCTTATAAATGCCTTCGGGCAGATAGCCTAGTACCTACCTATGAACCTATGTACTTGTAGAAACATAGTAGGCACCTTTAGATAAGAAGAAACTGTATACCAGCCACTTAAAGATAAAATAGAGTTCTTAAGGACATCTTAGCTTATTTTCTTAGGTCATTATGTTATTCCAAATAAAACACATAAACAATGTAGCAAATCTAATTTTCCCAGAGCCAAGCCAAACCACTAATATGAATAGAGTCGTTTCTCACATTTGCTTATCTTACTGCAACTTCTGTCACTTTTGCTGTAACACAGTGCACTGTACCTGCAATCAAATCACAACTCTGCCATCTTCAAAACACAGCCTTCTTCCACTTTAAAGAAACTCTCTAGCCAAGCATTAACTCAGATATTTTTTCATCAGGTGTGATTCCTGTCAGCTTTAAACACCCGATCAGACCACTCTGTAAAATTCCATCTTTTGTAGGTTCATAAGTAAGTACTAGACTAGTTACCCTTGCAGGCCAGGCTGTCCAATCTTGCTGTGTAATGTTACTATTAATCCAAATGGTAGTTTGACCAAGAGCAAGACTATTAGGAGTGGCCTCCACAGTGTCACCAAGTAGATATGCAAGTACTCTGAGAGCTTATGTATGTCTCAAAAATATTAGCCACAATGATAGGGTTAAATATACTTAATAATAAATAATAAAAGAACAAGAAAATGCTCAGTAAATAATCACAGTTACATCAGAGTTCAAAATCACAGGAAATATTTAAAACAACATTGTAGGACAGTCTCAAATAAATAAAGAAAACATGAAAGCTATACTTCACTATGTTCCTGTCTAAATCTAAGAGAAATGTATTTATTTATTTTTATTTATTTAACATTTGTTTACTAGGAAAGTCCAACTTGGAATGAAGCCAATTTTCAGAGGAGGCCCAGGGAGAAACGCTCCAGACGCATGTATTACTGTACCCTAGTTAACTTACTTCTAGAGCAAGGCAAGTGTGATGAATGGATCTTCTAGATGATGTTGTTGGGTCCAAGTCAGAATACAGAATACTGTGTCACTCTCAGAGAGTTCTTAAATTAATATCTCAAATGTTACTGCTGGGCTAGCCTGCATGATGACATCACTTCTTGTCATCTGACTTTAGTTCCCAAGCTAAACCCCTGTTGCTAGAAACTGCCAGCATTTAGCATCTCTCTGTGAAAATACATAACCCACAGATGTTTGCATCTGCTGGAAGACATAAAACAGTAAAACACTTACAAGACAATGCAGAAGGCTCCCTAGTTTTAGACATCCTGTCTCCATGCTGCACTGAAACCACGTTTTTATCGCACAGTTGTAAAATAATTTAATTTCAACTATTTTTCCTGAAGCTTTCCAAGTTAACCCTCTATGTTCCAGTTTCCACTGTTAAAATATATACATTTACATTTACACAGTTACAATAGTATATATACATTTTTGTTCTTTTTCGGTAGGGTATACTTTGGATACATCTTTAAACTCAGTACTGTACAAACCCTTTTCACACACACTTCTGTACTAGCAGTTTGAAATACACATAACATACAGTTCTAATACATTTGTAACACAAGCATATGAATCATGTTGGCATTCACAACTGACATATAATTATTTATAAAATTCCAGATAGTTGTGCTGACAGTACCTCCTTTTGTCACAGTTCTATACACACCATATTAATATTCACAAATGACATATAATTATTTAAAAAACTCTAGATAGCTGAGCTGGCAGTGTCTCCTTTTGTCACCCCCCAAAGATTCAAGCTAGTTTTTCAATTGACCCTTGAGAAACGCTGCTTGAGAGGGTTGAATCTATTTGGTAATACCTTAACCCATTCCTTGTCTTGAGATTTTAGATACTTTGGCATAGCTGACTTCAGGACAGTGCTGCACTGTTCTATCATATGACTGCAACCCTAGGCTCCACCATAATAATTTGGGATTTGGCTGGTTGGCTCCCTGTAGCCATAGATCCCCCTTGGACTCCTCCTGTGTCCTACTGCAAATACTTAGCATCAGGACCTCCCTATCATGGTAAAGTTACATCATGTTAACATGGCACAGCTTGTGCCTCTGCCTCCTGCATAGCAGTTCTGCCATGTAGTTAACATCATTGACCTTCCTTACCACATTGAAGGGTCCCTCCCAAGTTGCCTGCAGCTTATTGTGTCTGACAGGAATGAGAACCATTACCTACTGCCCTATAGCATACTCTCTAGCTTGAACATTCCTGTCATACCAGACCTTTTTTTGCTGTTGGGCTTCTGCCAGATTCTCCTGGGCCAAGCCATGAGTTCACTGAGCCTTGTTCTGAGGTTTAGGACATATGCCACAAGAGACTCATTGTGGGATTCACACTCATCCTCCCACTCATCTCGAATCAAATCTAGAGTTCCCCTCACCCTGTGTCTCTACAGCAACTCAAAGAGTGAAAAACCTGTGGAGTCCATGGGCACCTCCCTGTAAGCAAACAAAAGATGGGGTAAATATTTGATGTTAAGTTGTCTATCTCACCTTCATTCTTGCTGGTTGGGTTCGGAGCCGATCCTCGGCTCCGACTCGGCCATCTTCAAAAGCTCGAGAGCTGCTTACTGGCTCATGGCCCCCCTATATCCCATGATGCTTGGCACTAGATACCCAGAGTTCATTTGACGCTTCTGCTACGAGGTTGCGTTTACTGGCTCAGGTCGTATTTTTTCACTTTATTGATAATATTAGAACTTTTTGTATATTATTAGTTATAACACTTAGTGTCATACATAGTTGTAGGATTTGTGGTATTTGTTAGTGTTTAATTCCCCCCTTGAAAACTTGTTTTCTTCTTAGAGAGTTTTCCCCTCCCTCCCCCACTCCTGTTTTGCCTTTTTAAGGTAAGCCGTTTTAGTTAGAGGCTTATCCTTGTTTTCTTTTCTAAGGTAGAAAAATGTTTTTTCATTAGAAATTGTGGTAGTTTGTAGGTCTTATATTATAGAGTGTGTGTGCTGTTAGGGTGTGGTAACTTGTGTGGACTGTGTGTGTTTTTTTCTAGTTACCTACTTCCCTTTGTACTCTTTCTTTGTATTTGAATTTTCCTTTACAGGAATGTTTAAAGACACGAAAGTGTCTGGATTCAAGAAGTTTGACTCATGCTGTCAGAAAATATCTCTGACAGATGGTCACACTTCTTGTGTCTACTGCTTGGGCGCCCTACACCTGCAGGACTCTTGTTCGGTGTGTCACGCCTTTAGTCCAAGAGTCCTGCAGGAGTGTAGGAATAAGCTTATCCTTAGGGGTTTGCTTAAACCTGAAGGATCACTGGCCAAGACTCAGTCAGTGAAACCTTCCAGGCCATCAAAGCCATCGGCACCCAGTTCGGAGCCATCGCCGGGTGTGGCTTCTGCTTCAACTTCGGTTTCGGCTGGAACCGAAGTACCTATCTCCAAGTTAACTTTGGCTCTGACTGGAGCCGAAGTACCTATCTCCCAGTCGGCCCCGACTCTTCTGTCGGAACTGTCAGGGAGTCGAAAATGCTCCAGGTCACCATCCTTGGAGTCGATACACTCAGCTCCAGGGTCACCCTTGTTACAATCGGAGCAAAGTCATCAATCCCACTCTTCTCGGTCATCTAGACTTTCTGACCATGATTTGGAGAGGGTGGTGAGCAGGCTTTTAAAATCGCAGGCCCTGGCTAAAATGCTATCCAGCCCCCCTCATCAGGGTTTGGCTCTATCTGTCTCTGCAATAGTTCCTCTTTCGACTCATCCATTGAGTTCGGAGCTGGAGCATGTTGAGGCTGGAATCGTGGGACCGTCGGCACCGATACCTCCCCTTTTGGTTTCGTCGTCGGCTCCGATCTCTTCCATGGTGCCGTCCTTGGAGGGATCTGGGCGCCGGGACTCCCTCGTCGGCTCCGAGGGGGTGAGTGGCATCAGACCCTTGTCTGACCCCATTCTCCCTCTCGGAGCTTCAGCGCAGGTGAGTTCAGCTCCTACATCGGCTTTGGAGCCATCTCTCTCGGTGCCCGGGAGGATCCCGGTCTCTTCGGAGCCGGAGCCTTCTCCGATATCGGGAAGGGGCACCTTCGAGGTCATCGGCTCCTCCCCCCATGGTGCCTGCTCCTGCCTCGGCCCCTCCTCCAGACCCAAAGCATGGGGAACAAGCGCTCCAGGGCACCCCATTGGGTGTATCGTCCTCTTCCGAGGCCTCCCCCGTTCATTCAGAGGAGCCCCCTCGAAAGAGGAAATGCAAGAGGAAGCATGTTGACTCCCCTGAGTCTGTCACTTCAGATACTAACTTAGAGGAGTCGGAAGGGCCCCCGAGATCCCCCTCTGAGGACGTCTCCTTCTCAGACATCCTTGAAATTCTTAGGCAGTGGGGGAACTGGACTACCCTTAACCCTTCCGAGGATGAGGCGGTATTCCTGGATGCATTTGGATCCCAACCCTCCACCTCCTGGGTGTCTCTGCCTTTCGATTCACTGATGTCTGTGGTGGCTCGAAAGGCGTGGTCAGCTCCAGACACAATGGAACCAACTCCCCGCAGGCCCACAAAATTCATTACCACCCCTCAAGACAAGCAATTTCTGACCAAGGGTGTTCCTGTTGATGCCATGGTGGTAGCAGCGGCCACTAAAAAGGAGTTGGCTGAAACTTCTTCATCTGTCCATCCCCCTAATAAGGAATTTAGGACAATGGACAGATATGGGAAGTGGATGTTTTCCTCAGCGACCTTCTCCATGAAGTCTCTGAATTATTTGTGCCATTTTACCCACCTTCAAAGGGATCTCCTTAAAGAGCTAGGAGATACCCTTCAAGATCCATCAGCTGCGGGGGTCCAGGCTAAGGTTGCCTCCCAACTGGCAACTCTAAATTCGGTAGTAAACTTCTCCATGCGGCTCATCTCTTATTCAGCCGATGGCGCGAGTAGGGCCACAGGCACAGGCGTGGCTCTGAGGAGACACGCTTGGATGCGGTTATGCAACTTTTTGGAACCCTTCAGGGCTTCTTTCACCAACACCCCCTTTGATGCTTCTGCTCTGTTTGGACCACAGGTGAAGGATACCCTTACCAGGTGTGAGCAGGAAGGCAAGACTGTCTCTGTTGTGGGAGTCTGTTTTTCCACTCCTTCAAGACCATATCCTAAAGGTCAGAAGAGTGGGAAAATATGGTTCCAGAAACCCCAGGGAGCTGTGCCTGACACACGTGGAGAGTTTCCCTCCAGGGGTAGAGGAGGGAACAACAATAGACGCCGCCCTAGGGGCAGAGGGGGTCCTCAAAATCAGGGCCAAAGAGAATCTTTCTCTGACAAGCCCTTCCAGCATCCCTGAAGTGCTGCCTGGCTGTCCACCTTCGGAGGCAGTCGGGGGAAGATTATCTCTGTACCCAAAAGCCTGGCAAAGTATAACACAAGACAAATGGGTACTTTCTGTCATATCCGAAGGCTACAAAATCCCCTTCTTTCGCACTCCAAACTTTACCAATAAATCCCTTCCAGATGTTCCACCCAATCTAAGGGATCAAGCAGTTCAAGAAATTTCAAAACTGCTAAGAAAAAGAGCCATCCAGTCAGTCCCAGCAGACCAACAAGGATCCGGAATTTACTCAAGGTTCTTTTTGGTACCAAAAAAGACAGGGGACTGGAGACCCATTCTGGATCTCAGCAGACTAAACAGGTCTGTTCAAAGAAAGAAGTTCTGGATGGTCACGCTATAGTCCATTTTACCCTTTCTGGGTCAGGACAATTGGATGTGCTCCATAGATCTTCAGGATGTGTACTACCATATCAAAATGGACAGACGCTCCAGAAGATTCCTCCGCTTCCGGCTGGGAGCCAGTCATTATCAGTTCAGAGCTCTGCCTTTTGGTCTCATCATAGCCCCCAGGGTGTTCACCAAATGTTTGGCAGTAGTTACCACTCACCTAAGACGGCAAGGATTCCAGGTGTTTCCATATTTAGATGACTGGCTCCTTCTGCAACCACCAGGCATCACCTGCTGTGAGCCAAAGACTACACCATCCAAACATGCTCCAAACTAGGCATCACAATAAATTTCGAAAAGTCTGCATTGTCACCTTGTCAGTCTATCACCTTTATAGGCGCAAACTTAAATACAAAGGACATGTCAGCAAGACTTCCAGTAGACAGAGTGTTAGCTATTCAACGACATATGCAGGTCTTATTAGGATGCAAAAAGATTCAGGCCAGATTCGTCCTAAAAACATTGGGTCACATGGCAGTGGCGATCATACTAGTCCCCCTTGTACGTTTTCACATGAGGATTCTTCAGTGGATGCTGTTCACTCAATGGTCCTTCCAGCAACTCACAATGTCTCACATGATAATGATCACACAGTCATGCAAAAAAACAGCTTGTTTGGTGGATGGTTTCCCCATCATTACGCCAGGGCAGACCATTTGTTCTCCCTCCTCCAGTAGCTACAGTGACTACGGACGCCTCCTTGATCGGGTGGGGGGGGGGGGCATTTTCAGGGCAGAACAGTCCAAGGCACCTGGTAGCTTCACGAGTACCATCTGCATATCAATGTCTTGGAGATGAGAGCAGGGCTTTTAGCATTGCAAGCTCTTCAGAACTCTCTTCCCACCGGGACCATTGCAATTCAAACAGACAATATGTCAGTAGTATGGTACATCAACAAGCAGGGCAGAACCAAGTCCTACCCCTTATGTCGAGAAGCATGCAGACTTTGGCAGTGGGCGATCTTCCCAATGGTTTCTGATAGCAGCGCACATCCCTGGGAAGTCCAACGTTATAGCAGACAGGCTGAGCAGAGCAATTCTCATGCCTTACAAGTGGTCTCTCAATCAGACTGTGGCAGACAAAATCTTCTGCAAATGGGGTCAGCCTTGCTGTGACCTTTTTGCCACCCCCTTCAGCAATTTCGACAATTTCATCTCTCTCCTCCCTCTTCCCGGACACTTCCCCAGAGATGCTCTAGTTCAGGATTGGCCTCAGGGACTTCTTTATGCATTCCCTCCATTTCCCCTGATTCCCAAACTAATACAGAAATCTACCACACTAGGATGCAAGATGATCCTCATTGCCCCTTACTGGCCTCGACAAATTTGGTTCCTGTTCCTGCATCATCACCTTCTGGAGCAGCCCCGGATCCTGGACCCACTTCCAGACCTCCTGATCCATCAGTCGGGCGGGCTGCGCCAATCTCTTCAATCTCTCCAGCTCACTGCTTGGTTTCTCCACTTTCAACCTTAGCCAGGCTTCCGAACATCTCCCACTCGGTGTGTGAAATCATCTTATCCTCGCATAAGTCTATCACTAGAAAGACTTATGCTAGTAAGTGGAAACGTTTTTCCTTATGGGCAGAGACCAGGAATATAGATCCCTTTTCAGCCCCTGTGCATCATATTTTAGAATTTCTAGCAGAACTTTTTCGAGCTGGATCCTCTTCTGCCATGATTAGAGTTCAGCTAGCTGCAATTTCAAACTTTCATAAGGGCCTATCTGATACAAGCATCATGTCCCATAAGCTTTGTAAAGCCTTTCTTAAAGGGACCACTCTACTCAGGCCCCCAGTAAGAGATCCAACGCCTCTGTGGGATCTGAATTTGATTTTAGCTTCCCTGATACTGCCCCCCTTTGAACTGGCAGCTTCTTGTTCCTTGAAGTTTCTTTCTTGGAAAACCCTTCTTCTGGTTGCAGTTACGTCGGCTAGAAGAGTTTCTGAACTTCAGGCTCTTTGTGTTCGTCCTCCTTACCTAGTTTTTCACAAAGATAGAGTTTCTCTTTGGACTAACCCTTCCTTTCTTCCAAAGGTTACTTCTGATAATAATTGAATCAGTCCATTGACCTACCTGTGTTTTTTCCAAATTATTCCAACAAGGCAGAATACAAGTTACATCAGTTGGACGTTCATAGACAATTAGGCTTTTACTTGCATAGAACCAAGCAAATCAGAAAATCAGACCAGTTGTTCCTGTCCTATGCTGAGGGTAAACAAGGTATACCAGTGTAGAAAGTAACCTTATCTAGGTGGTTGACATCTATTATTACATTTATATATCAGTTAAGGAATAAAGAGCTTCCTGCTAAACCAAAAGGTCACTCCACCAGAGCTCTAGCTACTTCAGTGTCTTTTCAGGCCAGATTGCCAATGGAAACTATTTCTGCGGCAGCTACATGGGCTAATTCACATACCTTCATTTCACATTATAAGCTGGATGTGGCCTCCAGGAGCAGAGCTGATTTTGATTCCACTGTTCTGAAGAGTCTGTTCCGATGAGCCACCCAGGATTGAGGAGCTAGGGATGCTGTCCCAGCCAGCAAGAATGAAGGCGAGATAGACAACTTAACATTAAGAAGTTATGCACCTACCATAACGTTCCATGTTAGTTGTCTTCTTCTCGCCTTCAAAGGAGCTTTGACCCTGTTCCCTGCCTTCCCTACTTTTTGGCACTGCTCATAGGTCCTTCAGTACCCTGTTACATCTCTGGAAATCTCAGGTCAATAAAAGTACTGCATAATACGTCTCTTTGTACACTTTATGCCCATATGACCCACCAAGGGAATGTCATGGGCTGTGGCTAGACGTGCCAGATGGTGGGCTGTGGGCACTGCCAACTGCTGTATTCTCTCACCCTCTAGCCCTCACTCAGTGGTCCTCTCCATATACAATAACCCTTTGTCCAAGTATACAGATTCCTCTTTCCGTTGAAAATCAGGGACCTCACTAGCTACCTTCCTCAGGCCTTGTAATGTAGGGTCTGAGAGATGAGCCTGTCTCAACCCTCTCTGTTTGTAACCCTTCCCAGCTTCCCTTCTGCAGGAAGTCTGGTATTCTCTGACAGTGGTGCCTCACTGTTAGCCTGGGCACTACTACTCACCTCTGCCCTTGTAGTCACTCTGTCCAAGGGAACATCAGTACCCAAAAGCAGCTGTGGCTCACCTTCAGTCTCACTGCTACAGGGTAGCTCCCTCTCTGAAGTAACCATTACACCAGTTCTGGCATCAAGTCTGTGGTCTGTCTCAGTCCCCCCAGGCTACCAAACCCACATGCTTGTCTCCAAGCCTGACTGCACATAACTGCATGCACACAAGGTACTGTAGTATAAAAATCATTCTCTATCAGAACATCTGCAGGGATATCCTCAAACACACCTACTTGCTTGCTCTTTCAAACAGTTACATTTAAACCATAATTCATAAAAAATGAAAAACATTGTGTGTTTTTTGATTACTAAAATTATACTGAACCCAAAGAGTTAATTCCAAAGATCATTACAGCATGTGTGCTATAATTTGATGTTCATTGGCTGAAAGATGTTTGAATTATGGTTTAAATGTAACTGTTTAAAATTTTGACAACTCATTCTGAAGATGCCCTAGTTGGGTGAAAGCGCTAAGTCAGTTTTGTTTGATGTGAGTTACTGGTCCTAATAAAGCTATTGATGGTTTTTACTTTTGGTTTCACCAGTTTTATCAACTTACAAGTTTATAGTGGTTTTTGGAATATTTAAAACAACATTGCAGGACAGTCTCAAATAATAAAGAAAACATGTAAGCTATACTTCACTATATTTCTATCTGAATCTAAGAGAAATTACTGTACCCTAATTAATAGAGTTCCAGAGCAAGGCAATTGTGGTGAATGGATCTTCTAGCTGATGTTGTTGAGTCCCAGTCAGAATACAGAATTCCCTGTCTCTCTCAGAGAGTTCTGAAATTAAAATCACAACTGTTACTGTTGGGTTAGCTTGCAGAATGACATCAGTTCTTGTCATCTGACTTTAGTTCCCAAGTAAAACCCCTATCACTAGAAACTGCCAGCATTATAAACCTATGAACCTACATGTCAAGCAGAGTGCCCCTTTGGCCCTCTTCAAAAGGAGTCTTGATGATTGGATGGGAGAAAAGAAATTCACCTCGGGATCACATCAGTTGCCCCGCTAGACAGGGGTCCAGGGAAGTAAATAGTGTGGGTAGAAATAGCCAGTGAATTGTTATGGCTAGGCTTGTATAGGCCCTAGGGCCAATAGCCTAGAACCAACCAATTTATCATCTCCCTGTGAAAATACATAGCCCTCAGATGTTTGCAGCTGCTGGAAGACATAAAACAATAAAACACTTACAAGACAATGCAGAAGGCTCCCTAGGTTTAGGCATCCTGTCTCCTTGCTGCATTGAAACCATCTTTTATGGCACAGTTATAAAATAATTTAATTTCAACTATTTTTCTGAAGTGCAAGCCAACCCTGTATCTTCCAGTTTTTACTGTTAAAATATATACGTACATTTACACAGTTATTTATTTATTTATTTATTTATTTAAATTTGTTGACCGGGAGTGTCCGACTGGACGTAGGTCCATTTTCAGCAGAGGCCCGGGGAGAAAAGCTCCACAATTAAAATAAACAGACAGTATTTACATTGGATTACATAGTGATTAACAATTTACATAGCAATTACTTACAACATATTTACAGATGAAGAACATAGTACATCAGTAGACAACTAGAATATTTATCTGTGAAGTGCATACCAGACATTAACAAATGTTACAAGAAGAAGAAGTTCGTGCTGTATAATAAGTACTGGCTTATGAGCATCTGAGCGTGCTATAATCAAGGTAGTTAGTGGAGTGGAAAGAAAGGTAGTGGTTGGATGGGGTGGATGATATTAGAGTGGGAGTTGCAAGGGCATAGCCAGCATGTTTTTAGTTGCAACCGGTGAGGCCATGTGTCATACAGATGTCCATGGAGGCAAGGTGGGGAACAAAAGGTGAGAGAGCCAGTAAGTGGGGAAGACAAAATGCTACCTGTAAATTGTCTTGAGACAACAGAGGCACTGAACTACCATCCTGCAGATGTCCTGATAGGGAAGGATATTGATAAGGCAGTACTATGTGTTAATGCAGTTACACGCAATCAGACTTCGAGACAAGCAGGTGGGTCTGGTAGCCTGGGGGAGACCCAGACACATCGCATACTTGCAGCCAGGACTGGTGAGGTGGTTACTTTAGGGAGGAAGCTACACTGTAGCAGTGAGACTGAAGGTGAGCCACAGCTGCTTGTGGGTGCTGATGTTCACCTGGAGAGAGTGACTGCAAAGGTAGAGGTGGGTAGTAGTACCCAGGCTGACAGTGAGGCACCACTGTCAGAAGATGCCAGACTTCCTGTGAAAAGGGAGCTGGGAAGGGTTACAAAGAGAGAGTTGAGACAGGCTCTGCTCTCTGACCCTACATTGCAAGGCCAGAGGCAGGTAGCTAGGGAGGCACCTGATTCTCAAGGGAAGGGGGAATCTGTATACTGGGACAAAGGGTTACTGTATAGAGAGTGGACCCTGAGGGAGGCTAGAAGGTGAGAGGGTACAACAGTTGGTAGTGCCTATAGCCTACCATCTGGCATGTCTAGCCATAGCCCATGATATTCCCTTTGCAGGTCATATGGGCATAAAACATACAAAGAGATGTATTATGCAGAAGTTCTATTGGCCTGGAATTTCCAGAGATGTAACAAGGTACTGCAGGACCTGTGAGCAGTGCCAAAAGGTAGGCAGAAGACATGGTGAGAGCTCCTTTAATGCCTTTGCCTGTGATTGATACTGTGGGGATCTGAGTATCAGAAGTTCACAGGGAAAAAGTATATCCTAGTGGTAGTAGATTATGCTACAAGATACACTGAGGCAGTGGCTTTGTCCTCCATTGAGGCAGAAAAGGTGGCTAATGCTTTGTTAGAGATTTTCAGCAGGGTAGTTTCCTAAAGAAATACTGACTGACAGAGGTGCCAATTTCATGTCAAACCTGCTGGCTTGAATGTGAAAGTACTGTGGGGTGAAGCACCTGAAGATCACCTCTTACCATCCCCAGACTAATGGTCTTGTTGAGAGGTTAAACTCTCCACTCAAGTCCATGCTACGGGCATTTGCAGACCAGTTTAAGAGGGAGTGGGACAAATATTTGCCCCATCTGTTGTTTGCTTACAGAGAGGTTCCCCAGGAATCCACAGGTTTTTCACCCTTTGAGTTGTATGGGCATAGGGTGAGAGGACCTCAAGATTTATTCATGATGAGTGGGAAGGTGAGTGTGAATCATTGCATGTATATAGTGATACTGTCCAAGC
The DNA here is from genome assembly GCF_019279795.1 of Protopterus annectens. Taxonomy (NCBI): domain Eukaryota; kingdom Metazoa; phylum Chordata; order Ceratodontiformes; family Protopteridae; genus Protopterus; species Protopterus annectens. Next base: position 829,712,642 of record NC_056728.1, on the reverse strand, counting down.
CACCCCAAATAAGCCTTGCTGTCCAATCACACTTTCCAGTTGGATAATAATATTGCACAGTAATAATTGGAGACCATTTGATAAGGACCTTATTAGTAGCTGATATTAGTGGTTGGTGGCAGTGATTACTACTTTATAGCCTGGACAGAAGGGGATAGTTGAAGAACCTGTGCCAGCCTTCCCCAGGAGTGTCTGTGTGTTTGTATATAATTCATATACCAAAGTGTGTGTGTGTCAGCTACTTTGGCAGGGACATGAAGCACTTTTTGGACAGAGAGGGTGCTGAAGGTTTTAGCTTGACCACTAGGCTGAGATCTGGACCCTATAGCTGTGCCAGTGGGGAGTCTTATTGGGGATCTGGAGAGAAAGGGAGAAACCAGCCCCAGACTGACTGTGATCTCTGTGTGCTCTTAAGAGAAATTGTACTTTGCTGTATGTGTATTTGTTATCCTTCCCAATGTGGATGTCCCTCACTGGTGTTAGTGGTGCGGATTGAGGCTCCTTAATTGCTTGGCCAGTGCACGGACATCACAAGGTCCTCTGCTTGACATGTATGGGAAGTCTATTCCAGAGCATGAGCAGTCTCTGGGTTGTGAACCTGTCCCTCCACCATGTTCTGTTGATTGTGGTAATGAGGTTGAGGTCTCTGGAGTGTGTGGTGTGGAGGGATTTGGATTTCTTTAGATGTACCATTTCTAACAGAGCTGGATCAAATATGGCTTTGTAAATCAAGGTGAGATCGCCTCTTAGTAGACAATATGAGACAGAGAATAGGTGGAGTGTTTTGAGTCTGTCCATGTAGGACCTGTGTTTAAGGCCTATGATCCTCTTCATGAGGTACTTTTGTAGTCTTTCCAGCTGTTGCATGTGTGTATTGAGGTACATGCCAAATGGGGCATTATACTCGATGACTAGCCTAATGAAGGAAGAGTAGATAGAGATGATGACTTCTTTCTTCCTGGATACAAAACCCTTTGAAAAGAGATGTGCCACATTAAAGGACTTTCTGACCACAGTGGCAATGTGGTGGTCAAAGGAGAGAGTTTGCTGTCGACCTGTGTCCTCAGATCTCTTACAACGCCTTCAGTGTTCACTGGGCTCCCATTGATGTGATAATTAGTGGGAACTGAGTTTTTCTGAAAGGGAATGATGACACCTTTTTTGGCATTAAGCTTAAAGCCATGGTTTTGACACCAGTCATTGGTGTTAGTGAGGCCTTTCTGTAAGATGTCTACATCACTTGGGAAGTTAATAATGGCTCCCAGCTTGCAGTCATCTGCGAACTTGGTCAGCCGGAGTCCCTCCGTGTTGGCGTGTCTCTGGCTTCAGTTAAAACTGAGAGATACAATCTTCATGGCCTAATCCAGGTAATTTAATTTCAGACTATTTTTCACAGTTAGCTGTACTGAGATTAACCTCTTCTAGTATCCTCTATTACAATATATTCATTTCAACAGTTACAATACAGTTTAACATTCAGGTGTATGTCTTTTCTGTCCCCCTTTTACAACTGTTATTCAAACTTTAACATTGATAGACATACACTTCATATACAATGTATCAGTAGAAGTATAGCTGGCCATATGTTCTCGACAATATAGGGAAAAAAGATATGACTGAAAATTATTGCATTTGTTTATCAATCAAGCTGAGGTTATTAATATTCGTACACACCAAATTATGAGCAGTTAAACATTAAAATATTAAACATTAAAATAAAAGAAAAACCACACAATCCCTGGGGTTTAAGATCCCACATTTGAAAAGCATCTCTATTCAAGCGTTCCCTCTAAAGTCTTCACCTAAAACTAACCTGCTCTCTATTTGAGAATTAATCTTATACAAAAGGTTACGTGTTAAATAAATATTAACTAGTGAGTTATATATACTTCTTATCTTATATATATGTTTCAAGAATATGTAAATGAAAAATAATTTTACATAATATTGATCTATTTACTCTAATAACATTTAATACTTAAAGAACAATATAAGGAGAACCCACAATTTAAATTAAGTAGACCTCTTGAAATGGAAATAACATAAACAAGGTCTTGAGACATAGTTTGCTAGACACTTCAGAGCTCAAATCCTAACTATGTAAAATTCACTCTTTCAGTACTATACTTGGTAGTAATACAATTTTGATATAAACACAAAAAGAGTTATGCATCTTATTTAGAATCTATGCATCTTTGATAGTAACTTGACTTTTAAAACTGATTATTACTAAAGAAAAAGTCATATTTATCCAAAAATAAATGTTTGAACACGCTTACCATATATATAATTAATCAGTGTCTGCATTACTTAATTCTTTAAAGGCTCATGTCCGTTTCAGATTAAAACCTACAAATATCTTAATTTATCAATTGTTAATATGATTACTAAGGAAACAGAACTATAATATATAACATTACCAAATAAATTAAAACTAACATCTGAAGTTAGTCTTTTACACACTTATATTAGTGTACAGCACAGTTATGAAAATATATTGGTATGTGCTTATAATCTTAAATATTACTAATTGAGATAGTATGGGTGTGTTTGTGTGTGTGTGTGTGTGTGTGTGTGTGTGTGTGTGTGTGTGTGTGTGTGCATGTGTGTAAAATTGTGTAAATTCATAAATGAACAAAGCTAGCATATCTTAACTGACTAAGAGATGTATGCAACATCCTGTTTGCTAGTCCAGAACCTTAAAAAACAAGTAATCTCTGTGGTATCCCCGAAGTCTCAAAACAACCCATTAAAGTGTAGTGGGTCCAAAAACAAAACAGTGTAAGAAACTTTTCTGTGTGGAAGATTTTCAGTCCATATAGTTCTAGTTAATCACTGTATATTAATCAGATCAGACAATAGTAGTAGAAGTAGAGAACTTAAACTCATCTTAAGTCAAAACAAAACAAAAAATAATAATAGAAAATATATAATTTTACAGCATTACTAAGTATTCGAAAGTAATCCAAGCAAGGCAGGCAGGGTCTGTGTACTTAATAAAGGATTTTCGAGTCTGTGTACTTAATAAAGGATTTTCGATCTGTGTGCTTAATAAAGGATTTTCGAGTCTGTGTACTTAATAAAGGATTTTCGGTGTCTGTGTACTTAATAAAGGATTTTCGAGGCTGTGTACTTAATAAAGGATTTTTGACTGGAAACAGACTGCCTGCCTTGCTTGGATTACTTTCGAATACTTAGTAATGCTGTACACTTATATATTTTCTATTATTATTTTTTGTTTTGTTGTGACATAAGACGAGTTTAAATTCGCTACTTCTACTACTATTGTCTGATCTGATTAATATACAGTGATTAACTAGAAATATATGGACTGAAAATCTTCTACACAGAGAAGTTTCTTACACTGTTTTGGAAAGTCCAGAACCATAATACCAGCAACTTTAAACATCACTGCAATGTATGGTAAATGAACCAATGGAAAATATCTGGAATCTCAAAACCATGCAGTATAACATCCACTAATAGCTTTCAGCTTGAAACTAATTCTTATGTATAAATTATTAAGCATATTGCAGACTAACTGATGAAACAATCCTTTCACCAGAAATCGCAAACTATATAGAGTATCATTTTCTTTATTAAGTAGTGACCTAAAAGCAGTGACTAAAAACATTTATTTAAATTAAAAGTGTGTTTCTTGTTTGTGTAGCAATAGTATAAAGCTTCAGTTCAGAAATGGGTCATAATCCATTCTCAGTATCCAACTGAAAGAAATTTAACCATTGATAAGTACCCTGTAGTTTGATAAATTACTGGGGGTTGGAAGCCCCACATCCACAATGAGTTTAACATAGCAGGAATTCATTAAAATAAGGAGATGTCAGAGAGAGAATGAAGAAAAATGTAAGAAAATTATGGATCTATTATGTACAAAAGGAAGCCCACAACTGTCTGTCTCTTTCCACCATTTAGACACAAGTTCAGGCTAATGAAAGTTTTAACTCAGTCCAAAAAGGAGACCCCCCCCCTCTCCACCAGATGATATTTGTGTCAATATTATGTGAGATGGGGAAAGGTAAGGCTCAGTAAAGCAATTTGAAGGATATGTGATTAGAGTGGTAAATCTATTTTAAAAAAATAAATTCTTGATATGAGTAGTTTGCTTTTTACTATAGTGCAGGCAGCATAGCTTTCAACTGTCCAGACCTTTGCAGAATGTCCAGATTTTTTGACCTGTATCCCTGGTCTGCTTCTCATAAAATTATAGCCTTCTAGCAAATCACTGGCAAATCACTAAGAACTAAAGTCAGAAAACAATGACAGACACTTGATTTTCAGACTTAATATTCTTCAGAAAATTCATGCTAATGCAAAAACAGTTATTTTATCAATTTTCTACATTTGTAAGAGCAAAATTTAAAAAGTATCCCTACCTTTGGGCCCCTGTCCCCCCACTATTTGTGGCTTCATCCAGATTTCCTGCTCCAAGAAGCTAAGAGGCATTGCAGGCAGTCTGATTTCAAAATGTAGCCCACAGTAAGAATTGTAAATAATGGCAAAGATCCCTTTAAATAATGCTATACCAGGATCGCCGCTTGTATAACCTTTGACCCATGAACATGATGTCATTACTTTGCCATCCTGTTTCCCTCTTGACAGTCTGCTCAACTGCAAAGCAATCCAAAGGCAAAAGAAGAGAGGAAGGGAAAAAAGATCTTCTAGCTTGCTACCTTGGTAGGAAAATGCACAGACAATCCAAGCAATAACACAGACCAAAATGGCTCCAGGTATATCTCGAGCTTAGCATTAGTTTTCAAAAGAGAAAAACTAACTTACTGATGAAATCTAAGAGAAGGAAAGCCAGCCCACACACAGCGATGGCAAAACGCATCTCTCCACACAGAAGTGACACTATTCAAACCATTGTTTTAACAAAAATCCACACCTCCAATCAACAGAAAAAAACAGAAATAAAACAAAATCCCACATCACCTGCAAATCGACTCAAGCATCAAACACATAGCACAACTATCTAGCACAGATCCAAACCTCCAGAAACCATTACAACCCCCCCAAAAATCTCCATAGCATCAACATAATACCAATGAAGAACCCAGTTTGCAAAGCATAACACTCGCTCACATGATACACACAAAACCATAAAACCCAGTTAAAACAGAAGACAAGAAAAAAATAGTTATTCAAAGTTTACTTATAGCTAGCAGAATATTTTCAAATGACATCTAAATAAATATTGATTACTTAAGCAATAACCCATGCCTGGGTGTGGGTAATGCTGGATTTACCCACGGTTGGTGTGGTTTGGTCACGAGGGCAAAGCCCGAGTGGCCAAACAGACAACTGTGGATAAATCCAGCATTACCCACACCCAGGAGTGGGTTATTGCTATTATACGACATTATTTAAGAAAAAAAATATTTACTTTTCTTAAATAATGGCATTGTATAATGCCTCCGTGCTGCCCTTCCACGGCTGTCTGGTATTCTGCAGCAGTTCTGATGTACTGCGCATGTGTATGCTTACGCAGTACATTAGAGCTGTGGGTGGAAGCAACGGAGAAGGCAAGATCTCCGTTGCTTTTTGCAAAGTGTCTCGCTATGTTAAAGGAGTTTAACATAGCGAGATAGCTTTAAAAAAAGCAACGGAGAAAAGATCTCCGTTACTTTTTTTAAAGCTGTCTCACTATGTTAAACTCCTTTAACATAGCGAGACAGTTTCTAAAAAGCAACAGAGATCTTGTGTTCTCCGTTGCTGTAAAAAAAAAAAAAAAGACTTATATTAATGGAAAAAGACGGGCGACTGGACCTTTTTCCATTAGTATAAGTCTTTGATTTACAATGTGCACGCTGACCAATCAGCGTGCACCTTTTGGAATATTAATGGGGGGGGTCGTTGTATAAATTAGACTGTTTATGATGTTATAAGGAATGATATAAAAGACTAAATCACTTTACCTTACTGTTGTGTATAGGTATATATTTCCTTTTTTTTCCTCTATTTTCCCGCCTGAATCAGGTATAACTTTTTGTTGTAAAATGGAAAGTAGTACCAAGAATATACAAATATAAACCAAACAGATCAGGGAGAAAAACAAAAATGATAGATATTTATTTGTCTTTTATTTTTTTTATTTTTTCTTCTTGTCAGTAGTTTTCCCCATTCTTTAATGCTTGTCTTTTCAACGTATATCGCTCCATTGCATTACTTCTGTTTGTGATAAAATGTTGTTTGACTTGAAAAAAATATACCTGATTCCAGTGTTTCAAACATTTTAGTACCTTCTGTAAGAAAAACTTTAAGTCTAGCTGTAAATAATAAGTGCACTTTAATCTGTCTCTTTTTCAATTCTCTTATCAAAGGGAGGAACTTGTTTTTCTTTGAAATCACAGATGAACAGTAGTCATTGTCAAACCATATTGTATTCTCATTTAGTTTAGTCAGAGAATTTGACCAAGCAGTTTTTAATATCAGTTCTTTAGCCTGGTAGGGAAAACATCTCACAATTATTGATCTTGGATTTGTATTTACTTTTTTTTATGATGAATGCTGTACAAGAGACCTGTGAGCTCTTTCAATACCACATGATAAAGACTCAGGTAGATTCAAAGTCTTAGGCAACCAAGATGTGAGGAAATTAACCATATTGTCACCTTCTATTTTTTCAGGCAAACCATAGATGCACATATTGTTCCTCCTAGACCTATTTTCAAGATCATCTATTTTATTTAATAAATAGGTATTTTGCTTTAATAAAAAATCAATATTATGTTTTTCTTCTGAAACCCTTCCTTCTATATCATTTTGTGCGTCTTGAATACTAGAGATCTAAGTCTTCTGCGGCATTATTTCATGTAGCTGTTCCATTTGTTTTGTGCATTTTTCTTTGAAATGATCTAGTTTATTGTCACATTTTATTTAATGTTATTCAGAGTTCTTGCATGCTAGTAAGAACTAATTGTAGTGCCTTCTTTAATGACAGGTCCTATGAGTTAGTTTTGGAATAACTCATTCTGAAAAACAGGTAAATCCTTTCTGTCTGAATTTTGACAGGAATTAGGAAAATTGAAGATGTGAATTCCGAACATAATCTTCCAAAATCTTAAAAAAGACGATAATCTTCAAAGCTGAAGAGTCTACAATGTCAACAATGTAATAATTCCTGTCAGAAATATAACTCAAATAGCAGAGCTGAGAAACTAAGCTGTTAGCATGTCACCATCTTGGCCACACCCCTCATTTTATTTTCTGACTACAACATGAGAGAAGCAGTTCTTAGGAAAGTCAGGGAAGAGAGACTGGTACTGAACTTGGGTGGTACAGCAGGGTTTTCCTATGTTCATTTGAGTTTCAGAATTACAAATGATGGTTTTCTGAATTTGCAGTACTGAAAATATAATTTTAAAAACATAAAACACACAATTTTTTGCAGGGATAAGCCCCACTGTACCCTTCACATGTGGACAGTTTGTCTGTCAATATTCACCAGCTTATACATACCAACTCAATAAACACACTACAGTTGAGAAAAGTGACCCCCCCCCCCCCAGAAAGTTCACTGCCTGCTTACAAAGACCAAGCAGTTGTGGTAAAGCATACCATGATATACAAAGTTCATTAGCTCAGCATAATGAGACAATGAATGAGGTACTATGATGTAATTATATGAAATTACGGCATATAGGTATAAAAATAAAAAAAAAACAAAAACATTTATGAGGCTTTAATAGGTAATGATACTACAGCTTGTATAATTCCATGATTGCACTTCTGTTTTTTTGTATTGATTTTGTGCACTTTCATAGAGAATTTAAGTGCATTGCTTCTGTTTTATATTGTTTTTGCTGCATTTATAAGTATCTACTTTATGTATTTGTACTTTATCATTGTTAAGTGTCTCTGGGTTTCATTGCACTGTAGTAATTTTTTTCTTCCAATAAAGTGTTTCCTGGTCAGTTTGTTGCTTTTCCTGCAAGTTTCTGGTTAGTTTGCTGCCTGTTTAAGTAGTTCTGCTCTTTTGGCTTGATCCATTGTGTTTTTACATTAAGAAGACTTAGGACTGTTCTCAAGTGGCAGTACAGGGTAGCTTGGTCCATTCTGAGCTGGGAACCACACGGGAAAGCTCCAAGATGTGACTGTTTGGTTTGTCAGAGGGTGTTTTGCTTTGTTTATTCAGTTTTCTCTGCCTCTATAAATTAGGCACATCTGCTAGACTCCATTCATCTTACAGTGGTTGTTAGTAATGACCTGTGTAGATGTAGACGCTCATAAACTAAATTTTCCCAATAAAACTACCTCTGAAAGTATACCAAGTACACAGTTGTGAAAGATTAACTAGTTCTGAGGAAGACTGCCCCACCGAATTAATCCTACATATCCTAGTTATTGTCTCCAAAGCTATCCTGCTGTAAACCCCTCTTGCACCACCCTTTTATAGTTCACCAGAAAGGACCTGATGCTTATGGATATGAACTTTTCTAATATATTTGCATCCAGTTTGGTGACTATGGGAGTCCTGAGGCAATTGTTTCTTGTTTACTGACAGCCAACTAATTTTTAGACAACCTTTAACAGTATGTGAGAGATGTATTTACACAATGTCACTGGTGGCAAGACTGACATACAAGCACTCAGAATAGCAATCAGATTGTAAGAAAAGTACACACTACACCAACCACACATAATATGGAGCACACACATAGACTCACATATGCTGAAGCATTTAATCTTCCTAAACTCTAAAGGCTTCCTAGAAATTGCAACCACAACAAATATCCTCAGCCACGTCAACAGCAATTTTCCAAAACACAATACCCAGCACAACACATGCTGCTGCATCTCAGTGTCTCAAACTCTAAGGCCCTATGGCAAATCACCATACAACCAAATATTTTGGTCATATGAGACTCCATTGTAGGACATGCACATGAGGATCATGGTCAGTTGCCTATCAAGTTACTGGATTATCCAGATCACACATGCACTCAGGTCATTGAACCACAAATACCAATATGACTCAAGTCATAATCCATGCAGCTGAAAATGATCTGAGACATATTTCTCTGGATTATATGAAGCTAAAAGGAAGAAACATGCATTTTCACAGATAGTGGGATTTGGTTTTACTGGCATGAATGCATCCATAAAAATTAAAAAAGTAAAAGTAAAAATTCATAGGCATTCAGAAACATGTAGCTGAAACACTTGTTGTCCTTAAGGGGTCATTTGCATGTATCCCATGGGCCTCCATCATAGGAGGCTTATGGTATCACATAGAGAAAACTCTAGCTTGGGTAGGTTTATCTTGGCTTATGTATCCGTCCCTTTTACTCTTTGGTTTGGATGTTAGTTGGGTTACTTTGCAGGCACCTTAATGTTTATGGGCATCAGCTGGGTTTAACAACCCTGTCTTTCTAAAGTGTAGTACAGCAATGTGCTGATGAAGTTAGAAAAAAGGCCAAAACATGCATGGCCACAGCTAGTGGTGTTTGGCTTTATTGGTCAAGTTATTCATGAAGACTTAAACAATACAAAGTTATGGTGTAGCTAAAACTATTTATAATCTTATGGAATCATTTGTACATCTGTATCACATAGGATGATTAGGGTATCACATACTAAAAACTCAAGCTTTTTCTTGCATCTTATACTGAATGGATTTATTGGGCTATGTGTCACAGGCTGGGATGAGCATATTATTGAGCAACGTTCTACCTTCTCCAAGGGAGATGCAACAATATGAACAGAAGATGACTGACTTTAATATTTGGCTTAGCTTGTGGTGTCAGTCAAAGAGAGTACAATATTTGTCAGCATGGGAAGAAACCAGGCTGCTTTGCTATGGATGGTCTACACTTGACTAGGCTTTCAAATTTTGGCTAAGACATTGTTTTCCCCTACAGTGCCTTTTTTAGGTAATGCCACACCGACAAACCATCCAGTATAACAAAATCAGATCAAGAAAATCTAAATGTTTTACTGGTCAGTGCAAGGAGTCTTAACAAGAAACTCAAGGCTCTCCCCACTCTGGAGAATGTTGATGTTTGTGCAGTTACTGAGCAATGGTTTAAAGTCACATAAAGTACTCCAGCAGTATAGGGCTACAATGCCTTGCACAAAGCTAAACCATCTGCTGCACATGAAGGGACAAAAGGTGGAGGTGTCTTGACATACATCAAAAACAATCTTACCTCAAGACTGGTCAAATATTATGATGGGGTTGAGCTTCTTCATGTCCAAATTACCATTGGCAAAGTTTCTTACCATATCCTGACAAGCTATAGGTCTACCCTCTGTGATACAGGAATCCATAACACATACCTGAACATGCTGGAGACAATTTACATTTAACCCAATACCTTACTAGTGGGTGACTACCTCACTCTAAACTGGGAATCGTATACTAGTCAAATCATAATGCACAGAGATTATTGGACTTCATAAATTCCATTACCCTGAACCAACTAGTCCATATGCCCCCCTAGAGATGCAAATATCCTGGATCTGGGCCTCACAAACATGGTAGAATTTTGCATCTTTTTCTTATTGAAATGTCTTCTTTAATAAGGTCAGACCATAAGGCCATCCCCTTTGAAATCAAAATAAAATCTGTGATCTTATCACCTTGTAGACTTTAGAAACTATCCCAAGGCAAGCTTCCTACTATTATGCAATATGCTGGCAAACTTTCATCCTCCCCAAATTCTGAAAACACCACTGCCTGTATGCAACTATTCACAGACCTCCTGTACAGTCATGTTAATAGCTGCATAGAGAAAGATGCACCTACTAGAAATAATCACAGGACAAACTGAAAGAACAAGCCACCCTGGTGGAATACCAACATCGATTGCATGTACGACAAGAGGAAGACATTGTGGCAAAAATTAGGAAACCAGAAGATATAGCAAATCTACTGGCCAACAAATTTAACTCCAATTTTAATCTCACTCCTCCCTCATGCCCCAAGAAATACGATTAAACAAAACTCTCCCAAGTATCACTAGTGAACAGGTCCTCAATGCATGTTCCAAGGCCAAGAAAGAAGTAGCATGAAACATGACGTATCAGAACTACTGTTATTATTTAGACACAGCTTACTGACAGGCTTCATGCCCAGGGTAAGGAGGACTGTGACTGCCATCCATGCACAAGGGAGGTTCCATCTATACTCATAAGCCTGACCATTGCAGTATGTAAAGCTGTGGAGAAAGTTAACTCAGAAATTATTGATAAACTCAGCAAACTAGACATCAACCCCTATATCAATAGGTGGGTTGCAAACTGGCTCACAGATAGAACCCACAGTGTGAAAGCAGCGGACTCCAAGTCAGATTGCAGAACAGTCACAAGTGGAGTTCCACAGGGATCAGTCCTGGGTCTTCTCCTGTTTGGCATCTACTTCTCAGAAGTCCAGGCCAACATGGAGGGACTGTAGCTGACAAAGTTCACAGATGACTGCAAGTTGGGAGCCATTATTAACTCTCCAAGTGATGTAGACACCCTACAGAAAGGCCTCACTGAGACCAAAGACTGGTGTCAAAACCATGGCCTTATGCTTAATGTAAAAAATGCGTCGTCATCCCCTTTGGGAAAAACTCAGTTCCCACTAATTACCATATCAGTGGGAGCCCACTGAACAGTGAAGGTGTTATAAGAGATCCGGGGACACAGGTTGACAGAAACCTCTCCTTCGACCACCACCTTGCCACTGTGGTCAGAAAGTCCTTCTGTTTGACACATCTCATTACCAAGGGTTTTGCATCCAGGAAGAAAAAGGCCATCATCTCTCTCTCTCTACTCTTCCCTCATTAGGCCAATCATCAGGTATAATGCCCCATTTGGCATATACCTCACTAGGCACATGCAACAGCTGGAAAGGCCACAAAAGTGCCTCATGAAGAGGATCCTAGGCCTTAAACACATGTCCTACATGGACAGACTCAAAAACTCCAGTTATTCTCTGTCTCATATTGTCTACTAAGAGGCAATCTCTGCTTGACTTACAAAGCCATGTCTGACCCAGCTCTGTTAGAAATGCTACATCTAAAGAAATCCCAATCCCTCCACACCACAGACTCTAGAGACCTCAACCTCATTACCATAATCAACAGAACATGGTGGAGGGACAGGTTCATAACCCAGAGACTGCCCATGCTCTGGAATAGACTTCCCATCCATGTCAAGCAGAGCACCTCACCGGCCCTCTTCAAGAGAAGTCTTGATGAGTGGATGGGAAATAGAACGTTCACCCTGGGGATCACTCCAGTGGCTCTACTTGATTGAGGTGCAGGGAACTAACGTTGGGTGTGAGGAAACTTCTATGGGCTAGGCTTGTAAAGGCTCCAGGGCCATTAGCCTAGTACACACCTATGAACCTCTGATAAACTTCAACATAGGAAATCTTAAGACACTGGATCCAATCAGTTTGCCTGCTTCACCAGATGATCATACCTACTTAACCTGGTGGAATTCTTTGAGAAGATCACCAAAACAACAGAGAAGGGCAAAATGGTACATACCACCTATCTTGATATGGCCAAGGCCTTTGACACATTATCCCACTTGGACATTGTAAAAAACTCATAGAATTAGTCATAAACCTCCATGTCACCTAATGGGTAGCCAACTGGCTTTCAGATAGAGCTCAAGAAGTTATGATAAGGGACTCCACCAACACCAAGAGACCTCTCACTATCAGACTCCCTCACAGCTCTGTGATGGCTGCATTCCTCTTTGGCATCTACTTCTCTGAAATCAAGGCCATCATCAATGGCCTCTGGCTGTCCCAGTTTGCAGATAGCTGCAAACTGGATAAAGTCATAGAATTACCACAAGACACTAATGCCATCCAGGAAGATCTTACACATAACTGGCCAGACCTACAGTCAAATACATAATGCTAAGAAGTGGATAATATTATCCTTTGAGAAGTTGGCTACCTCTGGTAACTACCATATAGATAATATACCCCTATGAGAAGACCCAATAGTCAGGGACTTGGGAACACCCATAGACAACAACCTGGCCTTTAACCATCATGTGTCTATGGTAGTGACGTCCTTTTCTTTTGAGCAACTTAAAGCAAGAGAATGGCATTCAGTCTAAGGATATCATTATTCCACTGTACTCAGCCCTCATCAGACCAGTCATTGAGTACAACACTTCCTTCATTATGTATTTGATCAGGAACATGCAATGACTGAAATGTCCATAGAGGTTCCTTACAAATAAACTAGAAGGTGTAAGCAACATGTCCTATACGAAATGTCTCAAAATCCTATCCCTGTACTTTATCTCATACAGACTACTGAGAGGTGATCTTTGTCAGTGATTTGCTACAAGGCATCCTCAAATCCCACTCTAATGAACCTGCTGCATATCTGCAAAACAGAAAATCAGAACACTGGTTCCCAAAACAAAGAATCACGTTCAATTCCACCCAGAAGGAAAAGTCGCTGTTAAACAATAATACGACCTTTATTAAAAGCTCATAACACACATAGACTTCGTAACAGCAACATTACTAAACGAAAAATAATAAATTTCTAACAATAAACTAAAAGGAGAGTTCAGCGTGTTACTGATCAAGCGCTTTCATCCACCATACTGTGGATTTCATCAGGATCAATTAATCAATTAACTAAACCTTTTTAAATAATTTTTGGCGCCAAACTCCATTCAAACAATACATAGCAAGTATCTATATATAATATAATATAATATAATACATAATATATGCACATTACAATCAAACTGTACTATCAAAAACTATTTGACTTATGCAAACTAAAAAACACTAAAATGTTCTTTGCCTCATTGTGTTGCATTACATACGTTCTATTCATTCAAGCTTCACTGGGGGTATGCTTTAAAACCAAATGCCTGATCACTAATTAAAAAAGAAATATTTTCTAAAAAACAATAAATATTGAATATTGAAAAATGTAAAAAAATGTAACTTCAATCTGAAGTTGATTAATAAAGATATATATATGTGTAATCTAGACGTAAAAAGGTATGCATATATACAATATATAAGAAATATATATCAAATATATAATATATGTGAATATATGTGTAAAAATGTAAAAATATTATATGGAACAATGTAAAAAAAGTAAATATGTATAAAAATGTATTGAAAATTATGTATGCAAGTTCATTCCTTAAGGGAAAACTCTATAATTGGAAGTGTGTATACTAATAAAACTAAATAAAGGTATAAATATGAAGGTGCTATTATCTGAAAAGGAGGTAAAATGGCAAATATTGACGGATGCATCTACTTTACCTGGATTAAACGACTATATAAGTATCAAACCAATTTTACAAAAGATGTTATAACTGAACAGGGTTAGTAGTATATTCTTTACATATCACAATACCTTTTATTTTTTTTTTATTTCAATCTTCCTTGCTTTACAATTACCTTGTTTGAGTTGAGTGATACATTCAAGGATTAAGGGATAGTTAGATACAAATACCATGAAGGAGGAAATTTAGTTTTATTTAGTTTTATTAGTATACATACTTCCAATGACAGAGTTTTCCCTTAAGGAATGAACTTTCATACATAATTTTTAATACATATTTACTTTTTTACTTTTTTTACATTGTTCCATATAATATTTTTACATTTTTACACATATATTCACATATATTATATATTTGATATATATTTCTTATATATTGTATATATGCATACATTTTTACGTATAGATTACACATATATATATATATATATCTTCATTAATTAACTTCAGATTGAAGTTACATTTTGTACATTTTTCAATATTTATTGTTTTTTTAGAAAACATTTCTTCTTTTAATTAGTGATCAGGCACTTTGTTTTAAAGCATACCCCCAGTGAAACCTGAATGAATAGAACTTATGTTATGTAACACAATGAGGCAAAGAACATTTTAGTGTTTTTTAGTTTGCATTAGTCAAGCAGTTTTTGAAAGTATAGTTTGATTGTAATGTGCATTTATTATGTATTATATTATATTATATTATATAAAGACACTTGCTATGTATTGTTTGAATGGAGTTTGGCGCCAGAAATGATTTAAAAAGGTTTAGTTAATTGATTAATTGATCCTGATGAAATCCACAGTATGGTGGATGAAAGCGCTTGATCAGTAACACGCTAAACTCTCCTTTTAGTTTATTGTTGGAAATTTATTATTTTTCATTTAGTAACGTTGCTGTTACGAAGTCTATGTGTGTTATGAGCTTTTAATAAAGGTTGTATTATTGTTTAACAGCGACTTTTCCTTCTGGGTGGAATTGAACGTGATATCTCCAAAACAAATTGCACAAAAATTATCAATGTAGAGACTTAAACCTCATCTCTGACATAAACAGGACATATTGGAAGGACAGGTATGTGTCTCAGAGACTACCCCTTTTATGGAATAAGCTTCCCATGTATGTGAAGCAGAGTTCTTCCCTAGCCCAATTCAAGTGTAACCTGGACCGGTGGATGGGGAATCAGAAATTTACCTATGGACTGGCAACTATGTTTCTAACATACAGAAGTAGCCTGTAAAGGTTTCACAAGTCTTAATATACCTCTTTAAACAACATTAAAGTACCAAAACTGGTCAGAAAACATTTGGGTTGCAAGGTTAGACATAAAGAGGCCCCTAGCATCATTACCCTAGTATACACCTATGAATCTATACATATACCCTGGTACTCATAAAGGATTAATGCAAATGGAAAGTCTTAAATCAAGTGGTATGCCCTAGTAGTAATCCGTTCCGATTCAGAGACCACCCAACTGCTGAGGTATTACAATAGCAGGAGCATCAGCATGGAGCTTGGGCACACTGGCTGCGCTGCATGTAATGAGGCATTCTGGACCAGTGGCTAATGCTACATAGCCATGTGCTTTCCCATGGAAATCACTGTGTCTCACAATTTATGCTGCCAAGCAATTCATCACTCAGCTGTGTAAATAACCACTGGTGTAGGAAAACGATGTCAGTCACCCATTCACTCTTATGGAAATAGTCATGGTACAGATAAGTTCAGCAAAGTCATGGGGCTGGGGGGGGTGGCTGTTAGTGAGTGTATGCATATGGAAGTGTCTGTGTGCATGCCTGTAGGGGCAAGAATGAAATAAGATAAGTGTGTGTGTGTGTGTGTGTGTGTGTGTGTGTGTGTGTGTGTGTGTGTGTGTGTGTGTGTGTCTGTGTGTGTGTCTGTGTGTTTGTTTGTGTATACCAGTGTGGTGATACTAGGTGGATTACGTAGGGAATTGTGTTTGTTTGTGTATACCAGTGTGGTGATACTAGGTGGATTACGTAGGGAATTGAGAGAGTGATTGAGTGTGTGTGTGTGTGTGTGTGTGTGTGTGTGTGTGTGTGTGTGTGTGTGTGTGTGTGTGTGTGTGTGTGTACGCGTGCAAATGTGCATGGGTGGCTGAATTTATGTGTCAGTGTAAGAAGGAACCTTTGTAAATGAGATGGATAGATTGCCAGTCTAGGACTCTCATTTATTTATTTTTATTTAATATGTTGTTACTTTACTCTATTTTAATATTGTTAATTTTTCCTACTATGCCTGTTCAGTGGAGTTTTTACTCATGGGCCTCCACAGAAAAAGGGCTTTGCTCAGTCAGACTATCCTAGTCAACAAATGTCAAATAAATAAATAAACACTACTTCTTTAAAACTTCTGACAGTAATATTGTTAAAAAGTGTGATTCATAGATATGCTTATGAGATGATGATGAGGTCTTTCTCATTGCAGCCATAGCTGTCTCTGAATTGCATTCTCTCACAGTTGCATAAATTACCCTACCTACAGTAGACAATTTATGTGAGCAGTACAATTTTTTGTGAATCCTAGGGATAATCTTTCAGCATGGCATTAAAGTGTTCATTTTAAATCTTGCATATAACAGTGGGAGATTTGGAGTCATCACATCAGTTTTTGGATCTAGACATAATGCGTAGCTGACCTTCTGGGGCACATAATTCATTGGGGGGTATCTCCAAATGTTAGCATAATTTATGTTTGTGCATATGATAGTGCTTGTAGATGCCAGTGTCCCATCAGGGGAGACAGATGAACTGAACGCAAGCAGGTCTAGGAAGGCAGCAGAGAGATGCCAGGATAGGGTGTTGGAGGTATCATTCTCATGCCATGCAGAAGTCTGCACTCTGAGGAAGGTTAATATGGACTAAACATGCTACAGTAGTAGATAAGTGAGAAGTGCTTGGGAGCTGTAGGAAAATAAGAAAAGATTAGGCAGTAATGCTATTTCTGTGTGAAGGAGAGTCTTGATTGTACTCTTAAGGTAAGATGGGAATAAGAAAGGCATGCCACAAATGCAAAAGAAGAGGTAGGTACTCTGGCAGTAGAAAGAAAGAAGTGAAAACAGCTCTCAGGAGAGGGACAAACAGAAGTGACTTGGAGCATGACTGGGTAGTATTACTATTCAATGCAAAGGATAGGTAAGAAGCTGAGGGAATTAAGAGCAGTAATTTGGGAGTGGAAGGTGGTGGAAGTTTCTAGTATCACACAGAAGCATGGATCAGTAACAAGAGAGTGTAACACCTGGAAGAACTCAAGCATAGTTTGTTCAAGAATTACAAAGAACGGAGATATTGAGGTGGAGTAGTAATTTATGTAAAAAGTGACATCAAATGTGAGTTTATCAAGGAGGAGGAGAACTACCCCATGAGGGGATAAAGGAAGGGATTCTGGGTCAGAATGCAGGATAAGTTCCTTGGTGGTTAAAAGAAAGGGGAATGGTGGTGGATTGACACAGTGTATTAGTCCCCCGACCTATTCAGGGAAATGGCTGAGATACTCAAAGAAAGAAGAAAGGGGTGGGGTAAGATGAAAAGTGTTAACCTCATGCTACATATGAATCTTTTGGAATTAGAATGTAAGATTCTAAGACCAAGAATAGGGCAATGATCAAACCAGAAGGGGTTCAACTAATTAGTGTTGGATTGTACTACAAGGTATGTAATTCTAGATGTGATTCTAACTAAGGTAGAGAGATAGAGATTCCAGGACCAGGGGAAGGTGCCATTAACCAGCAGTGACCATGTCACTGTATAGTGCAGACTCAGAGGGTGATAGTGCAATGACAAGTAGAATGGGATTTTAGAGGAATGAATTACGAAGGATTAGGATACAGGGTCAAAGATGAGTTAGAGGACTGGTGATAAAGTGAAGGCATATCCAAGCTATGGGAATGGCTCAGGGACACAGTACTTACAGCTATGGACAAAGGTTTGAGGAAGAGTGAAAAAAACAGTAGAGAAGACCAGTGTAAGTATATAGGAAGGTGAAGGCAGTGATTAGGCTAAAAGACAGAACATGGAAGAAATAGAAGGGAAGGGATAGAGAGGTAATGGAGGCACAATAAAAGGAGGGAAACAGATGGACAAAAAAGGAGGAAAGGGTATTAAAGGCACAAGATGAAAGTCATTTGGCAGTATATAGTATGGTAGGGAGGCACACATTTTACCAGGTTAAGCAAAAACTGAAAGGAGATTAAAGAACACTGGGAGAAAGCAGGCACCATGAACTAATGCTTTATTTCAGTCTGCACTATGAAAAAGAAGGGGTGGGTGCCATGCTGGGGCAGCTGGAGGTTGTACTGAGTGTGGAGGGTTGTGGACTGATAAAATACTAGAGTCAGAGGTGGTTGAGGAGGGCCATTGACTTTCATTAGGAAGGCTTAAGTACAAGGACCAAAAGTGCTGCCTCCCAGACACCATTATGGTGATAGACGCCATATAGGAGGTTTTCAACACTTCACCAGCCACTACAGAAGCAGAAATTGGGTAACCCTTGTACTACTGGGTGGAATAGCAACATTCCACTGAAAAGCAGGCCTTTCAGTTTAACAGCAGTTGCAAGGCAGTCATGGACAGAAGCACGAGATAAATATTTATTTCCTTTCTTTTCCTATAGGACAACAGTTTCCAACAAAACCACCAGGACAGGTCTATAATGATATAAGCTGTCAATCAAACCTTAGGCAAGTTTGTGATTGGGATATAGGAGAACTGGAGATACTGCCAGACATGGCTTACATATTTATTTATTTATGTATGTAACTATGCATGTATATTTGTTTGGTTATCTATATTAATCTTGCTGGGTAGATTCATTTTCAGAAGGGATCCAAGGAAGGAAAACCTTCAGTCTTATACAAAGAAAACACAATGTACAGAATGAACATGAAGAAACTGTGGTAAAGAAAATGAATCTAATGCACAGGATATACAGTAGTTGTTATTGAGGCACAGAGTCAAGAAACAATTATACAGCATGCATTAACAATGTATAGGACAATGCAAAAAATGTTTCAAAGCATATTACCAAAGAAGTCGATATGAATGTATGTCATTTTTTTCTTACTTTAGGATAGGGACAGAGTTTGGTATATGTATGTTTGATCCAACATTAATACAACAATACTAAGGAGCAGTGCAGTTCAAACAATGGGTGATCAATGTTTAACAATAATACTACAAAACCTAAATACATTCTGAACATTATGTTGATATTTTTGACAGTAACTGCAGGCAATGGCTATAGAGATGAAGTGTCAAAGATTAACTAAAATGAAATACTAATATTATGTTGCAGGAAAGATTATGACAATGGTAATGAAATGTTTAAAATGTAAAGGAGAAATGAAGTGGCAGTCGAAAGGGAAGGCAGGGCCAGCAAGGCCTGCGAGTCAAAGGCTTGCTAGCCTGGACTTCAGCACAGGTGCCCTCTGGGAAAGCTGATTGGACCAAGACTAAAGAACTGGTTTACTACACATTTGTATGGTAGGAAATGGAGGGCTGCACTAAGAAGGATGGTATCAGAAATAAGGAAAGTGGCTAATGGAGCATGGCAGGAGGTATGTCTGAGGTCTAGTACTCTTCAGTATGTTAATTTCAGACATACTTAAGGGAACAGAGAACATGATTGTCTTCTTCAGTGATGACCAAAAATTAAGCAAAATAGTGAAGTATCGGGGAGGAGTCTAAGAAAAGATTTGGAAATACTGATGTATTGGGTTGAAAGGTGACCATACCTCTCAACTGTCCAGATTTTCTCAGAATGTACATATTTTTGCCACATATTTTCAGTCTGTTCCTTATAAAATTATTCTTTTCTGCCCAATTATTGGCAAATTTTTGGGGATTGAAGACAGAAAATATTAACAGACATTTGAATTTCAGACTTCGTACCCTTCAGAAAATTCATGCTAATACAAAACTTGTTATTCTATCAATTTTCTAAGTCTGTAACAGCAATATTTAAAAATGGTCCCTATTTTTGGGCCTTTGTTTCCCCATTTTTTATGGCTCTGTCTAGATGTTTTGCTCAATGAGGTTGAGAGGTATGAAGGCGACAGATGAGGTTCAGTAATAATATACAACATGTTGCCTTTGGGCCACAGTAATCTTATTATGAGGGGTCAGCTGATGACAGTGGATATAATAATGTCAAGAGCTTAGGAAAGGGAGCTGAGGGTGTCTGAGTTTAGACTAGACAGGTACATTGTTTTTTGCTATTATCAAGCAAATTCAGTTTTCTGTAAAGATGGTAGTGCATTATGCTGGGTTATTTTCAGAAAGGCATTATGTATGTCTTTGCCCTGCATGTGTTTGCATTAACTGTACATATACATCTACTCTCTGCATGGATGATTAGACGCTATTTTGCCATGTGATGCTGTATTGACTTATGACTCTGTCTTCATTACACCATACCGGACTTGTACAATAGGGATATTAGGTTGCTTTGCAAATGGTCTACACTTTTTAAATTAAACTAAATAGAAGAAAAGGGGAACTGATTTATTGTAGAAATAAAAAGTAATGAATGAAGCTCATTGCAACAGTGAAAAAAATCAAATGTGGATTTTCTTAATAATCATAAAATAACACCTTAAACAACTTATTATGCCTGTTTATGCTATTAAATCCACATTTATTTTTGACTACCCTATGGAGTTTCATTAGTTTTGTAAGTGAAACTGCTAGGTGGTATTGGGGGGGGGGGTGAGCAGAATCATTCTAATATGGTAAAGGTTCTTTTGTCAGTCCTGCTATATGTAAGAGGATTATAAGATGTATTTCATCTGTCTCAGGCAAGGAAGTCAAGATTACTGTCCTTAGTAAGCAGCAGCAGACAGATGGAATCAGCCAAGTTCTTGGAACATGGATCATGACTGACAGCTGGGTAGCACAGGTCAGTCTATTTGGTTTTTGGGATACCTATCTAATGTTTTCATGAAATATAGTTACAGAAGTGCAGAAGTGCTATGCCTGATGACCTCAGGCAGTGACAAAGGTATGGTTAAACATGCTGAGTTCCACTGTCTGAAGGCAGAGCATGATTCAATCTATCTGGGCCAGTGAAATAATGATCCTCTCATAAAAAATGGAAAAGAATAAAGTTAGTGATAAAGTGTTAAGCAGAAGTGGTAAAGAAAATGTATTTGTTTGTTTATTGATATTTGGTGACCAGGAAATTCCAACTGGGTCAGGAACCCATTTTCAGTGGAAGCCTGGGAGAAAAGCTCCAAAGTACAATGCTGACTTGTAAGAATTAACAAGACTTTAACAGCATTATATAGAACCAATGCAGACATACATTAACAGCACAGTAATTACAAAAACATGCAATCAAATAAGGACTTGCATGGTTTACATGTATGTAATATAAGTATATATAAGTACATTTACCATTTGTAGTGGATTGTAACAATAATGGTCAATAAATCAGTTTAGAATTGTAACTTGATTAACAAACAGCCACAATTGTGAAAACTCAGCATTTTGACTTTGTAGGTAATAACAATAGACAATTAGTAAGAATTCAATCTTAGGGAGAGTAAAAACAAATTTAAAAGCAGTAGAAGTAGGTGGTTATTAAGAGATAGGTGATGAAGGGGAATGAACGTAAGAAGTAACTTGAAGATACATTACAGAAAGATTATGGAGAGAGATATAGTAGAGGTAGAATAAGCGAAAATTTCAGCTTGGTATAGGAGAGGAATTATGGAAGGGATAGTGTAAGAAGAAAGGAGGTGTTATGGAGGCTGGTAAGAGTATTGTTAGAGGTTCAGGAGAGCTTGAAAAAGTATACAACAGGCATATATTATACAATAGATGCTATTTGATAGGATAAAAGATAGGTATGAAGAGGGATGAGGGTTTCTATAATCCTTTCTCTCCCTTCAGCTCTCCCTTTTGCGTGAAAAGGACTGGGACAGGGTACATTATTGCTTTTGGGGGTCCTTGCTTGATTAAGATTAATTAGCCATAGTGCTGGATAGATTTGTTATCATGTGTAGCTATATCTGGTGTCTGATATTATACATAAATGTTTTTTGACATTTGCTCTGCTGCACATTGTTTCTTCTTGCCCTCTGCCTTTTTGTTCCAGATGTGATGCTCTGCAAGGTATTACCTTATGAGTTTAATTAGCGGACAAGGTTCTAAATTAGTGTTCATTATAGGGAGGAACCTAAATACTCATGATTTTTTTATTTGAAACATGAAATGACTAGGCTTAGAAAAGGCTCTATGGCCATTAGCCTAATAACTTCCTATGATCCTATGAAGGGACTGGGTGCACCTCCCAAAATAATGTGAGTGAGTGCGTGTGTGTGTGTGTGCGTGTGCGTGTGCGTGTGTGTGTGTGTGTGTGTGTGCGTGTGTGTGTGTGTGTGTGTGTGTGTGTGTGTGTGTGTGTGTGTGTGTGTGTGTGCGTGTGTGTGTGTGTGTGTGCGTGCGTGTGTGTGTGTGTGTGTGTGTGCGTGTGTGTGCGTGTGTGTGCGTGTGTGTGTGTGTGTGTGTGTGTGTGTGTGTGTGTGCGTGTGTGCGTGTGTGCATGTGTGTGTGTGTGTGTCTGTGTGTGTTTTGCAAGATAAAGTATGTGCAAGGGCTTGCCATTAAGAAGTTGTTAGGGCGAGGATGGATAGGTAATGGCTAGTTGCAAGGCATCTGTGAAATGAGGAGTGGTTATCTTGGTATATGAAAAGCCTAACTTGTGTCTTGTTGAGGAAGAAGTGAATAAAATAAAGAGATAGATACTTTACAAGGTGAAAACTACTCATGGGAATTAATTTTAGGCAATTGTTATGGGCTCACCTCTGATGAAAGGGCCAGTAGTGGAAATACTTAATGCTTTATGAGGATGGGTGTAGAAGACCCGTTCAATGATCAGTGTCAAAATAACCAACCTCCCAACATAACAAAAACCTCCATAGATAAAGTCAATGTACTGTTGCGTAATGCTAGGCATCTAAACAAGACACTGCACTCCCTGGAAGCACTCCTCACCTTGAAAAACTGAGGTCTGTGCAGTCAGATCACAGAGACATGGTTCAAAGGCATAGAAAGCACCCTGAATGTGCAGGGCTACAATGCCTTCCATACATTCAGACCACAGACTGAGTATGACAGAAACAAAGGATGAGGTGTATCCATCTTCATTAAGGATAAATACACCTCAAGACTGGCCAAATAGTATGACTCTCTTGAGCTACTCCATGTCCGATTAACTATAGATAAAGCCCCCTACCACATCAGAGCTAGCTATAGGTCCACCACCATAAAACAGAAAAAGCATACCGCATATCTGGACTTACTGGAGTCACTTGTCAAACATGCTGGCTCAGAGATTCATGGACTTTGTCAATGCATATGCTCTGGAACAGTTAGTCAGCACACCCATAAGAGGCTCAGATGTCCTGGACATAGTAATCACTAACATGAGAGAGCATTGCACCCCCTGCCCCCATGTGATCTCCTTCCTGGTAAGATTGGACCATAAATCAGTCTTGTTTGATGTAATTATAAGATCAGATACCCCATCAAATTAAAAAATGCAAAAATGCTTAAGAATTTTTCTAAGACAAATTACCTCCTACTAAGTGATGATATAAGAAGTTTCAAAGCCCTCTTGAATGCAGATAACATGGATTCCTATGCAGAGTTGTACAATAATTCCCTGTATAATGAGTTGTGTAGAATCAGCTGTACCTCCCTGGATTAAAACCAAGGCTTGCCAAAAAAACAAGCCACCCTGATAGACCACTAGTATAAACAGGCTATACAACAAGAGAAAGAAACTAATGTCCAAGAACAAGAGGCAACTAGCTCGGCAAAAGAAGAAATCCCAACCTAGTGTAAACAAATAAATTAGAGATCTTGTCAAGTCCTCCAAAGCTAATTATGAAGAAAAAATAGCCTCCCTAGCTAAGGATAATCACAAGCCATTCTTTAACTATGTCCAAAATCTAAAAGGGAATACCCAGCTATGTGCTAAACAGGTTGTAGATGGCACCACCCATATTCAACTGAAGGTAATAGGCAACCAACTAGCTGACAGATTTGGAGAAAACTTCACCCGCCTATCCTCTCCAGTTATCCCCAAGATATACCTGCCACCGTTCCTCAGTCTTTTATCTCAAGGTTATCTCGGCACTCTCCAAGGCCAAAAACATGGCATAAATGGGATCAGACAACATCCCAGGTTGCTTTATAAACAACTTAAAGCATGATCTAGTAGACCTACTTGGATCCATGTTTAACCACAGTCTGTGAAATGGTTATGTTCTAGTGGAATGGAGGACATCAACAGTAATCCTTCTGCACAAACAAGGACCATCATCTGACCCTGGGAATTATAGGCCCATAAGCTTGACTAGCCTCATCTATAAGGCCATGGAAAGAATCATTATGGAGCTTATTAACAAGGACATAGTTAATCTCCAGACTCTGGACCCAACCCTAGTTCAGAATCGTTAAAGGTAGATCATGCCTGTTAATCATGGTTGACTTCTTTGAGAAAGTCACCAAGGTCCTGGATGAGTAAAAAGCCTGTCTTGACCTAGGCAAGGCATGTGACATAATATTCCACTCAGGTATTATAGAGAAACTCTCCCAATTGGGAATTAACCCCTTAATTACCAGATGGGTAGCCAACTGGCACAACAACAGGACACATACTGTCAAAGTGGGTGACTTCACCTCTAGCAAAAGACCAGTCACCAGTGGCATACCACAGGGTTCTGAGCTGAGTCCCTTAGTGTTTGGAATTTATTTCTCAGAAGTCCAGACAAATTTGGATGGCCTGTGGCTGACAAAGTTCACTGATGATCGTAAATTGGGAGCAGTCATTGACTCCCCCAATGATGTTAATATACTGCAGACAGGGTTAACACAGACAAATGACTGGTACCAAAGCCACAGATTACAGCTAAATGCAAAAAATGCATTATTATTCCCTTCGGGAAAGCTGACATTATAGACAGCACCCTCCCTAAGTTTAGTCCCAGTGGTATGTGATCTGGGTACTCAAGTTGATAGCAATCTGAACTTTGACCACCACATATTCACATTTGGGACATCTTATAAGTAAAAGCATCACATCTAGATCTAAGGATGTTATAATTCCATTATACTTGCCCCTCATCAGATCAATAGTTGAGTACAATGCTCCCTCCATGTACCACACCAGACACCTGTAACAATTGGAGAGACCACAGAGGTTTCTCACCAAGAAATTACAGGATACACAAATCAAATCTTACCTGGAAAGACTGAAAGCCCTATGAATGTATTCTGTCTCTGACAGGTTGCTAAGGGGTGACCTCTGCCTGGCTTACATAGCAGTCTCTTACCTGGCCTTGATGGAAATGCTACACATTCATAAATCAAACTGCAGGACCGTCACTCATTCCTGGGATCTTAACCTAGCCTCTGACATAAGCATGTCATGCAGGAGAGACAGATATATCTCCAAGACATGCTTTTTCTCTAGAACAAGCTTCCAATTTCACATGAAACAGAGTCCCTCTCTGACCCTCTTCAAATGCAACCTAGATCAATGGATGGGTGACTGCAAATTCACTCCTGGGGTGGTGCTCATGCCCCTACTGGACAGCAGAAGGTATTAACTACCATTGAGCCTTACTTCTGCAAACTTCACTTGCCTAACCACCAACAGTTCTGGCAATTCAGGATAAATATGGCTAGGCTTGTAAGGGCTCTAGGGCCGTTACCCTGGTAACCTTCTATGAATGTATAAAGTTAACTTATCTGTCCTTGGGTACAGACAAAAATATATGTTATACAATGTTTGGCGAACCCATATCCTGTGCAGTAGGACTTCATCTTCTTAGGTTAAAATGGTGATATAACTAATAGATTAGACATGTTATTACTTGTCGTGGGTAATATGAATGGATATTAAAATATACTGGGAATAATATGAATGGATATTAAAAAAAATCCCTCTTGTACTACTCTATGGCTGCTGTGGGACTACTGAATACAAACTATGCTTTTCTTCCTTCATCATGGTGGTTTAATCCCTTCCTACTGAAATATTCCTCAGATAGAAAAATTATGGAGAGAGGTAAGGGGTTCCTTATAGAAGTATTTTGGGATTATTTTAAGTTGGAAGAGAAGATGTTAATAAAGAGGCCATGTGAAATTAAATCAACAGGTGTTAGTAACAGAAGGTAAGATTGCCCGTTATAGAAAAGGCTTATAAAAATTTGGCCTTTAGAGCTCACATGAGATGGCAATTGAAAATTGAGAAGCCAGTGTTAGATACCCTCAGGTATGGGGAAGTGTATTATATATGGGGGTAGCTACAAATATCCTGTTGGAAGAATACATTTTCTTCCCTAAATTGTAGGTAACATACCTAGAAGATAGGAAAGCAAGGCAAACAACATCCTCCTTTAGGGATACTGGGGACATTTGCAATAATACCCATTCTGGATTAACCAGATTATTTATACTGAACACCCCCCTTCCTGTTTCTAATTTACCCATTCATTCCTCTATTAGGACTAGAACCCCCTGGTCCATTTGTTCCCTGGTAGAGGCAAGAGTCAGGTGTTAGGGATGGGGTAAGGCTGCAGATGCTGCAGGCTGGCTACTATCCCCACCCCTTCACAGCATGCAAGCATCTCTATAGCTTCCTCGGGAGATAAATGTGAGCTTCACCACATCTGCAGCCTCCCAACCATGTGACATACCAGTCTCAGAGTGGCAGAATAGACAGTGACTCCTGTTGAGAAAAGGGACTGCCACATGCACATCTTATTTAGCATCTGTAAAGAACATATTGGTTTCACCTTCCTTTTAGTGTAAAGACTTTAGGCATGTATGGGCAGAGGCCTTGGGAGAGACATAACCAATCAGCAGAGAAAAAAAATTACAAGGAATGTGACACAAATAAACAACAACAGCATCCTTAATCTTCACATACTTTAAGCTTATTCATAAGTAACAGACATCACATCTTTTGATGAAAAGAAGAGGTCTGGCAGAGTTGGACCTCTGTTGACTGTAGCAGGCTCCTAGGGTAAATGGTGTGCATATAGTCATAGACTGCCCAGTAGTTCAGCCTATTTGGCTAAAGTTGAGGGAAGTGACAGTCTGGGCTATGAGATTGTCCTTGTTGGCACTGGAACGCAAATGCTTTTAGAGTTTAGGATTTCTCTCAGATAGCTGCATCCTGATGATCCAACTCCACAAGAAGAATTCTCCGGCTCTCATTTTAAGTTTTAAAAAAAATATTTAAAATGACCAACACACTTTATAAATGAGCTTAAAACAAAAATTGTTAAAAGCTTATATGATTAGTGCTTTTGTCTTGGACTATGCCAAAACTTCATCAGATCCTTGCGAAACAGGGTTCTTCTGTGCATCCTGAAGATAAAGGTTATGATCTGATGTTGCCAATTTTCATCCATTCCTCAACTTATGGGCTCAGTTGCGATCCTCAGATCTGACTCAGCCAGTGTTTCACAGCTCATGGATACTACAAGCTCTTGACCTCCTCCCTTACCACAATGCAACAGTCCCCCTCGTTCCCCAAATCTAATTTGCAGCAGTTGTGAACGGATGTGGTCTCTACAGCTCTTGAATGTGCTTTGTGAAAAAATAATAAGTTATTCAATTTTTTTTCTAATTTATAGGTTTCTGACCTTTATTTGTTATCCTCTCTTTACCTATTTATTACTTTATGCTTACCGCTGGTAAAATTTAATTGCCATCACTGGTAATTGTTCTCCTTTTCTTCTTACCGCTTGTCGGTATTTCTAGTTTGGTATTTTTTTCTTACTATGAATAATTCTTAATTGCCATAGTTGGTAATTATTCCTCTCTTACCACTAGTCAATATTTTCTCAATACCATTGTTGGCACCTCTGTTGTCTTTTTCCCCCTAGTTCTATTAAAAAATGTTAAAAGTCAGTAGTGGTAGTTCTTGTATTTTGTCTTTCTGGTGTTGTTCTGTGGTTAATGCTGTACTTTGTTGTTTTTATGACAGATAAACTGTCAGGTTTTTACAAAAAATGCATCAAATGTGGGCATAAGATCCTGTTGTCTGATTCCCATAATATCTGTGTGTATTGCTTAGGACCAGAGCATTTGCAAGCTTCATGCTCTATTTGTAAAGCTTTTAAGCCAGGAGCTCTTATTGACAGAAAAAACAAATTAATCCTCAAAAGCCTTGATCCTTCAGCCTCTGGAGAGTCACTTACTGGAGGCCAAACCTCCAAACATGAGATGAAGGAGGCAAAAAAGAGGCCTTTAGAGCATCCTAGCTCTTCTCAATCTTCTTCATGTCCGACCTCGAAGCCTTGGAAGAAGACTCAGAAAACTTTGGATCCAATACAAAAACCTTTGGATCCAATGACTGCAGACACCAGATCCATCTTGTTTTGATCCGTCCCATTCAGAGTCTAGACATCTACCAAGAACAAGGTATGGATCTTCCCTGGATTCAGTTCCCTCTCAGCTCCCATCGCCCTTTATTGAAAGAGCAGATCTCCCTCTATTGCCTCTTCCCATTCATCCAGAAGTCTCACTGAAGCAGATGTGGACAGAATGGGCAAATTCAGATGAGAGTTCTCCCAGCTCCTACCCCAACAGTTCCGGAGACCTCTGCTCATACAACCCCACCAATTCTAGCTCCTTCTCCAATCCATCCTTTGGTTTCAGAGCCCTCAGATCTGGCACTGCTGGAGCCATCTGTTTCAGATCTGAAGATGTGTCTTCAGATCCAGTGTCTTCTCTGAGTATTCTGGTTCTGAGCATTTTGGAGCCAGAGAGCTCTTGAACCAGAAGCTTTGTTGTCAGATCTGAAAGGTTAGATTTGACTCCAAAGTTGTCAGAGCCATCTCTGCCTCTCAGAGCCTCAGCATTCGATAGCTCAGTTCCAACTCCTGCCTTGGGTGCAGTGTCTTTGGGTCAGAGGGAGCTGTCGGTCCAGAGGCATGTGTTCTTGGTGCCGATGGTTTCCTTCTCCTCAGGGCATTCTGTCTTTGCGGTGGTAGAGAGAGAGAGTATTCTGTTCTAGAGATCAGATGACTCTTCCTCCTTTGGATTTTCCCTCTAGTTTTCAGATGTCTTTGTGTCATGAGTCTCAGCATTCTACTATACAGGGCCAGCCAGCCCAAAGTATCCAGGTGACCAAATAGAGGATAATTATCTCTTCCATTACTTTTCCAGAACATCCCTAGCAAGAGGAAGTGCAAGAGAAGGTACTTGGACCCCCCCAGAAGTCAATCACAGAAGATACTGATTTTGATGAAGAGGAAGGGTCCCCAAGATCACCACCTGATGATGTCTCATTATGAGACATTTTAGAGATCCTGAAACACAGGGGTAGATGATCTTCCAACAATTTTTCTCAATAGGAATCGGTATTCCTAGAGGCATTTGGTACTTGCCCATCTATTTCCTAGATGAGCTCAATGATTTGATCTCTCAGTTGGTGTGGAAGGAAACAAATTTGGTAGAGGCAATCTCCAAGAGACCAGGTAGAATCCTGGCACCACTGAAGGGAAGGGAATTTTGGAACAAAGGAATACCAGTGGATGCTATGGTTGTGGTGGCAGCCACCATGAAAGAACTCACAGAACTGGTTTCTTCTGTTCATTCCCTTAATCAGGGAGTCTAGGGTGCTAGACAGGTTTGGGAAGTGTGTGTATGCATCAGCGACCTTTGCCCTCAGGTCCCTGAATTACTCAGCACACTTTACCAGATTACAGAGGGATTTGATCATGGAGCTCTCAAAATCCCTCTCAAGGACAAATAATGCTGAGTCAGAGTCTTCTATTGCTTTACAGTTAGCGACCCTTCAGCCTATTTTAAACTCATCCATGAGGCTTATTTAACATGCAGATGAGGAGCCTCAATAGCAGTGAGTTCAGGCATTTCCATCAGGATGCATGCTTGGATACATCTCTGTGACTTTGCAGAGCCCTTTAAATCATCCTTCTTCAATGCTCCCTTTGATGGAAGTTCGTTATTTGGCACTAAAGTGAAATACACACTCTCCAGGTGCAAGAAAGATCGTAAGGCCCTGTCTGTGTAAGAGTACATTTTTTGACCCCTCAAAGAACCTTTTCCAGGAATAAACGAGGTTGTTGAAAGATGTGGCTGAGGAAATCCCAGGGTCTATTCCATGATCCACAT
The DNA here is from genome assembly GCF_019279795.1 of Protopterus annectens. Taxonomy (NCBI): domain Eukaryota; kingdom Metazoa; phylum Chordata; order Ceratodontiformes; family Protopteridae; genus Protopterus; species Protopterus annectens. The sequence continues at coordinate 829,682,172 of NC_056728.1, read as the reverse complement.
GGAGAGCATTTCCCCAGGGGCAGAGGAGGGAACTCAAATGAGAGATACTACTCACGCAATAGAGGAGGCATGGAAAACTAGCAGTCCAGAGACCCCATCAGACCCTATCAGTGCTTCTGAAAGGAGGCCTGATTGCCCACTTCTGGAGGTAGTCAGGAGTTGCATATCCCTAAACCAGGGAGCCTAGCTAGAGCTAGATATAACAAAAGCTTAGGTGCAGAGGATTTTTTCCAGAGGCTATATAGTTCCCTTTACCCTACCACCGCTATTACAGAACAAAATTGTTGACATTCCACCCAGCCAGAGGAAAAAGGCAGCTTTGGAAATTCAAAAGGTTTTAGTAAAAAGAGTCATCTAAAAGGTCCCTCCAGAACAGAAAGGATCCAGAACTTACTTGAGATTCTTTTTAGTGCCAAAGAAAACAAGAGACTGGAGACCAATTTTGGATCTCAGCAATTTGAACAAATCAAGTTCAGCATATCAAGTTCCTGATTGTCACAGTTCAGTCCATGTCACCTTTCCTGCATAAGGACAACACCATCACATGTAAATGAACAGAAAATTCAGGAGACATCTACGCTTCAGGCTAGGACCAGTCATTACCAATTCAGAGTACTGCCCTTTGATCTCACCACAGCTCCCAGGGTGTTCACCAAATGCATGGCAGTAGTAGCAGCTCTCTTCAGACTGCAGGCATTCTGAGTGTTTCTGCATCTAGAGGACTGGCTCCTAACTGCCTTGACCAAGCATCTGTTGATAGCAGCATGAAACTGTGTGCTCCAGATTTGTGCCAACCTAGGCATTAAAATCAACCACAACAAATTTCAGCTTTAACTGTCTCAGACATTAGAATTTGTAGGGGCCATTTTCAAAACATCAGTGACAGCATCTGTCCCATTACCAATGGTTCAAACCATTTGTATTCAGGTCAGAAGAATACTTATTAAATCAGTATTGCTGGCCCGAAAGACCCTGGGATCAATGTCCACAGCAAATGTACTACTTCCACTAGTAAGATACCATATGAGAATCCTCCAGTGGATGTTAGCAACCCAGGGGTCCATTTTATACCAACCTATGTCTACCAAAATCAACATAGTTCAGGCTGCAAAAAGTTCCTTTAGTGGTGGATTCACTCAGATCAAATATTACAAGGTCATCCATTCATCTTCCCTCAGCCCAAGGCTATAGTGACCACAGACGCTTCTCATATTGGGTAGGGGGAGCATTTCTTGGGGAAGACTTTTCAAGGCACATGGTTCCCCGATGAGGCCAACTTGCATATTAATGTACTGGAAATAAGAGCAGTGCCCCTAGCATTGCAGGCATTCCAAGACTCTCTCCCTTCCAGAACTATTGCAATTCAAATGGACAATATGTCTGTAGTATGGTACATCAACAAGCAAGAAGGAACTAGATCTTACATCTTGTGTTGAGAAGCTATGAGTGTGTGACAATGGGTGATCTCTTCAAATTGATTTCTGACAGCAACACATATACTGGGGAAATGCAATGTGATAGCAGACAACGTGAGTAGGTCCATCTTATTACCTCACGAGTGATCTCTCAACACAGAAGTGGTAGAAATTATATTCTGCCAATGGAGCCAGCCATGCTGCAGTCTATTTGCATCTCCTCTGATCAACAAATGCAGCAGGTTCTTTGCCCAAATACCTCCACCGGTGTTAGTCACTGAGAGATGCTCTCCTTCATGATTGGCCCCCAGGTCTCCTCTATGCTTATCTCCCAACCCCCTTAATCCCCAACCCAAATTCCTACAGAAAGCGTCTGAATTGAAGAGCAAAGTCATCCTCATTGCCCCTTATTTGCCTAGACAGCTTTGGTTTCCCATCCTTTGGCCTCATCTAGTTTACTCACCTTGGATTCTGGATCCAACTCCAGACTTCCTGTCTCACTCAACAGACATGACTCACCTGGACTTCTTGGGCCTAAAGTTGACTGCATGGGTTCTCCAATTCTTTTGATAGCCAGACAACCAATGCTCTCTTCTTCAGTGATCCACATTCTTTTATCTTCTCACAAACCTTTCACTAGGAAGATTTACAAGAACAAATGGAAACAATTTGTCCTTTGGGCACAACAACAACAAGAACACATGGACCCATTTTCAGCACCAGTTTATAAGATTCTTGAATTCCTGGCTTCTATCTTTAAAAAAAGGGGCTAGTCCCACTACAGTCAAGGTTCTATTGGCTGCCATTTCAAGTTTTCATATTGGAGTTGATAATTCTACTTTGGCTTCTTCATGTCTTTGTAAAGCCTTTATAAAAGAAACCTTTCCACTCAGACCACCTTTTGAGGACCGTACTCTACCTTGGGATTTGAATTTAATTTTACAAGCCCTAACCCAAGTCCATTTGAATCAGCTGCAAAATATGAATTATGATATCTGACTTGGAAAACTGTATTTCTTATAGCCATAACATAGGCAAGAAGAGTTTCAGAACTACAAACTTTATCTTCTATGCCTCCCTATTTAGTTTTTCATAAAGATAGAGTGTCCTTAAGAACCAATCCTTCCTTCCTTCCTAAAGTGGCATCACAATCTAACATTAATCAAACTATTAACCTTCCTGTATTCTTTCCAAATTTTTCAAACAAAGGTAAATACATTTTGTACTTATTAGATGTTCACAGACAATTACGTTTTTATATTCACAGATTGGAGACATTTAGAAAGTCAGATCAATTATTTGTACCCTTTTCAGAGATTAGATTAGTCAGCCAGTTTCAAAAGTAACTTAATCAAAATGGGTGATAGACTGCATTTCTTTTGTTTATAAAAAGTTTGGTCTGGATTTGCCAAAATCTTTAAGAGCCAATTCTACCAGGTCCATGGCAACTTCATCAGGCTTTTTATCCAGGACTTCCATGGATGATATTTGTATGGTTGCAACTTGGACAAATCCTCATGCCTTTGTCACTCATTACAAATTGGATTTGGTCTCGAGGGGAAGAGCAGCCTTTGGTTCAACAGTACTCAGGATATCCTTCCTTAGAGTCCACCTGGGATTTAGGTAGCTAGGGATGGGTTGCTATTAAATTATCGAACATTTCAAAGTTCGAATGTCATATGGTTGACACCATATGATCGAACTTTGAAAAGTTTAAAGGTAAAAGGCAATGGCTCTGTACATGCAGAATAGGAAAATGTCCCTTTTTTCACTGAAGTGCGGTCTCAGAGTTGATATATTTAAGTAGGGGGTGTGGGGATGCAGAGGGGCCTGCTCCCCTGCTCAGAGCGTTGTGTTTTATTGGGGTTTTTTTTTACATGTTTATTATATATTTGAAGATTCAGGTTTCACTCATATGTTGTTGAACGTATGAGGTTCGAAATTTTGAAACTTCAAATATATAATATAGACCCGCTGGGGACTCTGTCCCATATGTTGAGGAATGTATGAAAATTTACAACATAAGGTAAAGAAGTTATGTACTTACCATAACATTCCATCTGTATTGTCCATTTTCATTTTTCCTCAACTCCCCACCCTCTAGCCCCTACCCCTTTTAATCTTGAGGACTTCTGGAAGAACAGCAGAACATTAGAAGAACCAAAGTTCCTTTTATTTGAGATCCAGATAGTGACTTTCTACCTTAAAGCTATAAATTAAATCCATCATACAATAAGAAGCTGGAAACAAGATCTGGGGAATGAAGGGAACTGCTGCATTATGGGTAAGGGAGGAGCTCGAGAGCTTGTCATATCCTTGAGCTGTGAAACAGTGGCCGATTTGGATATGGGATTGAATCTGAACCCATATGTTGAGGAAGAATGAAAATGGACAACACAGAACGTTATGGTGAGTACATAGCGTCTTTTTTGAAACATTAAATAGACATTTTCAAATACTGGAAAATATATTAAAACAGGCTTTATAAAACTAGGGTTTCTGTGGCGAAGGTTACCCAGACAGACAAGTTCTGAATCTTTTTCTTATTTTCTTAGGACAAGCATGTCAGCTATGTCATGGATAGAGCCAGGACAGACAGACATCAGTATGCTGAGGATTTAATGTGGCAAGGTTTTGCTTGTTATATTTTGCAGATTGTGTAAGTGCATGCAGCATGTGTTTTCTTGCATTGTGTTAGGTTTAGTTGTCTGCAATAACTGTGATTATGTGATGTACTATATTATGAAAGTGCTTCAGTAAAGATTGCATTGCCATAAGTAAATAAAGAAACAATTTTCAGACTATTAATGTGAGCAAATTGCAAGTGTGTGATGAGTCAAATAATTTTCCCTCTCTTCCACCCTATCAGATTGACCACATTACCAGTGCTGTCTCTGAAAACTTGCTAAATAAGCGAATTCAAAAGGAATAAATGAAAAGTAAAAATAATGAAATATATAGTTTATGACTCTGCAAACATTTCATTCGCTGCATGTCAGGGTTCTGAACTTACAAGACCAATATCACAGTACATAGTAATCTTGAACTTGTAATAATTATAGTATAGCACAAGCAAATATATCAGAATAAGACTTAATCATTAGTTAAAACATGACATTTTTCTTCTTGCACTAGTTGTGTGTTTTATTTCACATCCTCCAATACTACAGTGCTCCAACAATATGTGGTCATAACACCAAGCCCTCTCACTGTTGTTTCTATGAGCTTTCAACAGCCCATAGTGTATACAGAATCATGGCTCTTAATCTAGACTTGTGTCTCAAAGTACACTTACATTCATTGCCTCATTTGTAGGTTCATTTCTGCTGTTTGGAGTGTGAGAAGAGTACTAGATCCCATAATGCTTTCCTCTAGAATGTAACATGGAAACAATTTTTATTTTAATCTGATCCAAGTTAATGGTTCTCAACATTTACATTCTGCCTCACTGTTTCATATAGTATGGCAGTATATAGACACAGGAAGAAGGAAAAACAGATAGCATTTAGTCTTTTGATAATATTTTACTACTGATTTTATGGGTTCATTTCTAACAGCACAGAGATGATTACTTGTACAGTAGAAATTGTTAATATTTTAGCTCAGGAAATGGAGAAATATAACACATTTCTTTCTTTTTTTTTAACATAAAGGAAATCCGTCCACTTAATGGAAACACCATAGACCTGTGAGACACTTTAATCCTAAATTGACAATTTGAGGAAAGGTCCACGAATAAACTGAAAACATAATAATTACACACTGCAACTTTAGTAATTAACACTTTCTTTACAGCATTTATGAACAGGGCCTTAATTAAGAGTTTACGAAGAAAAGCATTGTAATTGTCCAATACTATAGCAAGTCCTATATAGATGTGTTTGTTTTATACTGCTGCCAGGCAGACTTATTTACTACATTTGACTCCACATTGAAGATTTGCAGTATAGTACATTTCCTGATGTGCTTTAATTTTCCATCAGCATAGTTTAATTAATATAGGATTAGCTAAGAGGGTATTTATGATCAGTAAGGATGCTTAGACAGATGCCCTGCCAATACAAAACCACCTCACTCAGCTTATTTTATGAACTGCTTTTTTATTTCTAGATATAAATTACTGCTGTAAACTCAGTGGCATGCTGAAACACATACTTCGATGGATTATGGGAACCTTATAAAAGCCTTTAACAGTCAAGTAACTTTCCATTTACCTTTGTATGCTGTCCTGTAAAGATTATCACTCAAAATGCAAGCTCCATCTGCAGGGAAACCAAGAAACCAAGGACTAAAGAAACAGCACAACAGGCATTGTCATCCGAAGTCACTATAACCTACTTTATTTAACTAATGCAACTGTCTAAGATCAGTGTCCACTTTTCGGAAATTAAGATTTTCATTAGTGTTTAGCATTATCATGTCTCTTCTCTCGATTCTTTAAGTAGTACATTTACATATAAGAGCATAAAAACAGTCAAGTCTTTGTGTTAGCATGCAGAGCAGCATTGCTCATAGAATATACAAGTTGCTAAACATGGCTACATGTTCATCAGCACCTGTTCATGGCCAGAACACCTGCTAGAATCAATGAACAGGTGCACAGAGGTTCATGCAGACAATGTAAACAAAAGGTTGTATATACACTCAACGCCAGTAAGCAAGCACAGGCAGCGTAATACAATGCAAGGACAACTTGAATTACATAATTAAGAGGCAGGAAAGCTTAACAAGCAAAGTGTAGTTAGATACAAGTAGATTAGTGTATAAACAGCAGTAATTAAATTTACTTGTAACTATATAAGTAATCCTGTCCACTTAGGGACATGTACATAATAAAAAAATGCTGACAAAGGACATGAGAGGAATACATACACAGTATAACAAAGGCGAATAAATGTGATATATGTAAAATTTAATGTAAGTGCAGAGTTTAGATAAAAGTTAGCAAAGCAAGTAGGTGGGCATCACATATAATGCAGGTATTGTATATCAGGTGTGTATCCAGAAAGTTATATGTTATAACCAACATCATGCTACAGTCCCCACCTATAATGTAAAAGAGTCTAAATGAACTAAAGCTGTTTCCCTATGCACATCAGATAGGGGCTTTTTATTGTCATTTGTTGTCAAGTGTAGCCATAGAAATGCTATTATAATCTGCTAACAAAGCGTATGCTATATATTAATGTAAACTATACAATATTTTATACAGTTATAAAATCTAAATGCACCTTTTCCACTATACATTCCCTAAGGCATGCTCAAAAAATGTACTCACATGATTGCATTGAAAATGCCCAGCTTTACCCATGTTGCCATTATAATGTATGCTGTAAGAGTGATCAAAGGTAATAAATTACATCCAAATGATTGATATTACAACACACATACAGGTTAAGAATTGTAAGCCTTTCAGTGCCTTATGTGTAGGAAACAATTCTGATGTTATGGAAATGTACACACCTGTGACAATGTGGAAAGACTGAGATGAATCCTAAACACCTGTGCAATCATTCCAGCAATTCTGGCAGCAACCTGCATGCTGTGAATAGTAGAAAGTTTGTAACTGTTCATATATGCTTTGTATGTATGTAGTGCAATCCAAAAGAGCATGATACATACACAAAGGTGTCACTTTGACCAGGATATCGACAGAGTAATGATCTGACATACGTGCTAACATTTTTCTAACAATAGCAGATGTGAGATACATTTATGAAAAATGAAGGTTATACTCATGTAACATATGTGAACCAGCACATAAATTCAGGTGTAACTCACGTTTAGTCAGCCCCCTGACAAAAGGGCTGTGTGTGTATATGAATGCTATTATGTATATCACTGTGCATAAGATGTATCATGTGTATAACACAAATAGGTAGGTAGCCCATAGGCAAAACAAAATGATATGCCAGCATTATGATATAATGACATCAGATACAGTGGAGGCTGTAATTATTTGAGTATAATGCTTTCAATGTATCATGTGTATAACACAAATAGGTAGGTAGCCCATAGGCAAAACAAAATGATATGCCAGCATTATGATATAATGACATCAGATACAGCTGAGGTTATAATCATTTGAGTATAATGCTTTCAATGTATCATGTGTATAACACAAATAGGTAGGTAGCCCATAGGCAAAACAAAATGATATGCCAGCATTATGATCTAATGACATCAGATGCAGTTGAGGCTGTAATTATTTGAGTATAGTGCTTTCAAGGTAGGATAATCAATGACATAATGTGTGCCTTTCCTGCTGCAATACATGTTGAGATAAAAAAGTATATCAAAGTATACATGTGAATGCTGTATACCATTATGTTGTAACTCATATTTAGTTTTGAAGTGGGCCTTCTTAGACACATTAGTAATATCTATATGACAGTACATTAACTTAAACCCCACCCAGGTGAAACATTAATGTGCATTAGTAAGTGATCTGTTGACAGTTTACATTTCATATATGCCAGCTGTACACTGGCTTGTGACAAATGTAGGTCAATAAGTCCATTGCACAGAAGCTGGTAAAGCCAGCTTTCCAGAGGCTAAGTCTATTAAGTTTTGCCAAAGAAGAACAAATGCCAACAGCTATCTCCCAACACTGAGTACTTAATGTTCTTTGTGTTAAATGGTATGCATATAATACATCTTTGACGTGGTCATAAGGAGGTACAACAAAGACTATAATAACATCAACTACCCAACACAAAACCAGAAGAAAGTATCATAACACAGCCCTACTCACACTTTGTGATGGTTTTGCACACATTAAGAAATGATGAGTCAGGACTCATTTCCTTTAAAGCCCTATAGTGTAAAAAATAATAAAATGTATATGTAAACGTTTGCATGAAGTCGTGCAATGCAGATTATTATTTTTAGGGAAATAAATAATCCCAGTAAGCGTGCACTGACATGCTTAGCAGTTACATCTTGCTACTCAAACACATGCCAAGACCAAATCTTAGAGATGCATACATACATATACATACAAATATGTCAAGCACGGGCATAAATGCTCTTCTAGCTTGCCAATATATAAAAACACTTGTTCCCATAATAAGTGTTCAGGCTGTTCTTAAAAATATCTAAACTAGTGCTTACTTTAATGTAATTTGATAGTCTGTTCCATGCATCAGCTACTCTGTCAGAGAACCAATTAGTACAATTGTCATTCCTATAGAATCTTCTAGACGGGTTGTCTGATGATTCTCTAGTACTTTTTGTTAACCCCAAACATGTCCCTAAATGCCCTATATACCTGAATAAGATCTCCTCTTAGATATTTGTAAGAGACACTGTACAAGCTCAGATATCTTAGTCTTTTATAATTACTTAGATTTTCACATCAGTGAATGCCCTTGGTATATTTCTGCTGTACTCTTTCCAGTTTACTCATGCTTGTCTTCTTATAGGGTTTCCATATTGTTATTCCATACTCAAGTTTGGATCTAATGTAACTAACAATGCCTTCATTATTTTTAATTTCATAGCCTTTCTAAATCTTTTTATACAACCTATAGTTCTATAACTATCATTCACCAATTGGTTGATATGATTAGAAAAACTCATAGCTGAATCTACTCACATACCCAGGTCCTTAAATGAGTCTACAGTTTCAATCACCATGTGCTGTATTAAATATTCACCTTTCAGTTTATGTCTCCCAAATCTCATATGCTTAGTTTTTGATGTATTTATCAGCATATTATTCTCCTGTGCCCAAATGGTCAGTTTAGCCAAGTTATTTTGCAGACATGCCTTATCTGTAACACTTGTAATCAGTTTACCTAATTTCAGGTCATCTGCATATAGACTGTAGAACACCTCAGATAAAAAAGTTAGGTCTGAAAGATACAATCTAAACAAGCAAGGGCCTAGGACCGAGCCCTGTGGGACACCCTGACTGTAACCAAGGATTTCACCTGTCCAGTTGCTGTATGATACTTGCCATGTCCTATTTGTAAGCCATGTAGCTATCCATCTTATCAAGAGTACATCAATACCTAGATGTACTAATTTATTAATCAGTGTTTTGTGTATGACCCTGTCAAATGCTGAAGTTTAGTCTATGTAAATTACATCACAGCATAATTTTTCATTCATAGCTGTTATTATATTGTTATAGAACATCATGTTACAGGGGGTAATAGATCGATTTTCAACATATGCATGCTAATATATGGTTTCTAGTTCCAAACTATGCAGTTCTGACAATAACTTATCCAATATTACCTTCTCCATTAATTTTCTACAACATGAAAGTAGACTTAAGGGTCTATATGATTCTGGATTTGTCCTACTCCACCTTCCCTTAAAGACAGGTTTAATAAGTGCATGTCTCCAATCTTGATGAATCTTCCCATATTTATATGACCTAGTAAATAATAGATATAATGGTAGTGTAAGTTCTTGCTGAAGTGTTCTCAAGTCATTGTTACTAATTCTGTCTCCTCCCTGTGCTTTGTTTGGATCCAGTTTGCGCAGTTCTTTTTTGATATAATCTAATTTGATTCCAGTATTTGTGGAGCCAAACTGCTTTGCATAAGATTTTGTAACTATAACTATAATCTGTTGTGTCTGAGAATAAATTTTAGAATCCGCACACAGTTTATCAATTTGTGCGTCTTCACTCCTTCCACATCTTATATATCTATAAAAAGTTTTCCAATTATGCTCAATATCTTTATATAAAATTTCTTTACATGTTTTCTTGATCTTGTCTCACACTATGCTTAATCTGTTTGTCCGGCTTGTTTATTTCAGTTTTCAGAGTCGTAGTTTGACATCACTTCCATTTCTTATATTTTTGTCTCTAACCTTAATCAGATATCTTGTTCTTATGGAAATATATCTCCCTGATGTTTTATGCCTAGATCCTGATGTTAAACATTTTTTTTTTACTTTTTGAGATAGGTGTATCAACCATTGATGCCACAGACAGAAGCATATCTGATGTGTCATGAGGAACACATTGAAAAGGAGTATATCACTATCCTATTGTAATGGTTATGGTTCCCCTAACGCGGAGCATGAGACCTAAAAAAAGGGAGCCCACTTACTGTGCCATGTCTCCACTCTTTGGCTAAGAAACTCCTGTTTGTCACAATTGTCTGACAGGCAGATCTTGCCAGTTTTAAACCCTTGCTGATCATACTCCGCACACTACATAAATGTGTAATAAATGGGCCAGCAACAAGCAATGGAGAGGGTCACAAAGAACACACTTCAACATGTGATGTAAGAAAGGCTGTTGATGTTTCTTTATCCAATACAAATTAATCTGAGGATCAAAAGGAGTATCTATGTTACTGTTCTCACAACTGTGATTCAGCCATATCACTATTTGTAGGGTAAGCCACACTGGTCCATCATTATTGTTTTACACATATATATTTGTAGATTTGAACCACTGCCTATCTGGGTATACATGCTATAGAAGTCATTGTTAACTGCATGCACCACAGGAGAACTCTAACCATAAGCATCACAGAACAACTATTTGACTGTCTTGCAATTCCTGATGTGTTGAAAGTTTTTGTTAGAAATAAAATGGATGGAAATAAATTGAAACAATGTTGCATGTGTCATGTTGCTTTACTGACAGTGTGTTGTCATTTGCTGGAATTGAACACCTGTCTACATTAGTCTACATTCTACAGAAATGTGTATTAACTGCACGCGTAACAGGAAAAGTCTTACCAGAACTCTGAGACAGAACATATTTCAAGGTATGATATAATTGTGGTGAAAAGTAGTTGTTTGGGATAAAAATAATACAGGAACCCACATAATACATCTCCCACTGTAATTGCACACGGTCAAACTGTGGTAGATGTAATCCATGTATAGCAGTATGCTGACACACACACACACACACACACACACACACACACACACACACACACACACACACACACACACACACACACACACACACACACACACACACTCTTAGCACACTCAGTGACTGAGGGTTTCAAACACCTACCTATCTAATTATAGACATGGTCTGGACTGCATGCGTCATAGATGAAGTCTTACTAAAATGTGAGACAGAGTCTGAAGGCATTACATCATCTTAGTGCTGCAAGGCATATATCTGCCTTTAACATGATTGAAAGAGTGATGTGATCTGCCTCAGTGTCACAACATATTGCATGACAGTAGGTGTACTCTGCCACATGTATTGTATAATGCAGTCATTCATGTGACTGTAGAAGCACAATCATGTTAGATTCAAACTCATGGCTTACTAATTTCACAAACTGCAAAGCATTGTACCATTTCATGATGCACAGAAGAAGATTTGATAAATCATATTTCACCTATGGGCTCATCAGTGTTTAACAAACCAGTTGTCTGTGCTAAAATGGACAGAAAATAGTAAAAGAGTCATCTCCAGGTATACATGAACACTTCAGATATGTGGGTGACACCATTCTTACCTATAGGCACATTCACACACACCCACACTGACACAAGTGAGTCTATGGATTAATATCTAGGTTCAAACCAACTGCCTAATTAGAATCACAAGCTACAGGACATTGCATGTAACACAAGTGCCACAAGATATGTTTGTTTCCAAGTGTGAGAGTGCTCATTTGAATGGATGACATCACCATTGATTTGATATTGTAATATGTATACTAAAAGGGCCTGAAAGCATTGGGAGAGCCAGCTACCAATGTAATGTTACATATTATATCCTGCTAAGCACAACAGATACACACACACACACACACACACACACACACACACACACACACACACACACACACACACACACACACACACACACACACTATTTCTGCAATACTGAATTCAAACCACCTACCTATCTATTTACATAATCTACAGTAAACAATTTCAATGTCAGGTGCCACAGGAGAAGTCTTGTTTTAATGGTTAGATAGAGCGCATTGATGGCCTCATCAGTGAGTAGCAGAAATAAATGTTAGTGTTAAAAGTAAAAGAAAGTGTTGTAGGAGCACTCTCCCAGTGTAAACATATCTCCTTAGTGGAAGTGTACATATCAGATATGTTGTTGAAGCCATAACTAGCTGACATTACAGACACACACACTCAACCTAGTTCAACACTGTTGGATTTGAACCACTTAGCTATTGAGTTACACAACTGAACACACAAAGTATCAACCACAAGTACCACAGGAGAAGTATGATTAGAACAGTGAGACAGTGCACATTTAGATTAGATTTAGAAGGATGACCTCATCAGTATGATGTACAGAAGATGTGATAAAAGTGGAAGAAATTAATGAAGGAGCCCTCTCCCAGTTTAAATGCCCTCTCCTGAGTGGAAGGGTATACATCAGATGCATGGGAGAAGTCAGTCCTGCCTAGCACTACAAACATACACATCCACACACACAATCATGCTAGTCAGCCACTGCTGTATTTGAACACCTACAGATCTAGTTACACAATCTAGAGCACATTGTATCAGCTCAAGTCTCACAGGAGGTCTGTCTTTAAACATGCACATTATTGAGAATTACAGCATTAGTGTGTTGCAGAGAAGCTAGTGTGCATCTCAGGTTTTGGTGAAAAGAGATGTGTTTTGACAATCAGAAATAACAGCAATGTGTGGAACACAAATGACATACTACTCAGATAATTTATCTATTGTATCATTCATGTACACTACAGTATTTTGAGTGACATGTAGTTGTTTCACAGTATGATGTATTGATGACAATCATGTGACGCAGAGGACTGACAAACAAACACTCCTGACTGTTCAGCTCGGGATGATTGTATGCAAACAGTAATCATTTGCTGTGTCATTTACAATATTTCCGCATGCTTGGACAATATGCAATGTTAATACAAACAGAAAGGTCAAACATGAAAGTACACTGCTGAATACCACTCAGAAAGTATGTCTGCAAAGGTCCTGCACTATTGTACACCATTTGCAAGTCTAAATATATACTGGAGTGAAGATATAACTGCACATTACATAGTGGTTACACAGCATCACAGTGAGCTCATCATACCTGGAGTACAAGGGTCCATTACAACACAAGAAGGAATACAAACCACTCACATTATTTTTTTCTTTTTTTTATCAAAAAACGCTTCCTGAAGTGCACTGCTGACAAGCTCATTTGAGTGAGTGGTGACAAAGTATTAGTGAATGTGCAATTATATCTGAGGTTTTGAATCCAGAACAGGAATTCACACTAGTCTATGCTGCTCCATGCCAACGTTTGTCCAAAGTAGGAGTGTAGACATACAAACTGTTCTGATTCTAATACAGTTCAGAACAGCTATGTGTTATGTTAATGTTTTGTGTGTCATTATTTACACATTTGTCATTATAATTACAATAAAGTCTTCATTATTTGAATAATACAGGTGCTTAGTTAGGCAGCCCTCATATCCGGTGACTGTCCATGTATTTGAGACATGCTATACTGCTTCTTATGCAATTGTATGTGATTGTATTACATCACTGATGCCATTTGGATAGCTGTCATAATTAATGTACTTCAGAAAATGCCTGGAAGTTCAAAGTAATTCATCTTACTACCTTAAGTGTGTGTATGTATATATCAACAATATTTTAGGATTTCATAGTATATTATTTTTGTTAACTCATAAAGCCTAGATTCTATCAAATGTCTTCTACTTATTGCCTGGAAGGTATGAGCATTTTGGGTCTGATTATGAAACACTTAAGTGACCAAGCATGTCCTGGGCTATGGACTGCGATACAAGGAAGTTTGTGTGCAGCATACTTCATAATAGTAGTAACAAGTGAAATATCCAATATGGTATACATCTAACTCTGCAGTCTGTTTAACATATTATAATAATGGTCTCATAGTGATAGCAGTCTGTCTTTCCATAGAGTAGGCTAAGCACAGTAGCATGAAGGGCAGCACATTAATGGGACTGAAGGCAAAAACTTACCTGCCTAATAATCATCTAAGAGTATCTGTCTCATACTAGTGCTAGCAGTCAATATTCTATAGCACAGAGCATGGCAAAGCCCATTTCTTCCAAGATAACCATACTAATGTGGTTGAAGGCAAAATCATCAATTTTGGCACTGGGGCATAAAACACCATTTACATTCACTCAGCATTAGTGTATGATGCCAAGGATCTTACAGATCCTGAGGGAAAAAAATTAAAGTATTTTTATGGGCGATCTCTGTCTATGAGTATTGTGTGTGCTTCTATTTTCTGATAAGATTAAACATGTAAAAAGGGGTTTGATGGGACAGTGGTGAAAATGAGGGTAAGCAGAAAGGAGGACACAGGGGAAAGGAATATGCAGGATGGTGGTATATACTCGTAACAATAATTTAATGAATTTGGATAACCATCACATCAGGATGCAGTGAAACCAACAGAATAATGTTGCTTGACCAATTGGAAAAAATCAAGTGTGCCAAGCAGACACATAGGCAATGTAGAGAGCTATGTATGGGGTGAATTTTCTTTGTGCGACATGTTCATATTTTATTTATGTATATGATTTTAGAGGGAGGAAAGTTGGAAGGGTTTTAGGAATAAGACATTAAGGTAAGTCAGATATGTTATGTATCAAGAACACACATACAGGATTTACAAGACACACAGGGATGGTGACATCAGTAGCCCAACAGGCAGAATGCTCACCTTTGAGAAAAAAGGCTGTGGGTTCTATTCTCACATCAGGTAGATCAATTGCTGACATTGCAGTGCAGCATAAGTGTACTCTTGAATATATCAACTTTTGGATAAGATATTAAACTGAGCCCCATCTGCTTGAGTTGGTGGTAGCTCAGGTGGATGTAAATGAATCCCTGGCACCTCCTGAAAAAAGTTTGGGAAGTTTCCTGATGCTCTGGCCAAATTTTTCCTCATAATACAAATGCCACCTCAGGTCTCCCTGGAAAAAAGTGGCTACTAGCCTAGTGGGACTAACCTGGTCAACAAAGGATAAATAAAAAAATAAAAAAATGATGGACACAAAAGATTGAGTGACATTGTGTTTGGGAATAGGTAGGGGACATTGGTGGTGCATCAACATCCAGCATGAGCACAGTGAAAATCTAGTCCTCACTCTTAGAACTGTCATCACTATCTCCTGTCGCAATTGCCTGGGGCAGTGTTGGATGGGGTACTGACTTTGCAATTCGATGCAGGACAGTTTCTTCTCTGCCAGTTCAGGCAGTGCGAACCCTCTCC
The DNA here is from genome assembly GCF_019279795.1 of Protopterus annectens. Taxonomy (NCBI): domain Eukaryota; kingdom Metazoa; phylum Chordata; order Ceratodontiformes; family Protopteridae; genus Protopterus; species Protopterus annectens. Next base: position 829,666,539 of record NC_056728.1, on the reverse strand, counting down.
ATGATGTCTTCCACCATCCCTGTCAGCTCCTGATGGCTGACAAAATTACTACCTCCTGTACTACTCCCAGTGGGTACCACTGCAGCAGCACACAGCTTGACACAGTTGGAGCAGGTATTGCAGGAGTTGTGGAGGCAACATTGACAGACTGGAACCCAGATGTGCTGGATGTCTGTGCTGCCTGTGTTTGTGCTGTTACAGCCACCTGTGGAGGTATGGCGGAATGATCCCCAGTGACTGGCGTAGCTCCTTGTGTTGATGGTAATTTGTGTTGCATCAATGCCATGTCAGTGTAATATTTCAAAATATAATAAAATATAACACATAAGTAAGTTAACCTTTGCCACATCTAGATATGACTGAAAGGCACAAAAAGGCAGAAGAATGTTCCATTTAAGCTTGCTCAGCAAAATCACAACAATAACTAAGAGATGAGTGATGCACCACACCATAAAATGTATCTCAACGATTTATTCAAAGCTGTATCTCAACAAGACAAAAAACAACAAACAACAGATTAGCGCTTTCAGCTATCAAAGCCTTCTTCAGATCCACATTCAAAAGCCACATCTCAATCTAATGTAAAGCATATAGCAGCCAATGACAAAAAACATGCAAACAAGCTGCTTTGCTCTAATCAATACAAGTGCTTATACAAGCACTTCATCATCCAGTGTGTTTCGTTATTCTAATTAGCTTTGACTAGCAAGTTAAGATGGAAAATGTAAATTAGACTTCGCTTTCTCAAACATCATTGGTCTCAGCTAGCAAATGAAAGCAGAAATGTAAATCAGACTTTACTTGCTTAAAAATCATTGGTTTACTTTAAACATTAGACAAAACCTAGCTTTAACTAACAAGTTAGAATGGAAGATGTAAATTAAACTTCACTTTCTCAAACATCATTGGTTTGGGCTAGCAAATGAAAGCGGAAATGTAAATCAGACTTTGCTTGCTTAGAAATCATTGGTTTGCATTAGACATTAGACAAAACATAGGGAACTTATATAAAACGTATTCCCTATCACTTTCATAAGAATAAAAAACAAATTATTCCAAGTTCACTCATCAAAAAGCGTGATTCTATAAAGACATTTAACAAAACATATCTTACTAAAATATAAATAATTAAAACATTTTAGCATTAAAAATATGTATGCAAAGTCCTTAATAACAAAGTGCTAATAAAATATAAAATATATAATATATCTGTGAATTATGTAATATATGCTACCTACATAAAATTTATTAAACAACAGAAGCAGAAAAAATACATTAATAGTATAAGCAAACACTATCGTTGAAGATCTTCTATAAATGTCTTTATAGAATCACGCTTTTTGATGAGTGAACTTGGAATAATTTGTTTTTTATTCTTATGAAAGTGATAGAGAATACTTTTTTGATATAAGTTCCCTATGTTTTGTCTAATGTCTAACGCAAACCAATGATTTCTAAGCAAGCAAAGTCTGATTTACATTTCCGCTTTCATTTGCTAGCCCAGACCAATGATGTTTGAGAAAGTGAAGTTTAATTTACATTTTCCATCCTAACTTGCTAGTTAAAGCTAGGTTTTGTCTAATGTTTAAAGTAAACCAATGATTTTTAAGCAAGTAAAGTCTGATTTACATTTCTGCTTTCATTTGCTAGCTGAGACCAATGATGTTTGAGAAAGCGAAGTCTAATTTACATTTTCCATCTTAACTTGCTAGTCAAAGCTAATTAGAATAACGAAACACATTGGATGATGAAGTGCTTGTATAAGCACTTGTATTGGTTAGAGCAAAGCAGCTTGTTTACATGTTTTTTGTCATTGGCTGCTATATGCTTTATATTAGATTGAGATGTGGCTTTTGAATGCGGATCTGAAGGCTTTGATAGCTGGAAGCGCTAATCCATTTGTTGTTTTTTGTCTTGTTGAGATACAGCTTTGAATAAATCGTTGAGATACATTTTATGGTGTGGTGCATCGCTCATCTCTTAGTTATTATTATGATTGAAAGGCACTAATGTGTCATAAATTACATCAGTCTCAGTGCTATTATAAATAATATAAAACAATGAGTAAAAAGGTCACACAGAAAAAACAATCAGTAAAAAAAAACAAAAGAAAAATCTAGCAAAGGCTAGACTTTGCACTGTGTGATTCCTTAAACCTTTTTCTTAGAGGCAACATGGGTATATGCAAATGACCCTTTAAGGACATCAGGTGTTTCAGCTATATGGCAATTCTGAATGTCAATGAATTTTTTCTTTTTAAATCTATTAATGGACAAATTCAGGCCAATAAAACCAAACCCCATCAGCTGGAAACACCTGATGGATCTCCTTGAAATTGATTACATGTATAGATCTGCAATTGTGGGACTCCACACATATCTACTGACCTCACAAGATCCAAATATAGTGAAAGTTTTGAAACATGAAGAGAATAAATCTAAAATGACATTTCTGCTTAATGTAGCAGAAGCATATCAACATCAAGCAGGAATGGAAATCAAACCAGAAGTAGAGAAAAAACAGGCAGCAACTGAATGTGCTAAAAAAATAAAAGAAAGAGTATAAGCTGACGGACCAGATGAAATGGCAAGAAATGTGGAAAAAACATAAATATAGTTGCAAGTATGGAAAACTTCTGGAAGAGCCTCGTGTTGATCTAGAATGAATGCAGGAATGGTTAAGGAGAGGTGAATTCACATCAAGAAATGAAAGGTTAATATTGGCAGCCCAAGACAGTGGGCTATGTACATGCTGGTTTGCAAAGTCCATTGAACATGTGGGAGAAACAGACATATGCAGGTTTTGTAAAACCGAATTGGAAACAGTCATACACCATGTTGCTGGTTGCGATGCACTAATGGCAGAGGGACTGTATACTGAAATGCATAATAATGTGGCAAGACTGTTACACTGGAAATTGTGCAAACATTATGGTACTGAAGTGACTGAAAAACACTGGAAACATGATCCACAAAGAATCATAGAAAATTATGAAGTTTATATCACATGGGATCACCGAATACCAACAGTTCAAAAGATAGATGCTAGAAAACTGGATATAGTGGTCCGGTCCAAGAAAAGAAGACAAAAATAATATTGATCATTGAAATCGCCACTCCTAGTGACTATAGTGTCTTGTGTACAGAGAGACACAAAGTCATAAAATACCTTGATCTTCAGGCAGAAATGAAAGCCATGTGGAAGAAAGATACCCAGACAGTTCCAATAGTAGTAGGAGCAACTGATCTTATAAAAAAGAATTTACAATCATATTTAGATATGTTACCAGTTCATGTAACACCGTACAAATTGCAGGAGTCATTACTGGGCACATTGTGGGTGCTGCAAAGAGCACTTTTGGCTAACATAAAAGAGTGAACAATACTAATTTCATGAACTTTAATCATACTTTGACTTAGGAATGGGGTCCATTCCTGTCATATTATTAGAAACCCAAAAGATTTGGAGAAATTAAAAACTGAAACACCTGATGGCCTTAAAGGGTCATTTGCATATATCCCATGTTGCCTGTAATATAAAAGGATTAAGGAATCAGACAGTCGAAAGTCTACTATAAATAATATGGAAACAGTTAGATGACTATGTCATAAAAGATATATGTATTCCAAGTAAATGCATCCAGTTATTAAAATGGAATGTTTAATGTTATTTAATATTGCAGTAAATAATTTTTAGATACCATCCTGTAATAAATTCTAATTGCTGCTGCTGTTGGGAATTGAACCCCCACATGTAGCTAAGTTGATTTACTCATTGCCTACAGCATTGATAAAGACCTACCGCAGCAGACATGCATGCTTGGTATAAAAGTTAGGTATGCATACACTGTTATGTGTGTGTCTCAAGCTCATGTGGACTGATGCCCTGAAATTTGGTAAGATTATCTACATTACAAATGTACTATTATCTTGCTTGAATTTAGAAGTGATCTATACTTGCCTCATACCTCTCTGAGGTGTGCCAATCATTCCTGATGTGCCTCCTTGTTCCTAATAATGTAGTCAGCAGTTCTACAGAATGAGAAACAGAAAAGTAAGAAGCATTATTAATAACTGTATTGCTTGGCCAATTAATGGTACTGTGCTGGCTACTGATGGGTGTACTTACACAACTCAGGTGTGCTTGATGTTCTAAATTCTTCCACCATCGGCCAAGGAGGTCCTGCATGTGCATCTTCATCTTACTATAATGATGACAGCTTTGTACCCCAGTGTTTCAAATGCCAGTTGTGTTGGATACAGCCTTGACCAAGCAACTGCAAACCTCAGTCTTGTACTGAAAGCTGGTATAGTTCTCCTGCAGAAGCCTAGGGCTGTAGCACTTTACAAGGGGTACCAGAAAGATCCTGGATTTCTCTTCACAGTACCTTTGAGCTCTAAATGGAGCACCACCCTCACTTTTCCATGTCTTATCTTCTCAAGGACACCTAGAAACATGGCAGAGAATTGGCACCCAGTTTTGATCTCATTTTTAACAGCCTGTGCTCAATGACAGTCAAACTTGTCAAATACTTTTGCAGAACCAAAACCAAAACATGGCCTGGCTGAGAAAATGGGTATGATTTCTTCAAAATACACTGGAGGTGTGAGTTATGGCAGTCATACTTGGCCATGTGTGAACATGTTCCACAATAAAATAATCAAATAGTTGAGGATGATGATAACTTAATTACATTTCAAAGAAAATATTGTCATCTCTATACATGCTGTCTGTTATGGTTGATGGTATCATTTCTACAGTCTTCTGACACCATGAGATTGCATTATTCCAAATTTGTACTGTTTTTGTAACCATGCTTGTTTAGAGGTAACATGTCGGGACATAATCGGCTGGTGGGATTAAAAATAAGGCTACACTTCTAAATCTTACTTACTAACTATTAATGCCACAGGACAACTAGCACTGTGAACTTGGTAAGTTGAGGTGTAACAATTTCAACATCAGTGGCGATCTAATTGTGACATGCCTATATGTGTGTGACTTTCACTTGTTATGTTACTTGAGTTATATGTAAAAGCCATTATTTCTGTAAATCAATTTCATATTTATTGAGTTGCATGACTTGACTTAAAACATACTGAGGTAGTTGCTATAAGTACTTTACATGACATTCTGTCCAACACACCTAATAATTACATGTAATGACTACTTTTTCCAATAACTATTGTGCAGATTATACATATGCAAGTGTCATTTAAACTAACTATCATTGTTCTGTTTATACATTACACAGATTATAGTTGATTTAGCAATCATTACACAGAGTTGTGTTTCAATTGTAATTTTTTTACAGTCAATTTTAATTCATGTTAGATTCCTAACAACAATTCTGACACACTCTTTCTTCTGACCACTACTAAAATTACCTGTGTAGTGGATTTGAACCCTGTATTACTGCTGCTTTCTCCAAACTTACAGCATTAACACCTTGAGCCACAGGATCACCAAGTATATTTTCCTCATTCAGTACTGTCCAGAGTGCAGATGCACGTGTAAAGGTGTTAGTCTCATTTGTGCTACTGATGGCAGCCCAAATTAAATTTTTGAGATTTTGACCTTCCCCAAGTTGCTCCAGTTGCAGAGGAGGTCAAAGAAAACAGATTACAGTGATTTGGGTACATGTGCTGAACAGCAGAAGACAATATAGTGAGGAAGATTTGGGACAGACAGGAAGAAGGCAAGATTAAATGAGAGCATCCAGCAAAGAGATGGATGGACTGTGTGAGAGAAGACCTATGATAGGCATGACTGTCAAAGAAGGTAAGCAAGTGACATTGAGTTGAGAGATATCGTGACAAATGACACAACTCCCTGACTGCAGAAAACTGGAAAAAAGGGGGTTCAAGCTAATGATAATGGTGATGAAATACTATTAACATTTCTATTGCTATTTCAAGAAAGCTGTACCCTAGTTCTTGGGTTCATAGGTTCATAGGTTGGTACTAGGCTATCAGCCCTAAGGCCTATACAAGCCTAGCCATAACAATTCCCTGGCTATTTCTTCCCACAGTATTTACTTCCCTGGACCCCTGTCTAGCAGGGCGACTGACTTGATCCCCGGGGTAAATTTCCTATCTCCCATACAATCATCAAGGTTCCTTTTGAAGACGGCCAAAGAGGCACTCTGCTTGACATGTATGGGCAGTCTAACTGTTTTAACTATTTTTGGACCCCTTATTGTATATAAAGGTCTTTATCTCTAAAGTTGTTTGACATAGGAGTATTCAAAAACAATCAGAGTAATGTTTTAAATGAAAACTGGAAATTACTATGATATGCACATGCAAATGACTGCATAATGACATACAAATGAACATCAATATGCTAATGAGAGTCATCCCATATGCGGACAATGAAATAATAAATGGTGGCATGATTCGGAAATGTATAAAGTTAGCATAGTGAGCTGTAGTAATCAATTCTTCTGAACGCCATAAATTTGAAATATACAGGTGTATTGCTTGCTCAGTATGTGTTATCAGTCACATTGGGAGTCAGTATTCACAATGTTGTGTGTCGCTACCCTGAGTGTCGCAAACAAAATTCATCAGCAGCTGGCATACCATCACGTCCATGACTGGACACTGTCAACCACTACTGTGGATGGAGACATCTTGCAGGAGATAGTAGACATGTGCCATACTCACATGGAATTAAGGGGGCTTTATGGAAAATCCTACATCAGTTCCTTGATGTAAAGATGCAGGATGGGGAGGAACATATTTTGATTTCATGGACAACAGAGGAAAGAACCACCACTATGTGGGCATCCTATGGCATATCTCATTTCCCTGAGGACTTGAGGGAGTCACAAACTGCATCCATTTTCCTATCAATGCCTCACCTGTTCCACATGGTGTTTAGCATATCAACCAGAAAGAATTCTGCTTTATCAACTGCAAGTGATGTGCAGTGCACAGGGCATTATATACAATGTATATGTGCACCATCTTGACTGTTCCCATGATTTCCACACCAAGCACACATGTAATTCGTACGACTGTTTCATTCAGAGTGGTTATCTAAAGGGACATCCTGTTGGTAGGTGCACATTTTGATATACACAGAGTTTATAATAGGCTGGTGCAATGAATGTGGGGTGCAGACCACTGACAGTGGTGTACACTGTCATGTGTTGCAGGTGATGATGGCTATGCCTTGGAACCATGGCTGATGCCCCCCATCTGCAGACCCCAGACTGTGGCAGAGAAGGCATATAAAACACTGCAGTGTTGCAGACAGATAATAATGTTGAATGTCTGCTCAGAATGCTGAAGGCCTGCTTTACTGCTTGGCTGTGCAACAGAGACCTGCAACAAGATATTTGTAACCTGTGTCATGCTTTATAACGTGGTGCTACAAAAACTATTACAAACAGGGACACTGTAGCACTGCCTGACATATCTGTGGCAGTAGCAGAGGAGGAACTGGATAAAGAGTCATAGGAAGAACAGGCTGCAGCAGTTCTTCCAGTAATGCAGATGTGGGCACAATATGTCATGGCACTGGCAAAGTATCAGCATTTGGTCTATAACTACTGGCAATGACATGGCAAAACAGAATAAAATTAATGCATGCATTAACACACTCATGCTATATGTTGGGGTGTGTTGACTGGCCATGCTGTTCATCAGACATTATTATACCCTCACAGGCTAGACGTGTGGGCATGATACAGTCTTTATCATACAGACATTTGAGGTGGGGTTCAGTGACAGGGAACAGCATAAGATGGTATATACAGTAGCCACACACATGACTAGGAGGTTGGGGGCAAGTTAGTGATCACTTAAAACAGTGATTGAGTTGTGCTCCCATGGGCAGCATGCTGGTCAGTTGTACCATACGGTTCAGTAGTATCAGGACTGTAGGCTTTCTCTCCAAGAGATGGCATATCACAGTGGGGTGGAAACCCCACCATGGCCCCTGCTGTTGAATTCCTGTAGAATGTTGGCATCCATTACCCCATGAATTGTCACAAGTAGATGCTAGAATAGAACTACAGTGGGGCGTGATGGCATTGAACTACTAGACCCTGAGTGGCTTGTCAAGTGGGGTCTGCCTGCAGTAGAGCTAAATGAGTTTAGTAATATCCATGGGAGAGTCCAAGGCCAAGGGTGGAAGTGGTTCTGGACAATAAGAACAATGATGACATCTCTGGAGCAGAGTTATCGTTCTTTGTAACAAAAGTATATGCTCATAGAATACACATCTGTGCTTTAGCAGGACTGTGGCATCTGGTTCCTTACATCCACATGAATGCACCAGTGGATGACACCTGTGCCACCACTGCCCTCAACAGGCTTATTTGCTTCAGGTCTCTTTATAACATGTCACTCTCTATGTGTTGCAGAATGACCCACAGTCCCTGCAGTAATCATAGGTCTGCGTACAGGCCATGCAGCACACTCAACATCCCAGATATGGTGAGATTAATGGCTGTTTGTGCCTGGATCACTGACATGAACATCTGCTGGATGACTGCAGGGGGAACCCCCACATCAGAGAATGTTCTGGAGTCATAGCAGTGATGGCCACCTACATGTCTTTCCCCTGGGGTGCACACACCTATGAGGTAGTGTGGCCCTCTAATGCCATCTGTGGTAGTTGCCTAGGGCCTTTTGGCTGAGGAGGGGGCAGTGCTGGCCAGGGAGATGTTACAACATTTCATTTTAATTAAGATGATTAAAAAATACATTTCTTTTTTAAGGGTGCACTGTGCATGCATCTTTGTGATGACACATGACACTTAAACATTGGAACATTCCCTTTAGGACACATTGCACATCTGTGCATCTATCTTTAGTACAACATATGCACACTTGACTTTTCCTTTCCTGCTGCTTTTCATCCAGGAAAGAGAGATCTACTGCTGCCATGAGAGAGATGAGTGAGAAACGCACTGCTGCTGTGAGAGAGACCTACTGCTACCATGAGTTTGCCCTTCCTTTTGCTGCTTTTTGTAGCAGAATTCAAGGTGTATAGAGAGCTGCTTGCTGTGATGAAGTGTGTGTGGCAGGTAGGTATATAGAGAACTGGTTTATGGAGAAATGCTGCTGCTTGTGAGAGAAGAGCAAGACAGAGACCTGCTGCTGCTGACTGCCATGAGTTTCCCTTTCCTGCTGTTTCTTAAGATGAGGTGTGTGTGTGTGTGTGTGTGTGTGTGTGTGTGTGTGTGTGTGTGTGTGTGTGTGTGTGTGTGTGTGTGTGTGTGTGTGCGTGTGTGTGTGTGTATGTAATACCATAGTTAGGGCTTGCAGGGTAGTTAATTAACTTGCTCAGGCAAGTACCTTGGTTACAGGAGACAAGAGCCTGAATCCACACCTCTCAACTGTCCAGATTTTTGCCTTACATTTTTGGTCTATTCCTCATACAATTTGTGTTATTCTGGCAAATGACTGGTCTGATCTGAGGACTGAAGTCACTAAATAATGGCATACATTTGAGTTTCAGAAATTGTTCAGAAAATATATGTTAATACAAACCTTGTTACTCCAACAAACTTTTAATTTTATAATAGCAATATTTAAAATCTGTCCCTATTTTTGGGCCTTTGCCCCCCCCCGCCCCCGTCAGACTTTGTTCGGATTTCTTGCACTAAGGCTGAAAGGTATGCCTGAATCCCCTACACCACCTACCAGATTCCAGACTGCTCAATTAATCATCAGAGATACATTTTCAAGGAATGCGAGTTTCAGTGCATTGTGAGTTTTAAGGGAGGAGAAGTTTACTGTTACTCATGCCAAGTCTGTCTTCGATGTGCAACTTTTGTTTAGCAAACATCAGTGTGTTTGTGTCAGCAAATTTGAAAGCCTTGTTAGTAGCACAGCAAGTTGCATACTCACCTTTAGTGCAGATGGCTGTGGGTTCTACTCCCATGCCTTCTGGATGAATTGCTGATGGAGTGGTATTTAAGGGAGGATGTGAGTGTTTCCTCCTTTGGATGCAATGCCCTAGTAACTATGAAGCCATTGTAAGCTTGCCAACCATTTCTTATTGTAATATTACCAGCTTACCATTTTTAATGTAACATGGGCAATTTATTCTTCAAGGGCAGCAGACACCGAGTTTGTCGATGAAACACTGATAAGTAAAGTTGTTTGCCAGCAGCAACCTCTTCATTCGTTACAATCTCCTTAATGTGGAATTATTCAGATGACTTTTACTTCTGTAGAGTTTGTGCAAATTTACTAATACTGATAAATTGTAATGTTGGAACTGACCTTTTGTATTTGAAATGTTCTGAAATGAATAGTTTTGTCATTATTGGTTCATATGCTTTGTTTCATTGCTTAATGGAAAAAATGTTCAAAACTACAAATTTAAAACACACTCTTAACAAGTGGTGCTGTGTTATACATAGAATATAATTTAATACAATCAGGAAGGTGAATCAGAGAACACATGCATGTATGTATGGTCCTAACAATATGTGCAAGGGACCTATGATTTGAAAACAACCCAAGGGTAAACTTAATCTGCCTCTGGCCAGATGCATTTTCTTTGAATGTGGGTTTCAGTGCCATCTCAATGAATGTGAGTTTCCAGGCCACAGAAGTTTATTTTTCGTGCTAAGTCTGTTTTCATTGTGAGACTGTATTTTTTGTTTACCAAATGACTATCAGTGTCTGTGCTATAAAATTTGAAATAGAGGTTTTAAATTAAATCCAAATATCTGTAACAAGTACAGAAGAAAATAGTATGCAGACTGATAGGTTTGAACAGTGTTTATGGTACCTGGGGAGAAATAACCAAGCAATGGGATGCTGCAATGGCTGTGGGTGAGGGTGTGCTGTGTGGGGGGCTGCCGGGGGGGGGGTCTGATCTATTACATTGCCTAGAGCCCCACTTAACCATGATCTTGTTCTGTGGCACTTATGTAGCAGGGGTGGGGTTTACATGGAGGTGATGCCTGATGATGAACATACGTCATACTGGAGGTCCATCCTATACCTCCACCCATACCTCTCAACCTCTTAGTGCAATACATTTGGACAAAGCCTGAAGTAATGGGGGGACACAGGCTCAAAAATAAGGACAGATTTTAAATATTGCTCTTATGAACTTAGAAAGTTGCTAGAATAACAGGAGTTGTGTTAGGAAGCATTATTTGAAGGATATGGAGTCTGAAACTCAAATGTTTGTAATTACTTAGTGACTTTAGTCCTCAGTGATTTGCCAGAGAAACAACAAATTTTATGTCTAACAGACTAAAAATATGAGAGAAAAATCTGTAATAGAGAGGTATGCCTGAACCACAGCTGTGCATGATGTGAGCATGTCCTCCACTGTTATTACTGCTGACAGTGCCACTCTGTCATCTGACTGTGCCTTGTGCATGATGCCATCAATATCAGCCTCCAGTGACCTCCTGATATTTGGTATGCACAGACCTTTTGTTCTGTATCCTCTTCCAGTGGAACCTATGAATGCATAGATAACACGGGTGTGGCAATGATGAAATATGTTTGTGACTCCCAAACCCATGAGGCATTAAGAAGTACTATATGCCAAGCCTAGACATAGTCTATGAGCAGATACATATCTTATGGCGCAGGTTGCCAGTAAAGTTTTTATATCCTACAGTGTAATAAATGGATATGTCTTTCTCTGCATAAAATACACACACAGGTGCTAACCAGTGTCCTACAGGAATTGTCTGAGGCATCCCCTACAGATACTCAGTCAGTTTTTATAGGTTCATAGGTGTTTACTAGGCTAATGACCACAAGGGCCTTTTTAAGACTAGCCATGCATCCCAAATGTCTGACAGGTTCAGATGCCCTTGAAAAGTGCAAACAGGGGCTTGGGAGATGAAATATTTACAAACTAGGGCCTCAGAGATGAACCATTTACAGGTTTCCTGTATCCATTAGAGACATAGGTGCCAAACCAGGGATGCATTTTTTGTTCCCCATCCAATTGCCTAAGTTGCACAAGAATTGGGTTAGGGAAAATCTCTGCTTCACATGGAAGGGGACCCTGTTCCAGAGATGGGACAATCTCTGGGATACATCCCTGTCTCTCCAGCAGGTCCTATTTATGTCAAGACAAGGTTTACATCTTTAGAATAGGTAATTATGGTGCTGTTTGTTTTGTGGATATGCAGGAGGTCCATCAGAGTGGGGTCTGACATTGCCCTGTATGTCAGGCATAGATCTCCCCTCAAAAGCCTGTAGGAGACAGAATACAGGGACAGAGCCTTGAGGCAGTCTGTATAGGCCATTTTACTTAAGTCTTGTATACTTTTAGTGGGGAACCTTTGTGGACATTCCAGTTGTTGGATATGCCTGGTTAAAAACATATCAAAGGGTTCATTGTATTCAATGATAGGATTTCCTCACCACTGTCACATGACATGACTTCCTCACCACTGTCACATGAGACAGTTTCATACAGACCCCTTAGGGGTGACTTCTTTTTGGCATATAAAGCAATCCCAGACCCCACTTTGATGGGACTGCTGCATATTCCCAAGTCAAGCTCCACCTGAGCAACCTGAACGCATGACCTCAAACTGGTCTGTGATATCAATAGGACTTGTTGGCGGGACAGATTTGTGTCCCAGATACTCCCCATCTGTGGAATAGACTCCCTCTCCATGTCAAGCAGAGTATCTCATTATCCCTTTTTAAGCGCAACATGGATAACTGTATATGAAACAGAAGATACACCCCTGGGATTCCACCTGTGTCCCTGCTGGACAGGGGTTTGGGTGCTGACTTTTCTAAACATGGGCTAAACTCTTGGCTAGGCTTATAAGGGCCTCAGGGCCAATAGCTTAGTAACCTCTTATGATTCTATGACATGTGATGGTCAAAGGCCAGATTACTATCTATGTGTGTCCCTAAGTCCCTGACCACTGGGTCAACATTAAGAGGTGTGTTGTCAATATGATAGTTACCATGGATGGATAACTTCCCGAAGGATACTATTATGCATTTCTTGGCATTTAGTTTTACTCCATGGCTCTGACACCAGTTGTTTGTCTGTGTCAGCCCCTTCTGGAGAACATTTTTGTCAGTGTGGGATTCAATGTTAGCTCCCAATTTGCAATCATTTGCAAATTTATTCAGCCAGGACTTACCACAAGTCCAGACCTCATGTTCAAGCCTCGCTCATTCTCACCAGTGGGGAATACCAGGATTGTCCCCATTTCTGTGAGATGCTTCTGTGCTGGTGGTCTACCACAGTGGTCAACCTGTCTCTGGCAATGTCATGTGCCTTGGGCCAATACATGCAGTGACATACTGGTGATCCTGCAGTTCTCCTGTTATTTTGCCCAGTTATGTCTGCCACTGCACTGATGTCCTACACCTGACCCTGCTGTACCAATTTTTAAAGGCCTTACCAAGTGTGCATAGGGCTCATAGCAGCACCTCTGTCTTCTATATGGTGCAATATTTCCATTCTTCATTCCATTGCTGGGGCATGCAAACCTGTGGGTTACACATGTAGATCAGTGGGTGAATACATGACAGTCCACTCTAGCCAACATGTCTCCAAACTGTCAATGTGTGCTGCTGTAGAATAACTGTTCTGAAAGTGTACCATAATGTGGCAGCTGTGGGCATCTGTGCTATGCTTGCTGTCCCTCACACAAATGCTGATAGCACAGTCTGTACCTGGCATACAAGTATACCTCTCAACCTCTTAGTGCAAGAAATCTGGACAAAGCCTGACAAAATGGGGGGACAAATGCCCAAAAATAGGGACATATTTTAAATACTGCTCATAAACTTAGTTGCTAGAATAACAGGATTTGTGTTAGCATTTATTTTCTGAAGGATATGAAATCTGAAACTCAAATGCATGTTATTATTTAGTGACTTTAATCTTTAAGTCATCCCAGTGATTTGTAAAAAAAAAACACAATTTTTATGAGGAAAAGACCAATAAATATGAGGCAGAATTCTGGACATTCTGTGAAAATCTGTACAGCTGAGTGGTATGCATGATATGAGACCCATCATTCTCTGTAACATATCATGATGTCTATGTGCTTACGGCACATTGTGTAAACACCAACATGACTGGATTTTGACTGACTCAACCTGCATTCCTTGTGTCCTGTCAGCTTGTGGCCTCCCACAGAACTGCAACCTGTCCTGCCAGTTCTGTGTGTCTTGTCATGCGGAACCCCCCCCCCCCCCAACAAGGCTGCAACCTGTTCTGTCTGTCTTCTGTTCAGTGTTAACACACACACTCTCCACTGCTGTATGACAGTGTCTGCTGGTGCCAAATCAGCTTGACTGGTGACTGCAGTCTTGAGTGGTTATCATTTGTTTCCCTATATGGCAGTATAATCTGATATCCATTTTATTTTGATTATCCATGTTAATTGCTATGAGGCTCTCTCCTGCAAAATGTCAACCATACTTTTTGTCATACGAAAATGAGAATTGCAGTGGGACTATTAGGCTAATGAGGTGATTCAGTGTAATTGTCTATGAATTACACCAATAACACAATGTTCTGTCATTCCCTATTCTGCACTGCATGGCCTGTTCCAGCTCATATTATATGTGTCACAGGAGCTCGGTGACACTTTACATCACTGCAACAGCCATGACTATTGCACAGTCTGAATGCCCATCATGTCTCTTCAAAGCTTTATTGCCATATAGGATTTGTGGGTCTGTGCAGCCTGGCTGCTCTAATGTCACCCTACAACAAGCTACTGACCATTGCCTCATGCTACTATTTGATAGGCCTTGCACTACTCTGATGACCTTTGATGTATGCCACTGCTGCATGACAGTGTCTGTGTACCCTAGCAAGCATTTTTGCTTTTGGACTTGATTTCACCACTGGGTTGACTCTAAGCGGCATATTATTAACATGGTAATTAGCCAGGATAATTGCCTTCCCAGAGGGTACAATTATGCATTTCTTAACATTGAGTTTAAGACCACGGCTTTGGCACCATTTGTTAGTCCGAAACAGATGTTCTTGAATATTAGTTTTGCTTTCTCCTTTGCATACATATTGCACCATATCAGATCTCTTTTTCCCATGCCCATGTTTCCTATTTATACCTTTCAAAAATCTCTAGATTTTGTTGTTTATACATTTGCATTTCCTCAGTCTCTTCTTTTTCCAAATAGCCCAAGGTTTCTTGGTATATATAATGTTTTTCATGAACCTGTTGTACTAATGAATACAAATTTGCATTTAAAGCTTTTGGCAGTTTTTCTTGTGCAAGTGTTTTGCTTTCCTCTGATTTCTCTCTTAATCTTTTTGTATATCTTCGATCTGGAAATTCTGGGCTTCTTGCATAATAGTAACAATACAGGATTTCTTTCTTATCAACAGTCCACTCTGTCATCTTTATGTGTTAATTTATCCATTGTGTTGCTTATGTATTAGGGTTTTTATTGTTTTTTCCTTCAGTTAATGTAAAGGTGTAATAAACTGTAGGACATACTGCTAATGTGCTGGAAAGATGTTTTACATTTATAGATATGGGTTTCAGACAAATGTCAAACAATCCAAATTATCAAACAGAAAAAATGTGTACAGCTGATCAAAAATCTGCTGATCACACATATTGGATTTTATTCCTGTACAAGATCACCATACAAAGGGGACTGGGGAATTTATCCATTCTCACTGTATTGTGATCTTGGGGTTGGTATATATAATTAGCAGGTGGTCTGGGGGTGCAGGGGGCATGCTGCCCTGCAAAAAACAAAACAAAAACAAATGTTTAACTTTGTTATTTTGTATTTTTCGATCTGCTACTTGTTTGATCACATGTCGTATATATTTATATATATATATATATATATATATATATATATATATATATATATATATATATATATATATATATATATATATATATATATAAAGAGATATATATATATATATATATATATATATATATATATATATATATATATATATATATATATATAGTTTCATAGTTTCATAGTTTAGTACTAGGCTATCTGCACTGGGGCATTTATAAGCCTAGCCATAGTGATGTGGCTTTCGCCACCCCATGTAATGGTACAAAAGTGTACAGAATAGATTTAGAATACTGTGCCTCTGTCTAGTAGTGACACAGTGAAGACCCCCTTACATAATAGAATTAGTTTACTGTGCCTCTGTCTAGTAGTGACACAGAGATGACTCTCCGGGGTAAACCTACAATCTCCCATCCACTCGTCAAGATTTCTCTTGAAGAGAGTCAGTGAGGGGCTCTGCCTAACATGAACTGGGATTCTGTTCCAGAGTATGGAAAGCCTTTGAGTTATGAATCTGTCCCTCCAGCATGTCCTATTCATATTTGTGCTGAGGTTTAAATCTTTAGCTCTCATGGTTCTGATGGATTTGAATTTTTTGAGGTGGAGCATGTCCATCGATTCCTGATTGGACATGGCCTTGTACGTCAGGCACAGATCACCTCTGAGTAGGCGGTATGCTACTGAATAGAGCTGGAGTTTCTTTAGTCTGGCAGCATATGACATATGTTGGAGACCCTTGATCCTCTTGGTGAGGTACTTTTGGGGTCTCTCCAGCTGTTGCAAGTGCCGGGTGAGGTACATACCAAATGGGGCATTGTACTCAATCATGGGCCTGATAAGGGAGGAGTACAGGGGTACAATGACCTCCTTTGATCTGGATGTGAATCCCTTCATGATAAGGTGGGCAAGGTAGAAAGTCTTTCTAACCACTTTGGCAGCGTGGGTGTCAAATGAGAGGTCACTATCGACTTGGGTCCCCAGGTCACTGATTACTTTTTCCGTACTCAGTGGGTTACTGTCTATGTGATAATTTGTGGGTACTTTGTTTTTCCCAAAGGGGATGACTATACATTTTTTGGCATTTAGTTTAAGGCCATGACTCCAGCACCAGTTGTCTGTTTCAGTGAGGCCTTTCTGTAGGATGTATGTGTCAGCTGGAGTATCGACTATGGTGCCTAGTTTGCAGTCATCTGCAAACTTTGTCAGCCACAACCCTCCCATGTTTGCTTTCACATCTGAAAAATAAATGCCAAACAAGAGGGGTCCCAGGACAGCGCCCTGTGGGACACCACTTGTGACTGGCTTTGAGTCTGACATGGCTCCAGTGATTTTGACTTTATGGGTTCTATCCTTTAGCCAGTTTGCAACCCATCTTGTGACATATGAATTTACATTTAAGCTGTTGAGCTTATCTATGATGCCTGAGTGGGGTATTGTGTCGAAAGCTTTAGCCAAGTCCAGGTAGGCTGTATGGACTGCTTTGCCCTCGTCAATGGCTCTAGTGACTGTTTCGAAGAAGTCAACCAGGTTCAAAAGGCGGGATCTGCCCTTTACAAAGCTGAACTGGGTGGGATCAAGTGTCTGTAGGTCCCCAATGTCTCTGTTTATGAGTTCCATAATGATTCTTTCCATAGCTTTGCAGACCAGGCTGGTTAAGCTTATGGGGCGGTAGTTACCAGGGTCTGTAGAGGTGCCTCCTTTGTGGAATGGGACCACTGTTGCTGTACGCCAGTGTTCAGGTACATATCCTGTAGTAAGGCTAAGGTTAAATAGCATTTTTATGTGTGGGATTAGCTCCTCTTGGAGTTCACGTAGCACGCAACCTGGGATACCATCAGGTCCCATTGATGCTGTGTTTTTAGCTTTGCTGAGGGTGGTTCTAACCTGGACATCTGAGATGACTGGGAGGTTACATTCAGCTGGGATAAGTATTTCCTCTTTTGGGGGTGAGGGAGGGGAGAAATTTGTACTGAACCTGTCTGCCAGAATGTTGGCAATATCTGTGGGTTCAGTGTATTTTTGTCATTGTGAACTAACTCTGAGCATATCTGAGGGTTTCCGCCCAGGCTTCTAACATAGCAGAAGAAGGCCTTGTGGTTATCTTTAGTGTCCATAGCGATTTTTCTCTCAAAGTTGGCATTGGATGTTTTTATGAGAGAATGTAGCTTTCTACTAGTGCTGATCAGAGATGCCTTCTCTTTATGGGATTTTGCTCTGACGTGCAGTAGCTTCCATCTTTTGTTATACAATTTGTTTATGGCTGGGGTCCACCAGACAGGACGCCTGCTCTTGGTGGAGAGGGTCTTGGTTTTATTTGGGATTGCATGATCCATGCATTCTTGGAGATGTCCGTAGAAAGCATTTGTGAAGGATTCAGCATTGTGGGATGTGGTTTCCACTGGCCCAGTGGGCTTAAAGGATACCATCTCAGTCTTAAGAAGTGTAATGTCGGCTTTTGAGATGTTTTTCACTGTAGTCTTTTGTGTTGGGGGTGGAGGTGGGATATGTATATCCAGGGTGATTAGTTTGTGGTCAGATCTCACTAGTGAGGGGTATACTTCCAGTGTGGAGCACTTTGTCCCCATGTTTGTGATGATCAGGTCTAGTATATTATCTCCTCTTGTGGGAGAGGTGACTAGTTGTTCCACTGCATTTGAATTTATGAATTCCAGGAACCTTTGGGCTAGGGTGTTAGGGCTAGAATAATGCACCCAGTCTATGTTAGGGTAGTTGAAGTCTCCCAATATGATGGTGTTTGGTGAGACATTCATATCCTCCAATGTCTTCAGGAAGGCTGAATGGGGCTCCTGAGATTGGGAGGGTTGTCTGTAACATGCTACCAGTTGTATAGCAGTTTTGCCTATGGTTAGTTGCACCCGGATGGTCTCTGATGCTTCATGTGTTGCCACTAACCTGGAGGTGTGGGTGTCCTTGATGAATATAGACACTCCCCCTCCCTTTTTGGTTTGGCCCAAGTTTTGGGGCCGAAAAGCATGATACGAGGTATAGCCTGGTAGCACTGGGGTGCTCTCAGGAGCCTTGAACCAGGTTTCAGTGACTGCACAGACATCGATGTTCTCCATACTGAGGAGTGCTTCGAGAGCCTGCATCTTGAGATTTAGACTTCTGGCATTGAGCAGCATTACCCTTAATTTTTTTCCATTTTTGTTTTCTAAGGAGGTGGGTTTGTCTTTTGAGCCTTGCCTAAAAAAGGCACTATGGGGGTGGCAAGAGCCTTAGCCAATATCTGGAAGCCCAGTGGTGACAGATGCAAGCCATCCCTTGCGAAGCAGCGTGGCTTGGCCAGCATGTCATCCCAAGCAGACAGACATTGGATCCCCCTAGAATGACACCAGTCATTGAGCCAATTATTAAAGCTGATCATCTTGTCTTTGTATTGTGGCATCATTCTTGGTGAGGGCAAGATGCTGCTCAGGGTCAGGGTCATACCAGCCTGGGCTACATAATCAGACAGCTCCTCTATGTCTCTTTTCATGTAGTCCAAGGAGGTACATCTCAGGTCATTCACGCCGGCATGGACAATGACGGAGTCATATTTGTACTTGCTTTGGAGTGACCTGAGTGCGTGTGTTATGTGGCAGATCCTAGCTCCCGATAGGCAACTCACCATTACCCTCTCCTTGTTCAGCCTGGTAAGTGGAATGTCAGTGTGTCTGACTATAGAGTCACCTATTACTAGTGTATCAGGCATAGTGTTTGGCCTTAAGGGCTGTGATTGTTTGACACACTGATTTATTGAAGTATGTGCTGCATGTGTTATGTTTTGAGGTGGTGGATTTTTGGGTGTCTGCTTTGGGAGCCTCTGTTGTTTTGGTAAGTTTTTTGTTAGAGCCTCCGAGTATGTCTTTGTGTTATTATGTGTTTGGTTTGCAGTTCTGTTAGGTCTATGTGGGACTGGGTTTGCTGTGTGTGTGGTTACCTTCTCCTCCTGTCTGGTCTTGCCAATCCTGAGTTGAGAGAGTTCAGCCTCCAGTTTGGCTATATAGTTGCATCTCTCACATGTATTTGTGTTTGTTGGGAGGAGGAGAGGGTTGTCTGTGTACATGAGACAATTGTAGCATTGTCTCAAGATTCCCAGATTAACCAGCTGAATCGGAGAGGATGCTAGTAATCTACCACTCAACATGCTAGAATATTATAAGGGAGTGCTGTGCCTTTAAGGGAAGTGGGTACTCACAGGGGTGGTAGGTGGATGTAGTGCTTTCTTTAGTTTGAGAGTGCTTACTTAGAAGAGAGGTTTTGAGAACAAGTACTAGGCTTATAATAAAGTGAGTAAACTGATTATTATAAGAGTAGAGCTTTCTTAAGGGAAAATTTGAAGAGCAGATTTGGCAGAGCCAGAAAAAGTTTAACCTTGTTTAACTGGCGCTGCGCTATGTGCACAATCACGCAAAGCCGCGCAAATGTGGATTTTAAACAGGGAACTTTAAAAAGAGCTAGAAATGGTCCCCAAAACAACCAATTACTACAAGTTCTTGTGCCGAGGTCACTCCTTCAGGGACAGATAGGCTGCTCAAGGCTCCCCACTCCCACTGGTGAGCAAAGAAACTTCCTTCTATCCAAGTAAGGCAATGGACAACACAGGAACTACACCACAGCCCAGAATACAGCAAAGCCTGTATACTGGTCTAAACTAGTTGAGGTGAGGCGGGAAAACAAGGATATTTTTTTTGTTTTTTTTGTTTTTGAGATAGAAAGCACACAGAAATGCAGTAAACAGTAATAAATCAGTTACACAGGCTAGCACACTTTAGTGGGCAGCCTCAACAGTTAAATTTAACAAACAAACAAACAAACTTTCGACCAATTTTCGACCAAATGTAACTTTAAGTGCAGATAATATATAATGCAACAAACAGCTAAAAAAACAGTTTAAGCTTGTTCAAAGTAAGCAAGAGAAGGTATTTTAGGTAAAAAACAGCAAAAAATACTTAAATCAGGAAAGTAGTCGCTTTTCTCAGTTCTCTGCTGCTAGGACCACTCCGCAGGACCACGACGAGCTGTTTCTGAGTAGTATAGCCAGAAAAAAATGCTCAGAGGTGGATTTTAAACAGGGAACTTCAAAAGAGCTAGAAATGGTCCAAAATAACCAATTACTACAAGCTCTTGTGCTGAGGTCACTCCTTCAGGGACAGATAGGCTGCTCAAGGCTCCCCACTCCCATTGGTGAGCAAAGAAACTTCCTTCTATCCAAGTAAGGCAATGGACAACACAGGAACTACACCACATATGTATATATGTGTGTGTGTGTGTGTGTGTGTGTGTGTGTGTGTTTGTCTGTGTGTGTGTGTGTGTATGTGTGTGTGTGTGTGTGTGTGTGTGTGTGTGTGTGTGTGTGTGTGTGTGTGTGTGTGTGTGTGTGTGTGTGTAGATATAGCTATATATATATATATATATAATTTCAGGTAGTGTTTTAATAAATTTCAGCTTCATTTTATTTAAGTGTTTTTCCTCAAAACATCATTCACAATTATAAATACAGTCAATACAAACATGAAGAAATACAGTCACAAAAAAACGGCACAGCAATTAGCCATCTACTTCATATGCACTTTGTTACAGTTACAGAAGCTGGCCAATGTTGAGCACTTCCAAAGCAACTTAGGTATTAAGTTCCACAGGTAGAGAACTTGATAGGCAAAAGATTATATACAGAACTCTGAAAACATACTCATGGAACCACCAAAAGCCTCTGACTAGCCAAGCATAAGACCCTAGTTAGTGTTTATGCCACCACTAATGCATTCAGGTCAGAAGGGCCCAAGTTATTTGAAGACAAATATACGAGCACCAGAGCTTAATAGATAATCCTAAATTGGGCAGGTAGCCAGTATAGGTTCTGCAGAGTAGGACTAACAGGTTCATAGGTGATTACTAGGCTAATGACCACTGGGGGCTTTTGTAAGCTTAGACATGCTTACCAAAGATGAGAATCACAGGCTGTACCTTGTGCCTGAAAGATAAGCACCTTAACCCCCAGCATATTGGTTACCAGTTACTTACATGGTAGCAGAGCTCTGCACTAACTGTAGGCAATCAGATTCAGTATTAGAAAGACCTTGGTAAAGGGCATTGCAGTAATCCAGCCATGATAAAAAAGGCATGAACTACTAATGAAACATTAGCTTGAGAGTAAAAGTGCTTTGTCTTAAATATGTTTCACAGATGGGAAACATGAAGACTTATCACAGATGTCACGTGATCCTGGAATGTCAGCTTGGAGTCTATGACAACACCAAGTTTAATCACTTTTCAGCAAACTCATAGGTTCATAGGTTCATAGGTTGGTGCTAGGCTATCAGCCCTAGGGCCTATACAAGCTTAGCCATAACAATTCCCTGGCTATTTCTTCCCACACTATTTACTTCCTTGGACCCCTGTCTAGCAGGGCGACTGACGTGATCCCTGGGGTGAATTTCCTTTCTCCCATCCAATCGTCAATATTCCTTTTGAAGTGGGCCAAAGAGGCACTCTGCTTGACATGTATGGGCAGTCTCATACCTATCACCCTCATAAGGAATGTAGTTTGAAAGAAAAGGGACACATGAGTCTTTCAGTGTAGCATGATACTCCATTTCTGTTTTGAAAGTGTTCAGTTTCAGTAAATTATAAGAAAGCCATTGGTGTATGACTTCAAAATGAACAGCCATGAAAAGAATACTAGGCATTTCATCCTTATGGAGGGAGGGGTAAATCTGTGTGTGGTGTAATAATCCCTTCACCCAATGAGATCTCCTAGTGTTAGCATATACACTGTGAGCTGCAGCATAAGACTGTCAGACTCCACAGTCCAAAAGGTGGTGGGAAGATTTGTTCAAACCTGAATATATACCCTTTGGTTCCAGTCTGAGAAATATGATGTAAATATATCTAAGACTGTAGAGGATAGATCATGGTATGACCTTAAACATACAATCAAAATGCCATGATTAGCAGTGTCAAAAACAACTCAGAGATCCAGAAGGACCAAGAATGAAGAAAGGTGCTGGTCTCTGGCCATCAGTAGAACATTTACCACCTAAATGAGGACAATTTCTATACTTCTCAATTGTACATATTTTCACTGAATGTCCAGATTTTGGCCTCATATTATTGGTCTGTTCCTCATAAAATTTGTGAATTTCTTGATTTTTGTGGTATATCAGGGAGGAATGAATTCACTAAATAATGAAAGTCATTTGAGTTTCAGGCTTCATATCCTTCAGAAAACACATGGTAACAAAAGACTGGCTAGTCTCACAACTTTGTAAGTTTATAAGAACAATATTTAAATATTGTCCCTATTTTTGAGGCTTTGACCCCCCATTATTTTTGGCTTTGTCCAGATTTTTTGTGCTAACAAGTTGAGAGCTATTCTGTACTGTAAAGAGTGTAAAACAGGCTGATATGGGTCCATGAGTCCATTGTCTAAATGATTGGTCAGAAACTGCAGAAAAACAACTTTCTCAATGACCGTACCAACAAAGTGAAGGCTTGAGATTGGGTGGAAGTTATCTATTATTTTGGGATTTAAAGTTGATTTAATTAATGTAAGGATAACAGCAACTTCCTTTAAATCTGATGGAAAAATCTAATGTCTCACAGGCATGCCCAGTATCCAATAAATACCACATATGACTGACCATTTGTGTTTGCGTCCATCTTCCCATTTAACACAGATTTTTTATTGTGGTTCTTTCATGTTTTGTTTTTCTCTGTTTATTTTCTTTTTCTGCATGATCAGCTGCAGTACAGACAGAGATGAGACAGCAGCTATTGTGCTCGTCTTTGTCCCCAGGCCTACGTCTATGCAATGTTATAATGTGGAACATGACTTGGTGGTCTCACTGGTGGCCTCTGGCTCTGCTTCCCAGGTGTGGGGGGGGGGGGGCATAGGCTTTCCTGGATTACCTAGTCCAAAGTTCAGCAGCTGGTGAGGACTAATATAAAATCATTAGTTTAATTCCTGCATTGGTACCCTGGAATACCAACAAAAAAAAGTTCTAAGCTTGTTTCCTGCCTTTCCTGTAGCTAGTCTATTCCAGATACAGATTTGCTGTATTCAGGACTGTTTGTAAGCTTCTGAGCTCCCCCAAGCCTTTCTGTGTTGGAGGGAAGCCTTCTAGCTTATCAGTGGTAGTGGTAAGCACTAGGTAGCCTATCTACCACAAGAGGAGTGGTTTCTGGCCCAGAAATTGTAGTTTTTTGGCCGTTTTTGCAGTTTTTCCATCTCTTTCAACTTTCTGGTTTAAAAGCTTATGTTTGCACTTGTTTCCCACCTTTCCTGTAACTAATCTAGTCCAGATACAAATTTGCTGTATCCAGGACTATTTGTAAGCTTCTGAGCGATGCTATAAAGTCTGCTCTTCAGTTTTTCCCTTGGATCTGCTAGCTCTCTCCTCTGCTGCACTTTTACTAGCTTATTAGTTTAGCACTTTACCAGACATCTTGTACTAATTATTGTAGTACATAAAAGTGCTACCAGCACTAAACGTTCTACAAGGAAACAGCTCCAGTACTGATTATTAATGCCTAACCCTCCAGGCAAGTCTAAAGGTCAGTTCCCTGTGCTTTCTCCTATTAACCTGGTGAACTTGGGCATCCTGAGGCAATGTAGCAACTGCTTCATGTACACTGACAACTCTCTCATCTTACTTCCCAACACTCAGACTTGCGAGAGATTCACTTATATATTCAAATTGGAAGTCATGCACTCTCCAACCAAGACCAGAATGGCTGGTCAAGAGCAGAATGTCAGCACTTGCACCACACCACATGGAACACATAGCCCTCCAGAACACATACCAGCACTGCCTTCACATAAAAACACAAATCACACACCCACCTTCGAGGAGGTTCTCAATAAAAATCTACCCAAATATCAGAGACCTCCAAGGCAGAAACATACTCAACCACCACAACACAACACTAATCATGAGACACATAGCTCTCCTAAAAAGAGTGTTCAACTCAACCAAAGCCCCTAAGGCAAAACAGCATGCCCAACACACTAGTCATAGGTGACTCGATAATGAGGCACACTGATGTCCCACTAACTAGGTTGAATAAGGAGAAAGTAGCAGTCAGTTGCCTGTCAAGTGCCAGGATCCGCTACATAACTCACACACTTAGGTCCCTCAACAACAGGTACAAATATGACTCTGTCATTGTACATGTGGGTGTGAATGACCTGATACATACCTCCCTGGACTACATGAAAAGAGAAATGGAGGAGCTCTCAGATTATGTAGCCCAGGCGGGTATTACCCTAGCCCTGAGCAGCATCCTACCATCACCCAGAATGATACCACAGTATGAGCAGAAAATGATTGATTTCAAAAATTGTCTAAGTTTCTGGTGCCATTCCAAGAGGATCCAGTATCTGTCTGCCTGGGATGACATGATTGACAGACCTCGATGCTTTGCCAGAGATGGCCTGCATCTGTCTCCTCTGGGCTTCCAGATACTGGCCAAGGCTCTTGCCACCCCTATAGTGCTTTTTTTAGGCTGTGTTCCAAAGACCAAATTACCACCATAACAGCTACAAACTAATGCAATCTGAGGGTCATGCTGCTCAATGCTAGAAGTCTAAATCTCAAAATGCACTTGCTCAAAGCACTCCTTAAAATGGAGAACATCGACATTTGTGCTGTAACAGAGACTATTTCAAAGCAGCAGAAAGCACCTCTGCAATACCAGGCTATAACGCATTTCACACCTTTCGGCCCCAGAACTTGGACCGAAGCTCCAAAGGCAGTGGTGTTTCCATATTCATAAAGGATGCGCACACCTCCAGACTGGTTGCCCAACATAATGCATCAGATACTTCAGGTGCAGCTAACATTGGGTAAGACAGCAATTCAGGTTGTAGCTTGCTATATGTCCCCAACCATATCCCAAGACTCACACTCCATGTTCCTAAGCACCCTGGAGAATATTAGGGTCCAACCTAACACTCTCATACTGGGTGACTTCTACTACCTCTCCAATAAATGAGAAAACTACTCTTGTATCAATACATTTGCTCAACATTTCCTGGAATTCATTAATTCCAATGCCCTGGATCAGCTCATTCTTACCCCCACTAGATGTAGCAACACCCTTGACCTGGTCACTACTAACATGGGCGACCGCTGCTCTACACCAATAGTCAACTCCTCCCTGGTTAGATCTGACCATGAACTAATCACCTTGGAAATCCACATCCTTCCCAACCACCCTCTCAAAAAGGTAACCACCATGAAAAACTTCTCCAAAGCTAACTTTGGGCTCCTAAAAACAGTGGTGGCTAACTTCATGGCACCCATGCAAATCGCCTGTAAAAGGCTTCAGTACTTATATTGAGCACATATCCAGGCATGTCTAAAGGTCAGTACCCTGTGCTTTCTCCTGTCAACCTGGTGAAGTTGTGCATCCTGAAGCAATGTAGCAACTGCCTCATGTATACAGACAACCCTCTTCTCTTACCTCCCAACACCATGACTTGTGAGAGATGCACATATATAGCCAAATTGGAAGCCAAGCACACTCAAGCCAAGACTGGATTAGCCGGTCAAGAGGAGAAGGTTAACATGTGCATCACACCACATTTAGCACATAGTCCTTCAGAACTTACACCACCACAGCCCTCACTTAGTAACACAAAACACACACCTACTTTTGCGGAGGCTCTCAGTAAAACTCTTCCCAAACAACAGAGACCTCCAAGGCAGAAATGCAAACAACCACCACATCCCAGCACAAACCATGAGACACATAGCTCTCATAAACAGTGTGCCACTCAACCAGAGCCCATAAGGCATGACAACTTACCCAATACACTAGCCATAGGTGACTCAATAGCAAGGTACACTGATGCCCCACTCACTAGGTTGAATAAGGAGAAAGTTATGGTCAGCTGCCTGTCAGCTGCCAGGATCTGCTACATAATGCACACACTTCAGTCACTCCAAAACACGTACAAATATGACTCTGTCATTGTCCATGTTGGTGTGAATGACCTGAGATGTACCTCCCTGGACTACATAAAAAGAGACAGAGGAGCTCTCAGATCTTGTAGCCCAGGCAGGTATGACCCTAGTTCTGAGTAGCATCCTACCATCACCCAGAATTATACCACAGTATAAGCAGAAACTGATTGACTTCAACAATTGGCTAAGTTTCTGGTGTCATTCCAAGGGGATCCAGTATCTGTCTGCCTGGGATGACATGATTGACAGACCTCGATGTTTCGCCAGAGATGGCCTGCACCTGTCACCCCAGGGATTCTGGATACTGGCCAAGACTCTTGCCACCCCTATAGCGACTTTTTTAGGCAATGTCCTAAAGACAAAACTACCACCGTAAGAGCTACAAGCAAACAAAATCTGAGGGTTATACCACTCAATGTTAGAAGTCTAAATCTCAAAATGCACTCGCACTTGCACTCCTTAAAATGGAGAACATCGACATCTGTGCAGTGACTGAGACCTGGTTTAAGGCTCCGGAGAGCACCGTAGCACTACCAGTCTATAATTCATACCACACCTTTTGGCCCCTAAACCTGGACTGAAACACTAAAGGCAGTAGTGTCTTTATATTCATAAAGGATATGCGCACCTTCCAGACTAGTAGCCCAACATAATGCATCAGAGATACCTCAGGTACAACTAACACTGGGTAAAACTGCAATCCAGGTTGTAGCCTGCTATAGATCCCCCACCATGTCCCAAGACTCCCATTCCACATTCCTAAACACACTGGAAAATATTAGGGTACAACCCAATACCCTTATACTGGGAGACTTTAACTACCCCTCCATTAACTGGGAAAATTACTCATGTACCAACACACTTGCTGAACGTTTTCTGGAATTCATTAATTCCAACGCCCTGGACCAACTCATTCTTACCCCCACCAGGGGTAGAAACATCCTTGACCTGGTCGTTACTGACATGGGCGACCATTGCTCTACACCAGTAATCAACTCCTCCCTGGTCAGATCTGACCACAAGCTAATCACCATGGATATCCACATCACACCCCCCCCCTCCAAAGGAAACCACCATAAAAAACTTCTCCAAAGCCAATTTTGGGCTTCTAAAAACAGAGATGGCTAACTTCACGATGGATATGCAAATGAAAAATAGGTGCATGACTGCTGAATCATACACCAATGCACTGTATGAGCACATACACAAGTGCGTGGAATGGGCCATGCCAAACAAAACCAAGATGCTCTCCTCCAAAAAAAGGAAGCTAATCTGGTGGTCTCCCACCATAAACAAACTCTACAACAGAAGGAAAAAACTGTTGCAGAAAAGGGTGAATTCCCAAGACTGGAAAAACTCCCTTGTTAGCCTCAGCAAAAAACTGAGATCCCTCATCAAATCCACTAAAGATAGCTATGAAAACAAAATTGCTGCAGATTCTAAAGACAACCACAAGGCATTCTATAGTTATGTCAAGAATCTACATGGCAATACTCAGATCTGCTCTGAGTTACAGCACAATGGCAGTACATATACAGAACCATCTGATATTGCCAACATATTGTCCAATAGGTTCAGTGCAAACTTTACCCCCCTTTCACCCCGTAAAGGGCCAATCACAACACCTGAGGAATGCCAAGTCCCTATTTTCATAGCTACACAGGTAAAAACCGCACTGTCCAAAGCCAAGAATACAGCTTCCATGGAACCTAATAATATTCCTGGCTATGTTCTACATGAATTACAAAGTGAACTGGCACCACACCTGAGTACCCTGTTCAATCACAGCCTCATTTCAGGCTTTGTTCCTACCGAATGGTCACTGCTATGGTCATCTCACTCCACAAAGGGGGAGCGACTACAGACCCTGGGAAATACCACCCCATTAGTCTGACAAGTCTGATATGTAAGACTATGGAGAGCATCATCATGGACCTTATAAATAAGGACATAGGGAATCTCCAAACTCTGGACCCCATGCAGTTTGGGTTTGTGAAAGGTAGATCATGTCTGCTCAAACTGATAGATTTCTTCAGGTCTGTCACCAGAGCTGTGGATATGGGCAAGGTAGTTCACACAGCCTACCTAGATCTTGCCAAGACTTTCGGCACCATCCCTCACTTAGGAATTATAGATAGACTCACTAAACTAGGTATAAACCCCTATATCATAAGATGGGTTGCCAACTGGTTCACTGATGGAACCCACACTGTGAAATTAGTGGACTCCAAATCTGACTACTGACCAGTTACAAGTGGTGTCCCACAGGAATCGGTCCTAGGTTCTCTCCTGTTTGGCATTTACTTCTCTGAAGTTCAAGCTAACACAAAGGGACTCTGGCTGACCAAGTTCACAGATGATTGCAAACTGGGAGCCATTATTGATTCTCCAACTGATGTAGACATTCTACAAAAAGGCCTCGCTGACACCAATGACTAGTGCCAGAACCATGGTCTTAAGTCAATGCCAAAAAGTGCATTGTCATTCCCTTTGGCAAAAATTCAGTGCCCATGAGCTACCACATAGGCGGTAGTCCACTAAACACCGAAGGTGTGATAAGAAACCTGAGGACACAGGTTGACAGCAACCTCTCTTTTGATAACCACATTGCCACTGTAGTCAGAAAGTCCTTCTATGTGTCACATCTCATTATAAAAGGTTTTTCATGCAGGAAGAAAGAGGTCATAATCCCTCTCTTCTCATCCCTCCTTAGACATATTATAGAATACAATGCCCCATTTGGTATAACCTCACTAGACACCTACAACAACTGGAAAGGCCACAAAAATACCTCACTAAGAGGATCTTAGGCCTTAGACACATGCCCTATATGGACAGACTCAAAAAACTCCAGCTATACTCTGTCTCTTATCGCCTACTTAGAGGTGATCTCTGCTTGACCTACAAAGCCATGTCTGATCCAGAGCTGCTAGATACGCTACACCTAAAGAAATCCCAATCCTTCCATGCCACACACTCCAGGGACCTAAACCTCATTAACACAATAAACAGAACATGCTGGAGGGACAGGAGCCTAACACAAAGATTTCCCATACTCTGGAGCAAAGTTCCCATTCACATCAAGCAGAGCACTTCATTGGTCCTCTTTAAGAGAAATCTTGATGAGTGGATGGGCAATAGGAAGTTCAGCCCGGGATCACTTCAGTGGCCTTGCTTGACAGGGGGACTGGGAACTAACTTTGTGTGGCATGATGGCAAGGAATCTTCTTGGGCTAGGCTTATATAGGCTCCAGGGTCATTAGCCTAGTTCACACCTATGAACCTATGACCGCCGAATCATACACCAATGCACTGTACAAACACGTACACAAATGCAGGGCTCTCACCATACCTAATAGAACTAAGATGCTCTCCTCCAAAAAAAATGAAGCCAATCTGGTGCTCCCTTGCCATAAACAAACTCTACAACAGAAGGAAGAAACTGATGCTGAATAAGGTGAAGTCCCAAGACTGGTAAAACTCCCTTATCAGCCTCAACAAAAAGTTGAGATCCCTCATCAAATCCTCTAAAGCTAGCTATGAAAACAGAATTGCACCAGATAGTAAAGACAACCACAAGGCCTTCTATAGTTATGTAAAATATCTCCACAGCAATACCCAGATTTGCTCTGAGCTACTGCACAATGGTACCTCCTATACTAAGCCAACAGATATTGCCAATATACTGGCCGACAGATTCAGTGTCAACTTTATCCACCCCCCCTAAGGACCAATCACAATACCAGTAAGATTGCCAGGCATCCAGTATTACTGCTGCACAGGTTAAAACAGCACTGTCCAAGGCCAAGAATACAGCTTCTGTGGGATCTGGCAATATCCCTGGCTGTGTTCTACTTGAAATACAGAGTGAACTGGCACCACACCTGTGTGCCCTGTTCAATCACAGCCTCATCTCAGGCTTTGTCCCTACCGAATGGCACACTGCTACAGTCATCTCTCTCTCCACAAAGGAGGAGTGACTACAGACTCTGGGAACTATAGCCCCATTAGCCTGATGAGTCTAATATGCAAAGGTATGGAACACATCATCATGGACCTAATAAACAAGGATATAGGGAATCTCTAAACTCTGGATCAAATACAGTTTGGTTTTGTGAAGGGTAGATCATGCCTGCTCAACCCGGTCGACTTCTTTGAGTCAGGCACCAGAGCTGTGGATGAAGGCAAGGTGGTTCATACAGCCTACCTTGATCTGGCTCCACTCAGGAATCATAGAAAAACTCACTAAGCTAGGCATCAACCCCTATATCACTAGGTGGGTTGCAAACTGGTTCTCAGATAGAACCCACAGCATGAAAGTAGCTGACTCCAAGTCAGACTGCCAACCAGTCACGAGTGGAGTCCCACAGAGTTCAGTCCTGGGTCCTCTCCTGTTTGGTATCTACTTCTCTGAAGTCCAGGCAAACACAAAGGGACTCTGGCTGACAAAGTTTGCAGATGATTGCAAGTTGGGAGCTATTATTAACTCCCCAAGTGAAGCTGACATCCTGCAGAAAGGCCTCACTGAGACCAAAGACTGGTGTCAGAACCATGGCCTTAAGCTCAATGCCAAAAAATGTGTCATCATCCCTCTTGGGAAAAACTCAGTTCCCCTGAATTACCACATTGATGGTAGTCCACTGAACACAGAAGGCGTTGTAAGAAGTCTGGGAACACAGGTTGACAGCAACCTCTCTTTTGACCACCACATTGCCACTGTGGTCAGAAAGTCGTTCTATGTGGCACATCTCATTACTAAGGATTTTGAATCCAGGAAGAAAGAGGTCATTGTCTCCCTCTACTCTTCCCTCATTAGGCCAGTCATCGAGTACAATGCCCCATTTGGCATGTACCTCACTAGATACCTGCAATAACTGGAGAGGCTGCAAAAGTACCCCACAAAGATGATCCTAGGCCTTAAAACAATTGTCCTATTAGGACAGACTCAAAAAACTCCAGCTATTCTCTGTCTCATATCGCCTACTTAGAGGCTATCTTTGCTTGACATACAAAGCCATGTCTGACCCAGCTCTGTTAGAAATGCTACATCTAAAGAAATCACAATCCCTCCGCACCACACACTCCAGAGATCTCAACCTCATTACCACAATCAACAGAACGTGCTGGAGGGACAGGTTCATAACCCAGAGAGTGCCCATGCTATGGAATAGGCTTCCCATACATGTCAAACAGAGCACCTAACTGGCCTTCTTCAAGAGAAATCTTGATGAGTGGATGGGAAATAGAGAATTCACCCCGGGGATCACTCCAGTGGCTCTACTCGACAGAGGCACTGGGAACTAAGGTTGGGTGGCACGATGCTAGGGTAATCCTACAGACTAGGCTTGTAAAGGCTCCAGGGCCATTAACCTAGTACACACCAATGAACCTATGAACCTATGTGGCTTGTAGAGTTGCAGATATCAGACCACCAGAGGCAGATCTCATCCATAATCACAACCATAGAGGTGACTACTGCCCGAATTGTTTTCCTTCTGGTCTGGCTTGGCATGTCTTCCTTACCCCTTTGAATTTCCCATCATTGTATTCCTCACACTTTCATTTTACACCCCAACCCTTATTTGTAGTCCAGTCCTACACATCACAAGCTGTTCATCATCCTCCATCAATCTGTGTCTCCACTGTTGCTCCCTTACATGTTACTACCTTCTCTATTAGTCTTATTCTGCATTATATGTTTGCCTGGCCATGTTTCCTTCCCTGAATTTTGCTTTCTAACTATGGCTTCCCCATGGTATATGCTAAAAAAAATATGTAAAAAAAAAATTGAGGCAACTAAATACTTTTTGAGAGCTTTCATTTTTTTATTAAACTAGAACTTTGTCAGAATAACTTAAAATTACATGTACTTTGTTTTATAAAACCTAAATAATTATACAACTGCAACTGGATGGCTAAAATTCCACTACATTTATACAGAATATAAAATATACCGAACTTTATATTGTTAGGGCTTTATTTTTCAACTGTAATAATTTTAACACACATTTAACATGTGTTTCACTGAGTCCTGGTACTTTGTTTGCTACTAAGTACATTTGCAATCACAGTTCTTTGTAATCAAGTGCATTATTAATATCACCCCCTCCAATACGGTGTCTCATGACCAAAAAAAAACAAAACAAATAAATTTATGAAAGTCATTACAGGTCACTGCATGTCTAGCCAGTGTGCTGGTTTTATCTTTATATTTAATTTCAAGTCTGTATTTATATATGTGCTGGGAGAGCTTTCTAGGTTCATAGGTACTGACTTTGCTGTTGATCTTTGAGGGTCTTAAGAAGCCCAGCCTACATTCCCATGGTAGTTTTTTAGTCATTATATTTTGCATATGAATAATCTAGGGGCATGTCTTCATACAAGGATATGTTGGGAAACAGGTACTAGAACAGTGGTGAATTTGTGGTTTCCCATCCACTCATCAAATTACATTTGAATAAAGTAAGATAAATACTTTGTTTTATGTGGAGTGGAAGCTGGTTCCATAGAAGAGCTATTCTCTGTGATATGTACCTTTCTCTCCAACATGTTCTCTTTACGTCATGAAAGAGATTGACATCCGCTGAGCAGTTCACAGTACCACTGAACCTGCACATGTGCAATAGGTCTGACAGGATAGGCCCTGTTGTGGCGCTATATGTGAGGCAGAGTTGCCTCTTAGTAGTCTCTATGGTACCAACATGAGGAACAAGGCTTTTGAACAGTCTGCATAGCTTTTTAAATTAAGCCCTTGATTTGTTTAGTGAGAAAGTGTTGTTGTCACTCCAGTTGTGACAAGTGTTTGGACAGGTACATACTGACTGGGGCACTTATTCAACGATAAGCTTGATGAAGGACAAGTACAGTTGAATGATTAGATCCATGGACCTGGATGCCATACCTTTTGATACAAGCTGTGAAATAAAAAAGGATTTCCTTACAATAGTGAATGTGTAATGATCAAAGGACAGTATGTTGTCGACATAGGTACATAGATCCCTGAATATGGGATCAACTTTCAGCCATGTGTTGTCAATCTGATAGCTGCAAGGAAAGTTATGCTTGAAAATAATTTTCTTGGGTGGCAAAAGCCAGGGTACTGTTTGGCTAGGCTTATATAGGCCCTAGGGCCAGTAGCCTAGTACCTACCTATGAACCTATGAAAAGGATACAGTTATACATTTCTTGGCATTTAGTGTAGGGTTATTACATCTGAATCGTATGAGTAGTTGTGTGTTGAACATCCTATGATAGTGGTCATTCATGGATTACCCAAAATACATAAGCATTTGTATAACCCACCATTGAGACTGACTGTCCTGGGGAGGGGGTGGCTCACTGAGCCACTTTCTATGAATGTTGAAATGCAGCTGAAACTGGTAGTAGCTGCTTCTACTACTGTCTTGAAAAACACAAAGGATTTCTTGGAATCTATATTAGTTTATGTAGATGGTGTTGGTAAGTTTGATGATTACTTCTTAGTGACACTAGATATATGTTCACTTTTTACAACTGTTCCTAATGATATAGTTTTGGAATTGGTTAGGTTGTATCTTAATGCCAGCATTGCATATCCTCCCAGTACTCTTTCTCTTATTGTTTTGTTGATGGAATTAATATTAGAAAGCAATGTTTTCATGTTTAAAGACATGTATTATTTACAAGGCTCTGGAGTGGCTATGGGCACGTCCTGTGCCAACTCTTATGCGAATATAGTAATGATGTTTTGGGAGACAACTTTTGT
This sequence comes from Protopterus annectens, assembly GCF_019279795.1. NCBI lineage: Eukaryota > Metazoa > Chordata > Ceratodontiformes > Protopteridae > Protopterus > Protopterus annectens. Next base: position 829,632,052 of record NC_056728.1, on the reverse strand, counting down.
CCTTATTAATCCTGACTTGTGGCAGTATATCAAGTACTACAAGCATTTTGTGGATGATATATGTCTCCTGTGGACAGGTACCTGCGATAGCCTGTATGAGTTCTTGGATTATTTACATTCCACTACTAGGTTTCTTAAATTCACTATGGAGTTCTCCAATGATGAAATTACTTTTCTAGACTTTAAATTGGTTAAAAGGACAGATGGTGTGGTCATTAGTGACCTTCATAGAAAGGCTTATAGAATAAAATACACTATTGCAAAGGACCAGCATTCACCCAAAATGCACTATTAGGAATGTGGTTAAAGGACTGGCCATGAGATTTTCAAGGTTTATAAGCAATGAACAACTTTTTTCTCAAACTATGAGCTCTTTTAGAGATGAACTAATTGATAGAGGGTATAAGAAAAGAGATATGACTGGTAAGTTAACAGTGGAAGGAGTGGATAGGGGGAAATAAAGGGCGTCCCTATTTTATGAAGCACTGTATGCAACATAATACTGTTGCATCTAGGATGGTTAGGCACACACAGAATAGTAGTTCTAGGTTATGTACTACTTTTACTTCAGATTTCTCTCAGATTTGTAACATTGTGAGGAAGAATTGGAATATCTTGAGAGTGGATGACAGGATAAGACAAACTGTTGGAACAATTCCGTCTTTTACTTTCAAGAATAAAAAGAATCTGAAATGTATGTTATGTTATGATCAGACATCAACTGAAATTGTGACCTCACAGAGGATAGGCACTTTTAGCTGTTGGAACTGTACAGTTTGTACTTATGTTGAAAATAGGAATAATTGTTTACATCCAGACTCTGGCAGGTTGTTTAGTTTTACTTTATACGCTGACTGTTTGCGTAGGAATTTGGTGCATCTTGCTAGATGCAGGAAATGACCAGTGTTTTATGTTGGGAAGACCAACCGCTCTCTCAGAGGAAGAATACGTGAGTATGTCAATGAAATCCGTAGGGGTGTAACTTCAAATGTACTAGCTAAGCATATTGTAGTACCTGTACAGATCATGTCTTTGTTTTTCAGGTTATACATTTAATGAGTTTTAATAGATGTTTGGTGATGTCAGGAATAAGACAGAGCAGGTAGAAGTGTGTTGGATTATTACCTTGCAGTCTGACAAAGGCCATGGTCTCAATGAGTGTGTCTCCTTAAAGCCTCATTTGTGTTCCAGGAGTTTGTATAAGTAATTCCTGATAGATTTTACAGCTTAACTGCATGTTTAAATCAGTTCTGTGTAGCGGTTAGTCAATGGTCTGCTGAAGCATCTGTTTATAGTTGTGAAAGAGCTTACCATCTTCTTACATTCTTCTTTCTTTCTTTCTAAATGGTGTTTTAAGTTTGGATTAAATAATTTTTAACCTGCACAGAGAAGACTTGTTCCAGTCTGCTTCTTTTGCTGTTTTTGTGATTCATTTTGAAGAGGACTGGTTAACTTGAGACAGAACTTTTTTCTCTTTTGATTAAGTTTTAGTCCTTGGTTTTGATATCAGCTATTTGTTTTGGAAAGGCCCTCTTGGAGGATGTTGGTGTCCTCTGAGGAGGTTATGATGGCATCAAGTTTACAATCACCTGCAAACTTTGTCATCCATAAACCCTTAACATTAGTTTTGACCTATGAGAAATAAATCCCAAAGAGGAGTGGCCGAAGGACTGAACCATTGGGTACACCACTAGTGACAGGCCTTTTGGAGGAGGTAGATCCACACTTCATAATTTCCTGGGTTCTGTTTGAGAGCCACTTTGTTATTCAACAAGTTAAAATAGGAACATACATTTAGCTGGGAGAGTTTATCTATGATAAGTGAGTGTGAGATTTTTGTCAAATGTCTTTGTAAGGTCTAGATATGTTGAGTGTACTTATTTGCCCTCATCCATTGCTTCAGTTACCTTCTCAAAGAAATCAACCAGGTTAAGTAGACAGGTTCTGCCATTGATGAATCAAACTGCTTTGGATCGAGTGTTTTAGGCTACCTATGTCATATTTATTAATTTCATAATGATCCTTTGCATAGCCTTACAGAGGAGGATAGTCAGGCTTATGTGTCTATAATTGCCCCAGTCCATTCATGCCCCACCTTTGTGCAAGAGAATGACCATTGCTGTCCTGGATTCATGTTGTTTGGAGGCTGATACTGAGTAACCTCAGTGAAGATAGGGTTGGACAAGTCATGTTAGAAGACTGACCAGCAGGCAGCCCGGTATGCTATCTAGCCCCTTAGATGTTGTGATCTGATGTTGCCAGTTTTCATTCCTTCCTCATCACTTGGGTTCAGATTGAATCCTCGGATCTGACTCTGCAGCTTTTTGCAGCTCATGGCTATTGCAAAGTCTCGAACTCCTCCATTACCCATAATGCTGTAGTCACCCTTCATACCTTATATCTCATTTGCCACCTTCCAGTATGGACGTGGTCGCTGTCAGCTCACAAGCATTTAATGATTTATAAAGTTTTTGGGTGTTATACCTTTCTCCCTTTCTATTGTATTTTTTATTTTATGCTTTTTAAATTTTTCTAAGCTAGCCTCCCTCATACCAATGCATTTTTCTGCGTATCTTGATACTATTGTTAGAAGTCCTTATCTGATTTTCTCTTCTACTGTTAAGGTAACTCTTTCTACTATTGTTATTAGTTTTTCCTTTCTTTCCTAACCTTAAAAAAATCTTTCCTGCCTTATTCTCCTTTGCTGTTTTGGGTTTTAAAAAGTGTAAAGAGTCACTGACTGGAAGTCATACATTCAAGGCAGGCCAAAAAGAGGCAAGAAAATGATTCTGTAAACCTTCTGGATCCTCCACCCGTTCTTCCAATCTGAACAAGGAGCCAGCCCGGAAGACCGCAAAACAGTTGGAACTGAAGACCAAATCCTCAGATCTCTGTTTTGGATAGAAGGTCTGCTTCATCATATCTGGTTCTCTTAGAGCTCAGAACTCCCCCAGACCATTTATGAATCCTCTCTGGACCTGGTCCCCTCTTGGCTTCCTTCCTCCTTTTTAGACAGCTGCTGATACCCTAGATCTCCTTCATTAGCATCTTCTTCCTGTTCTTCCAGGAGTCTTACAGGGGCAGATGTGGATAGAATGATGAGGAAGTTTCTCTTGGCACAGATACAGATGGAAGTTCTCCCTGTTCCTACCCCTCGGGATCAGGACACCATCATTAGTATTACTTCACACATCTTGGCTCCTTTTCTGATCTGCCTTTCTGCATCAGAGTCCTTGGATCCTAGCCTTCTGGGACCATCTGTATTGGATCTGAAGATGGCTGTATCAGATCCGATACCTTCTCTGAGTGGACCAGACTGAATGTGTTGGAGCTGGATGACTCATGAAGCCATTGTCAGCTCTGAGGTGCTAGAGATGACTCTGAAGCTGTTGGAGCCATCTCTGCTCCTCAGGACTTCAGCACTGAACAGCTTGGTTAGGACTTCTGCCTCGGGTGCGCTGCCTTTGGGTCAGAGGGAGCCAATTATCTGGAAGCATGTCTTCTCGGCTTCGTCAGCTTCCATCTCCCCAGGTTATTCTTCCTTTGAGGTAGTAGAGAGACTATTCTCCTCAAGAATGTAGATGATTTCAGCCCCTCAAATCTGCCATGTGTTTCCCATATGTCTTTGTGCTGTGAGTCTCATCAGTCTGCTCCATAGAGACAGTCAGCCCAAAGTCTCCAAGCTACCTAACAAGTATCTTTGTATCTTCTAATACTTCTCCAGAGCACACCACTGAAGACGTCCCTAGGAAGAGAAAGTGCAAGAGAAGGCACTTAGACTCCACTCAAGAGTCAATCACAGAAGATACTGATTTTGATGACAGGGAAGGGTCTCCTAGAACAGTACCTGATGATGTCTCCTTTGGAGCCATTTTGTAGATCCTTAAGCAAACAGGTAGATGGTCTACTGATAACCCTTCTGAAGAGGAGTCAGTATTCCTGGAGGCATTTGGGTCTGGTGCATCTACTTCCTGGGTGGATCTGCCAGCTGAAGAACTTAGTGATTTGATCTCTCGGTGGGCGTGGAAGGAATCTAATTCTGTTGAGTCACTCCCAAAGAAACCAGATAGGATCCTGGCACCACCAAAGGAAAAGTGTTTTGGAGCAAAGGAGTACCAGTAGATTTGGGAAGCATGTTTATGCTTCAGTGACATTTGAACTTAGATCGCTGAACTATATAGTGCACTTCACCAGACTTCAGAGGGATTTTATTAAAGAACTCTCCAAATCCCTCTCAGGAGCAATAACTGCTGAGGCACAGACTTCCATCTCACCACAGATGTCTATCATACAGTCCACTGCAAATTCATCTGTGAGGCGCATTTCACATGCAGCTGGAGGTACCTCACGGGTGGCGGGTTCAGGCAATTCCATTAGGAGACATGCCTAGATTCACCTGTGTAATTTTGTGGAGCCCTTCAAGTCCTCCTTCGTCCTTCTTTTGAGGGAAGTATTTTGTTTGGCCCTAAAGTTAAGGACATGTTCTCCAGGTGTGAGCAAGTTGGTAAGAACCTGTCTGCAGTAGGCATACATTTTTTAACTCTTCAAAGAACGTCTCTCTAGTATTCTCTAGGAATCAACAAGATAGTCAGAAAATGTGGTTCAGAAAGTCCCTGTGTCCTTTCCATGATCCATGTGGACACAGTTCCCCCAGGGGCAGAGGGGGGAATTCTAATGGAGGACTCCACCCAAGCAGCAGAGGAAGCCCACAGAACCAGGAAGTTGCACAGCAAATTGTGATGAAGATATTCCATCAATGGGGCCAGCTGTGCTGCAACCTCTTTGCATCTACACTCAACAAATGCAGCAGGCTTTTTGCCCTGCTCCCCCCTATTAGGAGGAGTCACTGAGAGGTGCACTTCTCCATTATTGGCCACCAGTTTCCTCTATGCTTACCATCCATCTCCTCTAATCCCCAAGTTTCTCCAGAAAGCATCTCGATTGAAGAGCACAATCATCCTCATTGCCCCTTATTGGCCTCATCAAATTTAGTTCCCCTTTCTTTGGCTTCATTTAATTTGCCCCCTTTGGATCTTGGATCCAATTCCAAATGTTCTGTCTCACCCAACAGATGATTCACCTGGACATTTTGGGCTTAAAGTTGGCTGCATGGTTTCTCCAATTCATTTGATAGCTAGAGAGCCCACATTATTTTGTCTTCTCACAAAGCTTCCACTAGGAATATTTACAAAAGCAAATGGAAAAGATTTGTTTTTTAGGCACAACAGAAAAACATCAATCCCTTTTCAGCACCAGTACTCAGTTCTTTAACTGTTGGCAGCTATTTAATGAGGGGGTCAGTTCCTCAATGGTTAAAGTACAATTAGCTGCCATTTCTAATTTTCTTGTTGGATTTGACAATTCTACCTTAGTTTTATCACGATTCTGTAAGGCATTTATAAAAGGAAACGTTTTACCAAAACCTCCCTTTAAAGGTCTGACTCCACTGTGGGATTTGAATTTAGTGTTACAAGCCTTGACTCAATCACCAGCTGCAAAATGTGAATTCAAGTTTTTAAAGTGGAAAACAATATTTTTGGCAGCCATTACATCAGCTAGGAGAGTTTCAGAACTACAAGCCTGATCTTCTAAACCTCCTTATTTATTTTTTCATAAAGATAGGGTTGTGTTATGAACTAGTCCTTCTTTTCCTCCTAAGGTGGTATCAGGATCCAACATTAATCATTCTATCAACCTTCGAGTCTTCTTCCCAGATTTCTCCAACAAAGGGGAATACATTTTACATTTGTTGGATGTTCACAGACAATTACATTTCTATTTGTACAGAACTGAAGAATTTAGAAAATCAGATCAATTATTTGTCTCCTTTTCAGAATCAAGATTTGGAAAGCTTGTTGCCAAAATAACTTTAGCTAAGTGGCTAACTGATTGCAATTCCTTTGCTTACAACTCAGGTTGATCCCTGCTGAAACCCTTGAGGGCTCATTCAACTAGATCCATGGCAACCTCTTCAGTATTTCTATACAGATATTCCATGTATGATGATTGTGCTGCAGCCACGTGGGTTAATCCTCATATTTTTATTACTCAGTAGGAGAAGAACAGCCTTCAGCTCAACAGTCCCTTCTTAGAGTCCACCCAGGATTCAGGTAGCTGGGGACTCTGTCCCACATGTTGAGGAATGAATGAAAATTGACATCAGATAAATAAGTTACGTAACCAGCATAACGTTCCATCTGTGTTGTCCATGTTCATTCTTCCTCAACTTCCTTTCCTCTAGCCCCCTACCTTTCTTGTTTATGACTGTTGGAAGAATGAGAAGATAATTGGGGAGCCAAAGTTCCTCCTTTTGAGCTCCAGATAGTAGTTTCTCATATAATCATTATTTCTTACATTATTATTTAGCAATAAAAAGCAGCAAACAAGATCTGAGGTATGGAGGGGGAGTAGAGAATTATGGGTAAGGGAGGAGCTTGAGAGTTTGCAGTAGCCACAAGCTGTAAAAAAGCATCTGAGTCAGATCCGAGGATCAGATCCAAACCACATGTTGATGAATAATGAAAATGGAGAGCACAGATGGAACGTTATGCTGAATGTATAACTTATGTTTCTTGGCCTTGGATAGCACCTTGAGGACTTGGTATTGGGAGATTTGAGGGGAGGTGTAGATGTAGGTATATGATCTAGAAATACTGGTGAGGGTTAAGTTTGACTATACTTGTCTGCTAGCAGATTGGCTATGCCCTCAGGGTTTGAGTAAGTAACATCCTTTACTATTAGCTCTGTGCAGCACTGGCCATTGTTTCTGAGATTTCTAACATAGTTGGAAAGAAGGCTTTGTGGTTTTCCTTTGCCTGAGTGATAATTTTTACATCATAACTGTCTTTGGATGTATTGATCAGGGTCGGTAGTTCCTTAAAGGCTCAGCAAGATCATCACAGGCATCTTGAAAATTATTTTTTTTTGTCCAAGGAGTTTTTTCCTTTTATTATAGAGCCTGTTTATATTAGTGTCTGACACAGGAGTTAGGAGAGATGCATCCATGCTGCTGTTTACATGTACATAGAATTTGGTGAAAAAGGATACCTCATAACCAGCAGAAAAATTAAGATGGAAAAAGCTTTTGAATTTAGCCAGGCCATCACTCAGTTTTAGTCAGCCGGCCTTAGCATAATCTCTGAATACCAAAGTATTGGAAGAATCTTCCAACTTTAGCCATAAGATGAATATGACTGATTTGTAGTCTGATATGACCAGGGAAGAAGTTACATTTGGTGAGAGTAAAGCTGCCCCTATTTGTAAGGGACAAGTCCAGGATTTTTTTTCTCTCAAAGCAGACTAACTGGTCTGGAGAGTTTTTACTGGTGAAGTCCAGAAATTTCTGGGCATATATGTTTGAGGACATATTAGTCTCCCAGTTAATGGACGTGTAGTTGAAATTTCCTAGAAGAATAGAATTTAGCTTAATGCAAAGGGATTCCATTCTGGTTACATAGGAAATAGAGAATGAAAGGTACATTGAGGGGGTCCTATGGACCAGATGGCTATGGAGACCAGATGGCTTAGTGGTTAAGTTCTTCGCCTCCCATGCACAATGTACAAGGTTCGAGCCTGACCTCCGACCAATGCCTGTTTGGAGTTTGCATGTTCTCCCTGTGTCTCCGTGGGGGTTTCCAAAAAACATGCTGAGTGTTTCCATCTCAAACTCACCAATGAATGGAGCTGTGAGCAGCAGCACAGACTCTACATGGTGCCATACAGGGGGACGAGTTGTACAGACCAACTGCTTTGGGCATCTGCTGTGGTGCACAGTATCCTCAAGATAGGAGAACATGGAGCACAGATCACACACCATGGCAGGGCTAGCCACTCAATGGTGTAAAATATGCCTCTTGGTGATTCGGTCATGTTGACTAATGTCACCAAAATGGGCATGGGTAGTTACTGGTGATAAGTCGGTTGAGGACCCAGCCTACTCCCACCCATTGCCAGGGACCCTTGTTAATGGTGGGAGGGGTATATGTTCTCCTATTGGCCAGTGTGTCCCCACCATAAAGCCCAGCAGCCCTGGTCCAATAAGCCACTGGCTGGTGTCTAGTTGCCCAGCCTGGGTTACCTGGGATAGCTCTGTTGAGTGAAAGCTGGACGTAAAACCAACCAACCTGCCAAACATGAAATGAGAATTGCTACGCTTAATGTAGGTTCACTGACAGGACGCAGCTTGAAGTGGATGACATGTAGGAGGTTGGACATCCTATGTATCCAAGAGATGAGATGGAAGGGCAGTGCAGCAAAGCCACTTGGCTTGGGATCCAGACTCTACTATTCAGGTGGGGACAGGCTAGAAATGGTGTAGGAATTGTGGTGAGAGACAGGCTTCAGAAGGCAGTAAGGGATATCATCAGAATTAATGACAGACTCATGGCAGTCAGACTCCAGTGCAATGATAGGGCAGTATTCATAATATCAGCATATGCCCCACAGCAGGGTTGTGATAGTGAGGAAAAGAATGCATTGAGACAGCAGTTGCAGTACTAGATAAAGCAGGACAACATGAACTGGTGTTGATAATGGGTGACTTGAATGTACATATCGGGACAGACAGAACAGGATATGAGGACTGCCTGGGTCCACATAGGTGGAGTAACAGGAATAAAGAAGGAGAAGCCATTCTAGACTTCTCTCTGGCAAATGGCTTGATAGTAGGCAACACATGGTTCAGAAAGAGAGACAGTCACAAGATCACCAACATGCAACTCAGGTAGACTTCCTCCTAGTAAGGAAAAAGGACTGGGGTAGAATCCATGATTGTAAAGTCATCCCCAGTGAAACAGTCAGCCCACAGCATAAACCATTAGTTGCCACAATCAGCTGTAAGCAGTGGTCGGAGAAGGCTCTAAGGTCAACAGAGACCAGGCTGAAGACCTGGAAGTTGACTGGAGAGAAAGTACAGCAGTTCAAGGAATTACTTGGGGCTCTAGCACCCCAAGAAGAGGAGGAAATAGGTGGAGTTGAAGAGGAGTAGCAGCGCCTAAAAACAGCATGTGTTAGGGCTACAGAAAAGATATGTGGCCGAGCCAGGTATGGAAATAAGGTACATAAGGAAAGCTGGTGATGGAATGCAGAAGTCCAGGAAGTCATCAAAAGAAAGAAGGAGTGCAGAAAGAAATGGGAGACAGAAAAGACTGATCAGGATAGGAAGGACTACTGGTTGACTAACAAAGAAGCTAAGAAAGAAGTTGCAATAGCAAAGAATAGGGCATCGGAGGCACTCTATCAACTTCTGGAAAGTGGATATTTCCAGCTGCTTCTGAATGAAGAAAACCCCACAGAAGCTGTACTGCCCCAGAAACAGCCCAAAATTAGAGAAGAAGGGGAGCCCACCTTATAAGAATTCAGGGAAAGCCGCAGGCTCAGATGAGGTGACAGCAGATATGATAAAGATGCTGGGTGAGATAGGGGAGAAATGGATCCTGAGGGTACTAATAGCAGTGTGAAGAGAAAGGTGTATCCCAGATGACTGGAGAATAAGCATACTAGTGCCAGTGTACAAGAACAAAGGGAGACATCCACAACTGTGGACAGTACAGAGGGATCAAACCCCTACCACACTGCATGAAAGTTCTGGAGAGAGTGATTGATAAACGGATACGCAGAGTAGTAGAATGTAAGATGGGAGATGAACAGTTTGGGTTCCGATCAGGATGCAGCACAATTGACCCAATGTTTGCATTGAGACAGATACTTGAGAAGAAGCTAGAGATAAGGAGAGAGTCCAACTGGGCATTCCTAGACTTGGAGAAAGCACATGACAAGGTCCCAAGAAAGCTGATGTGGGAAGTACTGCGGTGGTTTGAAGTCACAGAAACAATGATAGAATTAGTGCAGGCTATGTACAAGGACCCAGTGACTCAAGTAGAAACAATGTTCGGCCTCACAGAGGGGTTCCCAGTGGGAGTGGGTGTACATCAGGGTTCAGCTCTGAGCCCACTGCTGTTCATACTGGTGATGGACTACATTAGCAAACAGGTTGGAGGGGCCCGATCAACAAAACTGCTGTATGCAGATGATGTGGCAGTACAGGTAGACCCTAAGCTAGAACTTCAGCAAAAGATAGGAGAAGGGAATGCAAATCTGAAGGCACGTGGGATGAAACTAAGCACAGATAAGATGCTGGTAATGGCAGCAAATTGGAGAGATCAGAAGAAGCTGAGAATAGAGATAGAAGGGAAGATAGTGGAACAGGTAAACAGCTTCAAGTATCTGGGAGGGGTGGTTGAGTAGAAGGGTAGTCTGAATGAAGATGTCAAAGCTAGAATCAGAGGGGGTGCAGTCAACTAGCATAGAGCATCAGGTGTAGTCTATGACAGAAGAATGCCAAAGAATCTGAAAAGCAAGGTGTTCAAGGCAGTGGTGCAACCAGTACTACTGTATGGTACAGAAACCTGGGCAGTAAAGGCAGAACAGTTGAAGAAGCTAGAGGTAATGGAAATGAGGTGCCTGAGAAAGGTGGTAGGATGCACAGGCGAAGAAATGAGGACATAAGAGCAGAAGCCAAAGTAGCTCCAATTGCAGAAAAGATAAAAGAGAACAGATTACGGTGGTTTGGGCACATGTGTAGAAAAGCAGAAGAGAATCTGGTGAGGAAGATTTGGGACAGACAGGAAGAAGGTAAGAGGAAGTGAGGACATCCAGCAAAGAGGTGGATGAATTGTGTGAAAGAAGATCTGCGACAGTCAGGCATGAGTGTTGAAGAAGGCAGGAGTGTGGCACTGAATTGAGAGAGCTGGTGACAGTTAACACGATACCCCAACCCCATGTAGAAAAAATGGGAAAAGCGGGGGGGGGGGGGGCTGATGATGATGATGATGATGATGATAAAGGGTTGTATTAATAGGAAGGTTCATAAATAAGTTCATAGGTGATTACTGGGATAATGACTAGTAGGACCTTTTTAATCCTAGCCACACATCCCAAATGTTTGACAAATTCTGGTACCCTTGATAAGTGTAAGCAGGTGCTTGGGAGATGAAATATTTACAAGCAGGGGCCTGAGAAATGAATCATTTACCAGCTGCCTGTATCCACTGGAGACATATGTGTCAAACCAGGGATGAATTTCTTGTTCCTCATCCAGTTGTCCAAGATACACTTGAATTGGATTAGGGAGAACTCTACTTCTCATCGATGGGGAGTCTGTTCCAGAAAAGGGCCAGTCTCTGGGATAAATGCCTATGTCTTCAACAGGTTCTATTTATACCACAGGCAAGGTTTTAAGTCTTTAGAACAGATAATTCTGCGGCTGTTTATTTTGCAGATATGCAGGAGATCTATCAGGGTGGGGTCTGACAATGCCTTATATGCCAGGCATAGATCTCCCCTGAGCAGCCTGTAGGAGACAGAATACAGGGATAGGACTTTAAGGTATTCTGCATAGGACATGTTACTTATGACCTATGTTCTTTTAATGAGGAACCTTTGTGGATGTTCCAATTGTTAGATGTGCCTGGTTAGGTAAATACTAAATGGGACATTGTACTCTATGATGGGTCTGATGAATGCTGAATACAGGGGAAAAATGACCACCTTGGACCTAGATGCCATGCCAAGCCTTTGTTTATAAATTGCATTATACAGAATGATTTCCTCACTACTGTAGACACATGATGGTCAAAGGCTAGATTACTGTCTATGTGTTTCCCCAAGTCCCTGACTACTGGGTTGACTCTTAGCGGTGTGTTGTCAATATGGTAGTTGCCAGGGGTGGATGACCTTTGAAGGATACTATTATGCATTTATTGGCATTTAGTTTTAGCCCATGGCTGTGACACAAGTTATTTGTCTGTTTCAGCCCTTCCTGGAGAAAATTAGTGTCAGTGGGGGGATTCTATGATTGCTCCTAATTTGCAATTGTCTGCATATTTGGTCAGCCAGAGGACCTTGACATTGGCCTTGACTTCAGAGATGTAAATGACAAAATGTAGCAGTCCCAGGACTAATCTGTGAGTGATCTGCTTGTGACTGGCCTCTTTGCAGAAATGGACTCCCCCAATTCTGACTTCCTGAGTCCTGTCCGTGAGCCAGCTGGTTATCCACCGGGTGACATAAGTGTTTATAACTAACCTCTTGAGTTTGTCAACAGCGCCTGAGTGACGTATTGTGTCAAACACCTTGGCTAGGTCAAGGTAGGTAGTGTGAATTGTATTGCCCTCATTCATTGCTTTGGTGACCTTCTCATTTAAGTTCATCAGGTTGAGTAGGCATGACCTGCCCTTGTGAAACCAAATTGGGTTAGGTTCAGTGTATGGTGGTTTCTTATGTCATTATTGATCATTTCTATGGTATTTTTTTCCTTGGCTTTGTTTATGAGACTAGTGAGACTTGTGAGCCTGAAGTTTCCAGGGACTGTAGATGTCCCAACTTTGTGCAGATTGATGTCTGTTGCTGTTCTCAGTTCACTGGGAGTGAAGGCTAGACTTAAATAGTGATTTCAGAATGCTTGAATGTCATGCTTCATGCTATTAAGAAGTCTAGACCCATCTATGCAGTCTAATAGCCTTACAAAAAGCATTGAAAACCTGTTCCCCAGTGACAGTAGGGGGAGTTATATTTGCTGCTATTTCCTGAGGGGAGGTTGAAGGGGGTGGGGACAGGAATAAAGTTCGAGCTGAATTTATCTACCAGTGTGTATGCTGTCTTCTGGCTCAGTATAAGTGGCTCTGTTAACAATGAGCTCTGCACACAATTGTGTATTGCCTTTGAGGTTGCAGATGTAACTAAATAATTCATTGTGGTTATCCTTTGCCTAGGAGGCTAATTTATCTCACGCTTGGCTTTCGCAGACTTTATTTTTCCTCTAAGCTGTTTGTCTAGTTTGATGAGAGTGCTTTTGTGCTGCCGAGTGCTACACTTCCTAATTTTTCCCATGATTTTCTTCCTTCTGTTATACAGTCTTCTGATGTGATTCCAACAGGATGGCTTTATTTTTTGAGTTACATAGTTCTGTACTTCCTTCTCGTGGGTGCAACTGCCTCTACGCAGCCATTGACATGCTTGTATAGGGTTTCTGTGAGCAGTTCCATGTAGACAGCAGTTCTGGCAGGGTTTATGGTGGCTTGAAATTTTGCCAGCTTATCACTTAATAGTAGAAAGTTACCCTTAGAGTAATTTGTGAACATTCCAGGGTTACTTGAGATTCTGAATTTTATTTTTACTTCACATGAGACTGTTTTGTGGTATGACCTTACCAAAGAGGACATTATACTAGGGGATGTGCGGCACTCTCCCATATTAGTGAGGAACAGATCCAGTATGTTTGCTCCTCTGTTTGGAGTATTGACAATCTGGTCCTTGGGGTTTGTGTTTACAAAATCCGAGAATCTCTGTGCCTGCACTTTTTGTGGCATATATGATTCCCAGTTAATAGTCGGGTAATAGTTGCCCATGAAAATGGTATTAGGTTGGATGGTGAGTTTTTCCATTAAGCTTAAATATATGTTATGGGTTTTCTCGGTCATAGAAAAGGACCTATAGCTTGCATGGAGGTAGTATGGGATTTTGCCTATGGTGATTTGAATGTTGAGAAGCTCAAGTGCATGGTCCTGTTTGGCCAGCCTTGAGGTATATTTATTTCTGATGTACAATGAGACAACTCCACCTTTAGTTCCTGTCTAAGTGGTAGCTGGTCTAAATGTGTGGAAGGCATGACAGCCTTGAACTGTTGGTGTGCACTCCGTTGGTTTACACCATGTCTCTGTGATCTCATAGGCATCAGCATTCACTAGGGTGAGGAGAACCTATAGGGGGTGAAGTGTCTCATTTAGTTTCCTATCATTGAGCAGTAACACCTTTAGAGTTCCTTGTTTTTTATTTGCTATGTCTGAAGTAATTTCAGTTTGGCATTGCCTAAAAAAGGCACTATGGGGATGTTTAGCTAATATTGAGTAGCCTGGAGGGGAGAGGTGCAGACCATCCCATATTAGCCCCCTTAGAATGACACTAGAAACTAAGCCAGTTATTAAAGTCAGTCATTTTCTGTTTGTACTGTGGCATCATCCTTGGAGAAGGTAAAAGCTGCTCAGTGCTAGGCTCATACCAGCCTGGGACACATAAACTGAGAGCTCCATGATGTCTCTCTTCATGTAGTCTAGGGAGGTACGGTTCTGGTCATTTACACCCACATGGACTATGAGGGAGTCATGCTGGTACTTGTGATACAATGACCTAAGTTCATGTGTAATATGGCGTATCCTGGCCCCAATAACCAAGTGACTGTGACTATCTCCTTACTCAGCCAGAAGAGAGGAACATCAGTGTGTATCATAATGGGATCACCAATGACCAGAGTGTTGGATTGTGTGTGGCTTGCCTTATGGGCTTAGAAGTAGAAGCTCCATGAAATGTGCTGCATGTGTTGCATGTGTTCATGTGCATGTTGTTTGAAAGAGTGCAGTCGGGACTGCTGAGGTTATTTATGTGTACTTAATCTAGGAGGTCTTTGGGGTTTAATAAGGTTGCAGTTAAGTACTTCAGCATATGTGAGTCTGTATGTCTGCTTTGTACTATGCGTGATGGGTGCAGCATGTGTACTACTGACCACCTGATTGACATTAGAAAAGCTTTTACGTGAGAGCTTTGTCTGCAGTAACATTGTGTAAATACGTATCTCACATACCCTACCAATTGGTTTGAGAATTAGCTGGCTGTCATTAGACATGAGGTAATGTCTACATTGCCTCAGGATACCCATATCCACTGAGATGGCAACAGAGATGGTGGGAATGTTCATATCCATGATAGCAGGCCC